>NC_090233.1:20740341-21105341 GCF_024489055.1 Chanodichthys erythropterus | reverse complement strand
TCCTAGGTGTGGCCGTCAGTCTAACATCGGGGTACCATCCGCAGTCGAATGGGCAGACGGAAAGGAAGGTCCAGGAGATCGGCCACTTCCTCCGTACCTTCTGTCATGACCATCAGGACTCTTGGAACCAGTTTTTGGGTTTGGCCGAGTACGACCAGAACTCTCTCCGGCAGTCGACTACAGGACTCACTCCATTCCAGTGCGTACTCGGCTACCAACCCCCACTGTTCCCCTGGACCGGGGAACCATCTAGCGTTCCGGCAGTGGGTTACTGGTTCCGAGAGAGCGAGAGGGTCTGGGACTCAGCTCACCACCAGCTGCAACGAGCTCTGCGCAGACGCTGGATGACAGCGGACCTGTGGTGCTCCAACACCCCTGTCTTCCAGCCCGGACAGAAGGTATGGCTATCGACACGGGACATCAGACTGCGTCTGACCTGCAAGAAGCTGAGTCCCAGGTTCATTGGCCCATTTCCCATCGTCAAGCAGATCAACCCGGTCACATACCAACTCCAACTTCCACAAGGGTATCATATTCACCCAACTTTCCACGTCTCACTCCTCAAGCCTTATCACCCTTCTGTTCTCTCCACAGGACCTGATGTGACTCCCGCCGAACCCCCCCTTTCACTCATCCTGGAAGACGGTGCAGCATACGAGGTCCGCAAGATCTTGGACTCCCAGCGTCGTGGTGGTTAGCTGGAGTACTTGGTCGAATGGGAAGGTTACGGCCCTGAGGAACGCTCCTGGGTTCCAAGAAACGACATCCTTGATCCCAACTTACTTCAAACTTTCCATGACAGTCACCCTGACAGACCGGCACCACGGGGAAGAGGCCGACCACCATGGCGTCGGGGTCCTCGGCCCTCAGGAGCGGGCCGTGGAGGGGGGGGGGTACTGTCACAGACACGTCAGGTTCCAACATCCACCAATCACAGCGCACACCATCTCCAGAGTACTGATCACCGCCACCTGCACCTCATCATTGCACTCCTCAACAGCAGTATATAGAGCACACACACACAGTACTCCATGTCCGGTCTCGTTTGCAGATACTCACGTTAATGCTTACCTCAAGGACTCCCCGCTCCATACTTACCTGTCTCCAGCGTGTCTCCTTCCCTCTGTGTGCCTCGTCTCCTGTGTGTGAGTGCTCTAGTCATCTCCAGCGATCTCCAAGCTCCAGCATGTTCACGGATATCCATATCTGAAAGGAAAAGGACAGTAACTATTCCATTCTACTCATTCATCCATCTACTAATTCATCACTGCTTACCTGTTCACTGCATACTGCTCTACTGGTGTCAATAAACTACAGTTACCTGTTTACATCTGTGTCTGACTCCTGTGTACCGTAACACCTATATTGTAGTTATATAAAATATTCACCTGCAGATTTTCTTTATGTATTTCCCCACCGTCGAAATCAGGCACATATAAATGTCATGAAACACGACTCCTGGCTGCATGTCGATATCCATGGATTAGTTTTATTTGACGAGTTGTAAGGAACACATTCAGTTCCAACCTTTAGTGTAATTTGTTCGTTTTACTCGCATTTTCGCAGTTTCCTCTACTAAATCCAGTCACGCAGCAGGTTCTTTTGCCACTCAGTCCAGCTGAGGGAGCGCGTTTTCAGCGGGAAAGTGGCGTTGACGAATACCCTCTATATGCATGCTAACAAGCAACTAGATGATGATGAGAATTGGACCCTAATCTAAAGAGTTACCATAACTAAAAAAAAATGTATTAGTAAATGTTGAAATTAACATTGGCTATGATTAAAAAATGTTGAAGAAAAATTGAATTGTTAGTTTATTTTAAATAATGTAGTTAACTAATGCTAACAAATGCATCCTGATTGTAAAGTGTTCCCAAGACTTATAATTCAGACTATAATTCAGGTATCTTGGTAAATGTTTTTTATTAAAATTTTATTTTTCTGCTATCTCATTCCTATAAATCAAAAATTGTATTACAATTATGACAAGGTGCCCATCTCCTTGTCATAAATGCAAGACATTTTTGATTTATAAAAAAATGAGAACTGCTGAAATATTCAGAATCTTGGAATTACAGGCTAATAATCAGGATATATTATAAATTAATATATTTAGGAGATATCAATGAGTTGTTTCCTGACATCCTGTAATTCTCTAAATGATATATCCAAGTGCAAACATGTCATTGTTTGCTTGTACAGCACATCCATTCAGACTAAATACAGCAAATGCTTACAGTACATGACATCCCTGACTGAGGGTACATGAAAATGTTCTGGTGTAAACACTCTAACAATGCTGTGATGCTTTGCCTGTATTCCTCCAGCATGTTGATCAAACAGCTGAGCTGCAATCTAACTGGTGACGGCGGTGTTGTTGTTGAATAAATCTAGAGACAAATAGCAGTGAATGGAAAAAGGAGAGAGCAGGGTGAAGGTTGACAAACAGGTGCGGTTCTACTTTGTTGTGAGTATTCGCACTCTGATTTATCTTCCTTCGATCAGGGGACACTTTATCTTCTTGAGATCAGGGCAAATGACCTAATGTTTAACCAGAATACACTTTTAACTTAAGGGCTGTTGACAGCTTCTATGATCTTCCTTCGAATTGTTTTCACCATCTATTGTTTGAGCATCAAATTCAAATTAAGGGATTTTTGTCAGTAAAACTTTATTTGCCAGTCAAGTTTAGATTCAAAATATCATCCCAAAGGACATTTTTATTACTTGTTCTGGTGGCTTCTGAGAAGATCTGCCACCTTCCTTGGTCAATTTAAATGAGAAATGTTCTCTGACTTTTGATTACAGACTTTGGTGTCTTTTGTAATTCTGAGCACAGTTTGAGACATTAGCCGCGTTTCCACTGAAATTACCTGGAACAATTTGTCCCAAGAAATTTTTCCCCCCAGACCTGTTTCTGTCTGCATTTCCATCGTGGTCTAAAGTACCATGAAGATTAAGTACGGTGACATAGAACTGCACGCGACTTTACGGTTCCCGTTGGATTTGTCCTTTGCATATAAGCCTAATAAAGCCTGAACCTTATCGGTCGTATTTTTTAAACTCTATTGTTGATTTAAGTAGTAAACAACTCTTACTGCACGCACCGGAACACACTTTTAAAAATGGTGGTTGAAATAAAATGTTGCGTGGAGTCAACCAATCAAAATGCTGCATGAACTCAACCAATCAGCATGTCCAGTGCCCAAGTCCCACCCCCGAAAGGGTCCTGAACTTTGAAAAAATACTACCTCGTGAGCAGGGACTTTCTGAGGGGAAAATTGTACCTGGAACTTCATTGGTTCCTGCGGTCGAAACACACCAAGTACCACCACAAAGTCAAGTAGTTCCTGGGGAAAGTTCCTGCGGTGGAAACTAGCTATTGAGGTCTCTTTTGTATGGAGCCCCTTAAGGGAAAAAAATATGAGATGGAGGAAAAATTGTTTGCCAATGCTTTTGCGTTCTTTTGGTTTTGAGTGTGAACGCAAAGTTTCTCATGGAAACACAGTTTCTCAGGGGAACTCAAAGGTTTTGCAAGCAAACGCAAAGTTTCTTGGGGGAATGCAAAGGTTTTGCTAGAGGACACAAAGTTTCTCAGGGGAACTCAAAGGTTTTGCGAGCGAATGCAAAGTTTCTCGGGGAAGCGCAAAACATTTGCGAGAGAACGCAAAAGCATTGACGTTAGTCTTGATCACCTTGGGGTTTCATGATCACCAAGGCTGCATTAATTTAATCAAAAATATAGTAAAAACAGTAAAAATTTTATATTTATTTATAATAACATTCCTGTGATTACAAAGTTGATTTTTCAGCATAATTTCCCCAGTCTTCAGTGTCAAGAAACATTTCTTTATTATCATCAATTTTGAAAACAGTTGTGCTGCCTAATATTTTTGTGGAACCGTGATACCAGGATTATTTGATGAATAGAAAGTACCAAATAACAGCATTTATTAGAAATAGAAATCTTTTGTAACATTATAAATGACTTTACTGTCACTTTTGATGAATTTAATGCGTCCTCGCTGAATTTAATTATTAATTTCTTTCAGGGGCCTATAAAACTATTAAACTTTCAGACAAGGCTTTGACAAGCCTTGAATGATTGATTGACACTGCCAAGAATGAATAATTGACAGTGTGTGATAAAAGCAATGCTGTCCTGTATCTACAGTGTAAATGCTGACACATGCTTCCATCTGTGGAGTTACATAGTTCCTGAAACCATCCACTGCTCAAGTCATGGCTGTGGGACACACATCACTGTGTAGCACTTCCTTTGTACTCGCGTGTCAGTCAGAGTCCAGATGATAAACTATTAGTGTGTGTGTGTGTGTGTTGGTGGAGGGGAAGTTGTTGGTGTGGGAAGGGGACTAACCTTCCAGAGAAGGTTCAGAGAAGCATTCACTTAAATTTGCAGGGTGGGACATTTCCAGTTCTTGGCAGCAGAATAAAAGGATGGATGAGAGACAGGCATGATCATACAGTAGGTATATTGTTTTTGTCAATGTCCTGTCTGGATAAAACAGCGCAGTCAGTCAGAGCTCAGCATGTGGACAGTTGTGCTTGTGTAGGTTGTCTCTCAAAGGCTTTCAGGAGAAGAGAAAATGCTTTTGCAGGCTGTTTGTTTGGAATGGAGTTACTCGTTTTAATGAAATGGGTTTAGATGGTGGGCCAGCGTTGCTGTTATAATGCAGTCTTAGGCTTTGCTGGTACATTGCAGTATTGTGAGTAGAGTTATAACTTGCAACTGTCAAAACGATTTGGAGGAACAGCAGGGGTAGAAAATGAAAGTCTGCAGGATCAATAAAGATCTTGAGGGAGCCAGTATATTTCTTGAACATTGCTATAAGAGAATATGACTGCTCTTTCATAGTTCTTGAGACTAAATGGAGTTAATGATCAACTATGCCTCCTAAAAAGACACAAATGAGACAATCATTGCCATACAGTATAGGGTAGTTACACATAACATGTCCATTGGCTTTTTTTAATTAACAACATCAGTATTTCAGGTCATAATGTACACTACTGTTCAAATGTTTGGAGTCAGTAAGATGTTTTTAATGTTTTTAAAATAAGGCTGCAAGGCTGCATTTATTTGACAAAAAAAAAAAAAAATACAGTAAAAATAGTAATACTGTGGATTTTTTTCAGTTTGAATATATTTTAAAATATAATTTATTCCTGTGATCAAATCTGAATTTTCAGCATCATTACTCCAGTCTTCAGTGTCACACGATCCTTCAGAAATCATTCTAATATGCTGATTTGCTTATTATTTGCTTATTATTATCATTGTTGAAAAAAGTTGTGCTGCTTAATATGTTTGTGGAAACCATGATACATTTTTTTGGATGAATACAATGTTCAGAAGAACAGCATCAATTTTATGCATCCTTGTTCAATAGAAGTATTTATTTCTTTAAGAAATGTTTTAATGTTTGAATAGTACTGTATATGAAAGGGAATATGAAATATCAAAAAGAGAAAGTATATATTTTAGGTAGTGATGGATCAGCATTTATTTGAGTTTTTTTTCACCATTTTAAAACACCTTTTTACCTTCACTAGTCCTGTGCCTGCGGTGTGATACATATTTTTTTAATATGATTTTTACTAATACTATTATTTTTACTAATTTGTTTTATTAATTATTTAGCCTCTCAATTAATTAGGATTAGGGCAAAGCATAAAACCATCTCGAGATTAAAGTTGTTAAATTTCGAGAAAGAACTTGTTAAATTTCGAGAAAAAAGTCAAGATAAAATGTTGAGAATAAAGTTATTAAATTACGAGAAAAAAACTTGTTAAATTATGAGAAAAATGTCATTAAATTTTGAGAAAAAAGTCGAGATAAAATGTTGAGAATAAAGTCATCAAATTAACGAATTTATTCTCGTAATTTAACGAATTTATTCTCAACATTTTATCTCGAGTTTTTTCTCGAAATTTAACGACATTTTTCTTGTAATATTAACGAATTTGTTCTCGTAATTTAATGACTTTTTTCTCGTAATTTAATGACTTTATTCTCAACATTTTATCTCGACTTTTTTTGAAATCTTAACTAGTTTTTTTCTCGTAATTTAACAAGTTTATTCTCAACATTTTATCTCGACTTTTTTTGAAATCTTAACTAGTTTTTTTTTCGTAATTTAACGAGTTTATTCTCAACATTTTATTTCGACATTTTTCTCGAAATTTAACAACTTTTTTCTCGAAATTTAATGATTTTTTTCTTGAAATTTAACAACTTTAATCTCAAGATGGTTTTATTTTTTTTATTTTTGCTTGCATGGCCCTAATCCTCTTCCATACATTATAAAGCTTGGAAGAGCCAGGATATTTTTTAATATAACTCCAATTGTGTTTGGCTGAAAGAAGAAAGTGATATACACTTATGATGGCTTGAGGGTGAGAAAATTATGGGATGATTTTCATTTTTGTTCAAACCTTTTAAAAATATCTGTATCGGCATTCTGAAAAATCAGTATCAGTGGAGAAATTTAGTATCGGTGCATCTAAAACCGCTATGTATCTAAGAAGTGTGCAGAATAAAGGCCTCTCTCTAAATATATAGTCTTTTACTAGTCTTTTGCTGGATCTTTAGGTATTGTAGTAAATGTAGATAGTGAGTCTGACAGCCTGTTTACAGCAAAGAGTTTCTGCTTTTGGCTTGAGGACAGATGGTAAGCGAGAGGGAGAACTGCGTCATATGTTGTGAAGGCTGAAAATCTGATTAACCTACTTTAGGGGAAAAAGTGAAATATTTGGGGCTTGCTGCCCGATTGCCCAGAAAGGCCAGCAGTTGATCCTACAAAGAAGTCGGTACGTGATTCACTCAGTTGTAAGCAAAGCTATGTGACAATGTAGTATTTTTTATAGCCTGTGCCAATCAGTAAGAAGTATTGTGACAAACAAATAATGCTGTAAGTTAGTTTGTTGCTTAGTGGCTGAATCTGATGCAACTTGTCGAGAACTTGTATTTTGCATTGTGATATTATAGCACATTTTCCTCTGTAATTCGCATTACTGCAGTGCAATACAATTTCATTCTCATTACAATAAATCAATAAATAATGATTTATTATTCATAGATCATTGTATTATTTGTTGTTCTGCCTTTAATTGATCATTTAAACATAAATAATTGTATTATTGTTTTTTGTATTAATTACAGTACTGCAATAGTGAGCATAAAAGAGAATTACACAAAAACATATGGTAATGAGAATTTGCTTAATTTTTATGAAAATAACGTCACAATGGGCTTAATGCAGAATATAATTTCTTAAAGCATTTATTATGATTTTGGGGAAAATTGTGACAAGGACATGTTGAGATTCACCCTATGAGTAGCTTTTAGTGAGAATGTAGGTTTATTGTTCTTTATAAATGTATTCTTATATATAGTAAAAGGGCATGGGTAAGAGCGAGAGAGAGGGTGGAAGAAAATTACCACCATATTTATTTACCTTCATGCAAGCCATAAACTATTATGCATTGTGCACAGCTTCTATAGACAGATTCACAGTTGCTATGGAGATTTTCATAAATTCTTCAGGAATAGCAGAAATGGCTCTTTTCTGCCAGCAGGAAGAGGGAGGCAGTCTATTTTTTGCTTTTTGTTACAGGCAGTCCATTTTGTTGATGCTTTTGGGATTGATAAAAGAATGTGTTTTTTCATACTGATATCTCTATTTACAATAAACAAGGCAGAGCAGTGCAAAGCTCTGAGGGCGACGAGAGGAGAATTTAGTGCCAAGAGAGTAAATGCTGTTAGTTTGAATTCTTTTTCAACTTTTTAAATGATTCACTTCAAAATGTGCACCATATCCATCAAATCTATTTTATGTGGCAGCTCCCAAAGCTTGTGTTTTAAAGGTCCCCAAAGTTTGGTGCTTCTGCTCCTGTTTTGTTTGTGGAACAGTTCCTTTCCTTAATTAAGGCAAACTTTTGTTTTTTATTCGCCACTTCACAGACCTTTGGGTGTGATGTGAATATCAAGTGGCTCTTGCGCTTAGGCCCTGATGCTGAGGCATTTAATCTCATGTTATATAAGGCTGAAATCAGTGATTTTGATCATCCTCCAGAAAAACAGAAAAAAGTAAGAAATTTGTGGGTAAACAGAGTACTCTGAAGGCTGTGAAACAAGAACTTCTTGAGTGTTAGTAAAGGTACTTTGCAGATGTCAATGAGGGTAATGGTTAACTCTGGAAAAGGGCTGAAAAAAGACTCAAGTGGAAAACTGAGAATAATTAGATTTTAAGATTTTAGAGTTTTATTTAAGATGCATGCACATGCATATGTATGAACTCATACTTTGTCATTCCAGATCTCAGTCTTTCTCTCTCTCTCTTAGACACACACACACACACACACATTGGGTTTCCTGTTTTATGGGGACATTCCATAGACATAATGATTTTTATACTGTACAAACTGTATATTCTATACCCTAATCCTACCCCTAAACCTACCCATCACAGAAAACTTTCTGCATTTTTACATTAAAAAACATCACTTAGTATGATTTATAAGCTGTGTTCCTCATGGAGGGCCAAAAAAAATGTCCCCAAAGGACAAGAATTTTGGACATTGCCATCTTTTTGGGGACATTTTGTCCCCATAACTTAGGATAGACCTGAATGGTGAATGTGATTTCACCAAGTGCAACATGTTCTTTGATCATCAACATCTTTGTTGATCCTGGATGAACAACATTCAGATTTGAGGGACAAGTTTACAGTTTATGTTAAGTTTAGGCTTACAACCAGGGTAAGATGCATCCTGGAACATGTCTGTCTTTGCAAAATCACGATGACCATACCTTTCCCCCACCCCCACCCCACACACACACACACACACACACACACACAAAAACACAAACACATACACATCTGTTTTTGACAAAAACACCATGACTCAACTTCTTTGTCTTAAATTATAACAGTATTTGCTTTAAATATATCTTTAGTTACAGTGATCCATCACCCTGGCTTAATTACCTCTGAACATTAAACTTGGATAGGAGAAATTATTTTAACAAAAACATTACACCTTCTCCTTTAATATTATAACAGGGCCAATAGTATTCCTGTCCCCCTGCTGGATTCTTGCAATTCCCCAAGAGGACTTTTGTCACTAAACACAATTTTTGCAATAAAATGATAGTAAGTTGTTATGAACCTTCTGACCTTAATGTTACATTCTGTCAGTTGGCAGGGTTCCCATCATCATCTACACTTTTATGACATTTGCATTTCATTAGACTTGTTATAAACATCTGAAGAATGTTTGCACAATAGCCATATTGCTACAGGTTCAAAGAGAGGCAAGTGTATCAGTCATGGACAATGACTCAACGGGAGTGTTTTCTGTGTACAACCTTGTGTTCATTTTTTAAAAGACACCAACAGAAAGAAGTGGTCACCATTAAAAAAAACATCTTGCTTGTTAAGCTAGTTATAAGCCTGGTGGGGATATCAGCCTCCAAAACACAATAAATACTGGTCATGCTGGTTTATGGTGTATGGTGTATGAGAGGAAACTGTGAATTAGATGCACACAAACAAACTATTATATGTTGTCTTTTCTCAGGCTGTGTATCATGTATAGTCGCTGATCTCTGAGATGGCCGTGTGGGCCCGACGGGCCAAAATTTCCCCCCTGCAGCGCTGCCTTCACCTCCTCCAGGGCCAGCGGCCCACCCTGTGCTTCTGATCTGCCCAGCCCTGCTAACACCCATCCAGGGCTTCCCTCTCATCGGGCCACCTGGCTTCACTCCGGGCCCACCATGGGAGGATGCCTCTCCAAACCCAAACCAGGTGATGAGCATAACCCTCATTCTGATAGCGTTCCCCGTTGATTAAATTCTGTAATAACTGAGACTTGTGTCTCCACCTATATATAGGTCGGTTAACATGGCCCCTGACTGCTGTTGTGATGTGGCTTTCCTTTAGTGCAGGAATTTTAATGCTCTTAATTGCTGTGTTCAAGGGGATTAGACAGTGGAATATGAGTTGTGTTTCGAATGTTTCACAATGTATCGCTGTTTTTCTTCTATGGTGGTTGGGGGAGGGGGCACTACCAAGGGCCAGCGAAACGCCTTTCATCTGTCCAGCGATTCAGTTGTGAAAGTGCGATTGTGGGTGTTGGATTTCTGAGGGCACAGAGAGAGACTGAACGGTTCGAGCCAGTCAGTCAGTGTGCTTGGAAAATTACCTAAGAAATGCCTATGACTTTCTATTCTGTTTTTGAACAGTCAGAGCACCGGGATCACTAGGACATTGTTTCACTCAATGATTATATCACTAACAAAATGTTAATCTATTAAGGTTCCTGTCATCTCGAGTACAGCGAGTGTGGGACATTCTCAAGAAATGCTGCCATTTGGGCCTGAAAAGTCCAGGAATTTCTTAGGGCAAGGATGCATTAAATTGATCAAAAGTGACAGTAAAGACATTCATAATGTTACAAAAGATTTCTATTTCAAATAAATGCTGTTCTTTCTATTCATTAAAGGGGTCCTTGATTATGATTTCAATTTTTTGACTTTAGTTAGTCTGTACTGTTGCTGTTTGAGCATAAACAACATCTGCAAAGTTACGATGCTCAAAAGTTCAATGCAAAGGGAGATATTTTCTTTTATTTTCTTTTACTTGCTTTTTAAGGACTACAACAAACAGCTGGTTGGGACTACTACAACAAGCTTCTTCCAGGGGTTGGAGACATCACAAACCCCAAAATTTACATAAACTCTGCCCCCTGGGACACGCAACAAAGGGGGTGAGGCCATGTTGGGCTGCTTTAGAGATGAGGAAGAGTTGTTGTAGTAGAGTGTTGTTACCATGTCGTCATTTTACGCCGGACTGTTTCACAAACGAGGGTCAATTTAATGCTGGATTTGCACAAAAGATGAATGAACATGACGGCACATGCTAGTGAGTTGAATCAACTCAACAGCAACTACAAAAATGTATCCACTAACCATTCAGAAATGTCCAGTTGCGTTCTAAATGTTGTAACTTCTTCCTGAGTCTCTATATCAGTGTCGACTTCGGTTTGAACAATGTAAGGCTGAACACTGTTACTGACAATCCTCATTTTTGGCTGCGTGAGATTGTCCAGCTTTGTTGTTGTTGAGCAACCAAAATCCGAGCTGTTAAAGCTCTGCCCTCTTTTGAAAAGGGGACTGAGCTCATTTGCATCTAAATGGACACACACAAAAATTTTATTTACAAAAGAAAAGCCCATTGTGACATACTACAAAAAAGTTTACTTAGAAGCAGTATGATGTTGATTCCAAATCCAAATTAATGAAAAAAACTCTCTGCCCATTTTGTTGAGCTGTCATTAAAATTAAAATGATTACCTTCAAAGTTAAAGTGGGAATGGGAACATAGTTATTAGACTGTAGTTATTAGATCACTGGCCCACTGCTAAAACAGCTGAAATAGACTACACATATTTCATGATTGTCGTTTATGTCCATAGATTATTACTTTCTTGTAGGCAGAATAAGGGAATGAGATTTTGAGTGTGGTTTCTTTCATTAAATGAGCCCTTAGAGTATGTTCACTAAATGATCTGTCAGATGCTATTTTTTCTTAGTTCTGACACCGAAAACAAAGCGTCTGGAGCCAGCTCTGCGATGGCGAGTTTTCTTTTCTTTCCTTTCCTCCGCCGGCTCAGTCATCTTGCATGATTTTCCATTGATTTTAATTAAGCTTCACTCAGCAGGTGTGAATTCCAGTGTGATTAAGGCATAAGAAGCAGGCCCTCAGCACATTTTTCCGGCCAGAGAGAAAGCCAGCAAGATCGAACTGTAATGGAAGCACATTGCACAATCGCCTTCTATAAAAACTGTATAGATTAAATGGTGCTTCAGCTTCCAATGTTCTTCTCCAAGCTCTGTCCGAATTTAAGATGCTATTTCTAAAGACTACAGAGAAATAAGCACTATACTTATAATACACTCTTAAAAAAATAAAGGTTCTTTATTGGCATTTATGGTTCCATGAAGAACCTTTAACATCCATGGAACCTTTCCATTGTGCAAAAGGTTCTTTATAGTGGAAAAAGGTTCTGTAGATTGTTCAAATGTTCTTCACAAACATGTTTTTTTTTGTTGTTTTTTGTTTTTAAGAACGGTTCACTAAAGGTTCTTTGGGGAACCAAAAATGGTTCTTCTATGGCATTGCTCTCAAAATCCCCTTTTGGGACCTTTATTTTGAAGAGTGTATATTAGATTAAATTTCACTTGAATTTGTTCTAAAACATCAAACATAACAAGTCTGCCTTAAGCCAGTGAGGCACATGTTAAAAATGCTATCTATTTTATTGCACATAATTTGCCCTGGAGTTCAATATGGTGACATCCTTACATTTTATATAAATCCTAATGCATTGTACTTAATTGCTCCAATTAAAAGTGACAGGGGATTGCATTTAAATTTAGCAAACAAATTGATTAGTTGTCTGAAGAACAGAATCTTGTCTTATTCTCTTTTGTACTCATGCAATTTTGTTGCAGTAGAGGTCAAAGTTGAGCTCAATCTTTTGGACAAAGAGAAGGAGGTGGACCTGATGTCTCCCAATGGAAAGGCCAGTCCGTTTTCAGAATGCAGACCCAACGGATCTCTGGGACACTGTTCCGACGAGGACAGCATGACCCTGCGGCCGCAGCGTAAACACAGAGATTACATAGAGGCATCAGTCTGCCACGTAAAAGACCTTGAGAATGGACAGTAAGTTTTTCCATTCATTACTCCCATAGGGATTTAAAAAAAAAGTCTTTATTAAAGCATTTTAAGCCATGAACCAAGCCAAGCATCTACGAGGTGAATCACAACATTACAAACTTTGATTTGAAGCAAAGAAGTATTTAAAAATCAAACAAAAATACAAAGGGACAAGACTGTGTAGTTAACGGCTTTACTGAGGGAAACAACTACAATCCCATGAAGCATTGCGAACAGCATAATTGAATTAAAACAATGGAGAAATATAAAACATTTAAAAATGTAAAAATTGTCTTGCAGTGCTTCATGGGATTAGGTGGGGCTAACGAACTCTTTTGGGCTGTTTTGATTGTGGCAAATGATTGGTGGAATTTTCTGTACAGCATCATGGGTAATGTAGTTTTGACCACGAATCCCATTGTTAAACAATTATTTTAAGAACAAGCTGAAATAATGTGGGCTGATGGCTTCAACAGAAGCAAATGCCATTGATTAACAACCTTGTGCATCTGTCTTTAAAGGTTTATAAGTTATCGTTAAAAATCCCTGTGAAGAAACTCAATGAAATTTTTACTTCCAGAACCTGACTGTTGCACTTGATACCGAATTTGCATTTGTTTGAGTATCATTATCTAAGATAATAAAGAAAGATTGATTATTTTGCTGTTCACTCATTAAAAAGGTTTTCTCAGTGATGCCATAGAAGAGCCATTTTGGGTTCCCCAAAGAACCTTTCAGTGAACAATTCTTAAAATAACCATTTTTTCTTAGTTGTTTTAATAACCTGAAGAACCTTTTTCCACTATAAAAAAACTTTTGTGGATTCCATGGATGTTAAAGGTTCTTCATAGAATCATAGATTCCAATAAAGAACATTTTAGAGAGTACAGCAGATGTCTTTAGTACATCACAGCCAACAATTCAAATGATTTTTAAATTCAGAGACCTTTAACACCACATTAAATAATCTAATGAACAATTTTCTATTTTAATTATTACCTATTAAAACAAGACACTGATCCATGAAATTAGCAATTTGCCTTTAGTTTACACCGTAACCCATGCAGCAAAACCAAACTGTTAATTGCCAGTTTGTCCCATGGACATTCTCATTCTAAAGAGCATTTTATTGGACAAAAGTTTGCAAAAACTAATGAGCATAAGTGATGTCATCAGTATTTTTGCTCCAGGAAGAGAAAGATTGTACATTTTGAATGCTTATATCTGTGTACCAGGAGTATGCTAGCATATAGATGTCATCAAAGCTAAGAGACAGAGGCATTAAAACCACACACACACACACACAAAAGATTTACATTTTTGAATGTTGAAGTGTGATGCATAAATGTCAGTTGTAACCTTTGAATGTATCAATATTGGGTTGTGTTTTGACATTAGATCTGTGCTGATATGTGTTCTGTTGTGTTTGGCAGAATGCGTGAGGTGGATTTGGGCGCAGGTCGTGCTCTGCTCATTAAGGAACATGGAGAATTCTTTGCAATGGGACACAAGTGCCCACATTATGGGGCTCCACTGGTCAAAGGTGAGGGGCGACATGTGGAGCTCTCCTGGTCCTCTACATTCCATAGCTTGGGATACCGATAGCTCTCAGAGATCAACTATTTGGACTGAATGTTGTCTATTTAGTGAAATCACTTGAAATATTTGGCTGTATTTTATAACATGCCTTATCAAATAGCAAAACAGACTGTTCTTTCAGTATTACTGTGTATTGAAAAGCAATTCTCCTCTAGGTGTGCTATCAAAAGGACATGTGCGATGTCCATGGCATGGGGCGTGTTTTAACATCGCTACGGGTGATATTGAGGATTTTCCTGGCCTAGACAGTTTGCCTACATTCCAGGTAACGAACACGTTCCTCTTCAACCTCGAACTACCACTGGGTCCTTAAGGATTCTGTGTTGTTCTGCTGTTTGATCCTACATTTAAAAACAATATAAGTGTGAACTTATTCCTGAATCA
This sequence comes from Chanodichthys erythropterus, assembly GCF_024489055.1. NCBI lineage: Eukaryota > Metazoa > Chordata > Actinopteri > Cypriniformes > Xenocyprididae > Chanodichthys > Chanodichthys erythropterus. The sequence goes on along the minus strand of NC_090233.1, from coordinate 21,090,612 downwards.
TTCAGTTAAATTCAATTCATATGGAATTAATATACAGCTACAAGATAATATAGGAATCATGATTTTTGTGTGAAAATGTTCACAGGTTGATGCACAAATAGTGAATAAGACCCATTGATTAGAAAAATTGCATATTCCCAATAAGACATAGAGGGAGTTCATACTGCTGATCAGAGGAGAGAAAATTAACCTCATTATGTGTCATCACTAAACAGTGGGGGTGTTTTTATAATCCCACTGTTATGTAATAATCTCTCATGTCATTTTTTCCCCTCACTATTTCAGGTTAGAGTTGAAAAGGAGAAGGTGATAATAAGAGCAAACAAGCAGGTAAAGTGTCTCTCTGTGTCTGGAGTATGTGTGTAAAAAGAGTTATATTTAACAACAGTTGTAAATGGTGATGTGTGGAATCATCTGTTTCCTGACAGGCCCTTCAGACTCAGCGGCGGTCAAAGGCCATGTCAAAATGTTCAGCTGTCATCAATTCCAGCACTGGATTCAGCCACGTTCTGATTATTGGATCAGGTTGCAGCCATAATGTTATAAAATGCACTAACACAGGGGTGAATTCACTAGATAGTGTTGTTTATTTCTATGAACTGTCTGTGTTGTTCTGGAGAGGAATCTCAGTGCATGTTCATTAAAAGGATGCATGTTTACATTAATTCATTCATTATTCAAGACACAGTGCTATTATAGCGCACAGAAGGGCTTTTCACACTGCGCTTAACCCCAGGTCGTTCTAAACACCACTTTTAACCCCGGGTAAGGGAACGTTTCACACTTGTATTTTAGATGCGGGGTTAGCATTACATTTTACCCGGGGTTATGAAACCCTGCTCTGCAGCAGGGTTAACACCGCTTTTGCAGTGTTAACCCCGCATTGTGGTGACAAAGTTGTACAGTGTGAAACAATACGGTATTAGGATGTCACTTAGCAACAGACAGACAACCAATCACATACTCATATTTGCCTGCTTTGGACAGTCACAGAAAAACGCATTGCGCATTGTATATAAACAGTAAACTCAGCGTTTGAGAGGAAAAATGTCAAATGCTGAGAGAAAACCAGACAGTCTGAGTGAAGAAGAGACCATTTCATTCTTACCTTTATAGTCCTAAATGTCCATTCAGTATAAACTCGATAGTACAGTCGGCAATACGAGGATGCACAGTGCTATAAACGGGTCACGTGCTGATTTTATCCAATCAATGACACTGACACTGCAAATATGCAAATAAGAATGTTAACCCAGGGTTTAGGAATGTACAATGTGAAACATCAGCTTATGAACACCCAGGATTTATTGTTAACCCCAGGTAAATTATGAGCAATGTGAAACGTGAAGCAAGATAACCCAGGATTCCGTTTACCTGGGGTTTAGAATGACCCAGGGTTAGCTATTTCAAGCCCTATATAGGGCTTTTCACACTGCACTTAACCCTGGGCTATCGTTGTTCTAAACCCCGCTTTTAAACCCAGGTCAATGGAGGTAAAACCTCCAGAGCAGGGTTAGCACCACTTTTGTGGGGCCAAACTTGAACAGTGTGAAACGATGCAGTGTTAGAATGTTCCTGCTAGATGCTTAGCAACCTACAACCAATTGCGTGCCTCATATTCATGTGCATTGGACAGTCACAGAAACACAGCGTGTTGTAAAAAATCGTTTGATTAAAAAAATATCAAATGCCAAAGGAAAATGCATCAAGTGGAGTGAAGAAGAGACAGTTTCATTCTTACCTTTATAGTCTGAAAAGGCCATTCAGAAAAAAACCTGACAGTACGGTCGGCAATCTATAGCTAATATGAGCTTTTATATAAATAGCTTGAGCACTGCATTTGTTCAATCAATGACACTGACACAGCAAAGAAGAACGTTAACCCAGGGTTTGGGAATGTATCGTGTGAAACGTCGAATGTGAATACCCAGGATTTATTGTTAAGCCCCGGTAAATTATGAGCGGTGTGAAACGTGAAGCAAGATAATACAGGGTTCCATTTACCCAGGTGTAACACAGTTTGTAAATGGGAAGAAGGAGGCGGGAACCGGCGAACATTCAACGTAACTTTAACTCAAAAATAAACAAAGAACAAAATGAAAGTAATGCCGGCAGACCCTCGCGGACGTCTGCCGGCCACACAAACATAATATAAAGTCCAGGCCTGGTCCTCTCTCGTCCTCCACGGTCGTCGCTCCTCCTTTTATGCTCCCGGAGCTCCTCCGTGAGAGACTCAAGGCCGGTGCGCCTCCCAGGTGATGCTTGTTATCACTTGCGTCACCGGCCTTGCGCCGTTCCCTCACGGCTCTCGCCCGCCCTGGTCGCCACACCAGGGTTAACTAATTTAAGTGTGAAAAGCTCTTGTCTGGTTAAACTGGATTTTAGGTAATAAGACTTTTTTTGCACTGAATTATTTGCACGACAAAAGTTTAGTGGATTCAATCGAAGATGTTTTGAGTAGTAAACCTTTGTACAGCGTACATGTGTAGCTTACTGCTGTAGCTTTTACAATCCACTAACCCTGTCAACTGGGTTATATACAGTATTTTTCAAAACACAGTAAAACTGAAATTGCTTCCTGCTCATATTGTCCAATCTATGTGGGAGACGTAACTGGATGACGTACAATGAAACGTACTTTAACATGCCATGACAAAAGAAAAATACTCACACTGAGCCATTTCTTTACATCATTTCCTGTCCCAAACTGATTTTATTTCTATTTCTTGTGCATGTTTTATGGCAGTGTAGATAAGGAGCTGAATTTCTACATTTAGTACAGACTAGACAGGTCCAAAGGTTGCATGCCGTCTTTAAACAAGACAATGCAATTACTGATTAAGGTAAAATAAAGATAAAATGTGAAAGATAACATCCAAAGCATCGGCTAAAATCATGCATTTATATTCAGATTAGATTTCAAGATAAAGATAGCCACTAGTAAAAAAGCAACATCTCAGTCAGCTCAATAAACTACACATACATTTACCTTACATCACAACATGCAGCATTTCACGTTATTCAAGACAAAAATGACATAATATTATGAAATATGACCTTGAGTTGGTTTTCACTATTTCTAGATCAGTTTTCTTTGTCTGTGTTTATTGCACCTGCTCTGACCTCTGTTGATGTTCTCACTCAGGTCCTGCTGCTCTGGTGTGCGCTGAGACTCTGAGGCAGGAGGGTTTCACTGACCGCATAGTGATGTGCACCATGGACAAACATCTGCCTTACGACAGGCCTAAACTGAGTAAGGTTTGTACACAGAACAGTCCATAGAACAGTGTGGGATATCAAGTTTACAATATATAATTACCATAAGACTGCTTTTCCAATAGAAAGTTTTATTTTGACCACACATGTGTGCTAAAATGCAACAGGTATAATAATATTGATTTGATGCTTTTCTTCAGTCTTTAGAGAGCACAGCTGAGCAGCTGCAGTTGCGCTCCTCTGACTTCTTTCAAATGCACGACATAGAGATACTGTTAGAGAAAGAGGTGAGATCTGTTTGCCTGAAATTTACTAAGGTTTACTTCATTTCATGAGGGAAAACAGGCTCATTGGAAAAACGTACCTGTTGCGACATTTCTGCAATTTCTGTCCATTAAGTGGCAGTAAAAGCATGTGAATCTGGCAATGTTTTATTATATTGGTTGTTGTAAATATCGCGGCAGTTCAGGAATGAAATGTCTGGTGAGCGGCGCTAAAAGTGTTAACAAAAGCAAATGTGAGTTAAATCATGTAAAGGTGTTTTGAGGTCATAACATAGTATTGTACAACAACTGCACGAAAACAAGTCTTTACTAATCGAAAATCTGCCATTTGTTTGAAAAGGAATAAAAGTTGTTGGGGTTTTACTGCCTCTAGTGTTTATTCCAGCTGGAAACGGCAGTGAATTGTATAGGTACGTTTCTCCAATTTTGCAAAAATGAGGCACGTTTTTTCGATGAGCATGTTGGATTTTTAAAAAAAATTCTAATCTCTTTAAGCCCATTAAAAAAAAAGTAATTTAGTTATACATCGTAATACTATGGTATTTTGAAATACATCATGGTACATTCTTAAAAGTAAAGGTTCTTTATTGGCATTGATGGTTCCATGAAGAACCTTTAACATCAATGGAACCTTTCCATTCCACCAAATGTTCTTTATAGTGGTTCTTTTAAGAACTGTTTACTGAAAAGTTCTTTGGAGAACCCAAAATGGTTCTTCAATGGTATTGGTGAGAAAAACCCTCTTGGTACCTTTATTTCAAAGAGTTTACCTCCAAGAATACCATGATACTTTTTGGTACTGGTTTGTTTGTTAGTGATATGACACAGTATTTCAATAATCGAGTCTAAATATGTTTAATTTTTTAAAAATGAATATACAGAATTATGTTTCTTCATAGGTTGTTTCTGTGGATGTGAAGACACGAACTGTGATATTTCGGGATGGTTTTAAAATGGAGTATCGAAAACTCTTCATTGCCACAGGGAGCAGGTAAAGGCCACACATGACTATTGAACCTAAATGAGTCCTTAAAACATACATTTTAACTTTGTTGTTGTTGAATTAAAAAGTTTCATCCTTCATCTTTACAGACCCAAACCTCTGAGCTACAAAGGCAAAGATGTGGGAAATGTGTATCACCTCAGAACGCCAGAGGATGCAAACAGCATCGCTACACTCGCCAGCAGTAAGAATGCCGTCATTGTGGGAACCTCGTTTATTGGTGAGAGAATATGGGAAATTGACATAGTTTACATATTCTCTGTTTAGTTGAATACGTTCAGTTACCTGTCACTAGTCATTTGCACTGGCCAGCACGCTCTTTAGCAATCACGCCACCAGCCTCGCGCCGTTCCCTCACGGCTCTCGCCCCGCCCTGCTTGTCACTTCCAAATTTTCTGAAGAGACACAGCTCAACAGATTGAATTTAGGCTTTTATTCACATTTAAACATTGATCAGCGAACAAAAGCTCAACCGAGCCTGCTTGATGTGCGAGAACAAACCTCTTCCTGTAGCTCAAACTTGCTGCGTAACACGAGAATGAACCTCATTGGTTCTCACACGTCAAGCAAACATGCTTGAGCTTCCGTTTACCTCAACTGATGTGTACGTTGATCAATGTTTATATGTGAATGAAAGTCTAAATTCAATCTGTTCATCATATAAAGTGATTGAGTCTCTTCAGAAAATTTGGACTAAACCGCTCAATTCATATGGATTAGTTTTACGATGTCTTTCTGAAGCATCAAATTGGTAGTTGCATAGCTGTCTATGGAGGGACAGGATTACAATCTGTCAAAACATATGTCTTCAACCCTGCTCCTGGAGGCCCACTGCCCTGCAAAATTTATATCCATCTTTCTTTCAGCTTGTGATTTTCAAGCAGTCCTGCAGATCTTGATTAGCTGCTTCAGTTGTGTTTGATTAGGGTTGGAGTTAAACTCTGCATTAAAATTCCTCATTTGTGTTTCGAAGATGAACAAATTTATTACAGGTTTGGAATGAAATGAGGGTGAGTAATTAATGATAGAATTTTCATTTTTGGGTGAAGTAACCCTTTAAAGCCACACTTTAACATGAATGAATGACATCGCATTAAGTATCTGTGTGAACTTGAGGAAAACTTAATACATCAATTGAAATTACCCTGAAGTCAGTTGAGGTTTAAAATCATTGGGGAAAAAAAGAAAGCTCTAGCAGCATTTGTTTGCAGATGTCATTTCAACATTTAACTGTGGTTTAAGTGTCCACATACTTTTTTGAGCTACTTTATGAAGGATGGTTATATGTGATGTCTGGTGTTCAGGTATGGAGGTGGCCGCAGCTCTCACAGATAAGGCGCACTCTGTGTCTGTGATCGGAATAGAGGCTGTGCCATTCCGTAAAGCTCTTGGAGAGAAAGTGGGGAAAGCCTTGATGAAGGTGAGAGAATATCCATCCATCCGTCATGTGTATAACATTACATCCATCCATCCATTATAATAACATTACATCCATCCATCCATCCATCCATCCATCCATCATGTGTATAATAAAATTCCTCCCATCATCCATACATCCATCCATCATGTGTACAATAACATTCCTTCCATCCATCCACTTCATCCATCCATCCATCCATCCAACCATCCATCATGTGTATAATAACATTCCTTCCTTCCATCATCCATCCATCCATCCATCGTGTGTATAATAACATTCCATCCATCCATCCATCCACCCACCCACTTCATCCATCCATCCATCCATCCATCCATCCATCATGTGTATAGCATTCCATCCATCCATCCATCCATCCATCCATCCATCCATCCATCCATCCATCCATCCACCCACTTCATCCATCCATCATGTGTACAATAACATTCCTTCCATCCATCCATCTATCCATCCATCCATCATGTGTATAATAACATTCCATCCATCCATCCATCCATCCATCCATCCATCCATCCATCCATCCACCCATCCATCCATCCACCCACTTCATCCATCCATCATGTGTACAATAACATTCCATCCTTCCATCCATCCATCCATCCATCCATCCACCCACCCACTTCATCCATCCATCGTGTGTACAATAACATTCCATCCTTCCATCCATCCATCCATCCATCCATCCATCCACCCACCCACTTCATCCATCCATCGTGTGTATAATAACATTCCATCCATCCATCCACCCACCTCATCCATCCATCCATCGTGTGTATAATAAAATTCCTCCCATCATCCATACATCCATCCATCATGTGTACAATAACATTCCTTCCATCCATCCATCCATCCATCCACCCACTTCATCCATCCATCATGTGTACAATAACATTCCTTCCATCCATCCATCTATCCATCCATCCATCATGTGTACAATAACATTCCATCCATCCATCCATCCATCCATCCATCCATCCATCCATCCATCCATCCACCCACTTCATCCATCCATCATGTGTACAATAACATTCCTTCCATCCATCCATCCATCCATCCATCCATCCACCCACTTCATCCATCCATCATGTGTACAATAACATTCCTTCCATCCATCCATCTATCCATCCATCCACCCACTTCATCCATCCATCCATCCATCCATCCATCCATCATGTGTACAATAATATTCCTTCCATCCATCCATCCATCCATCCATCCATCCATCCATCATGTGTACAATAACATTCCATCCATCCATCTATCCATCCATCATGTGTATAATAACATTCCTTCCTTCCTTCCTTCCTTCCTTCCTTCCTTCCTTCCTTCCTTCCTTCCTTCCTTCCTTCCTTCCTTCCTTCCTTCCTTCCTTCCTTCCTTCCTTCCTTCCTTCCTTCCATCCATCCATCCATCCATCATGTGTATAATAACATTCCATCCTTCCATCCATCCATTCACCCACCCACTTCATCCATCCATCGTGTGTATAATAACATTCCATCCATCCATCCACCCACCTCATCCATCCATCCATCATGTGTACAATAACATTCCTTCCATCCATCCATCCATCCATCCATCCATCCATCCATCCAACCATCCATCATGTGTATAATAACATTCCTTCCTTCCATCATCCATCCATCCATCGTGTGTATAATAACATTCCATCCATCCATCCATCCATCCATCATGTGTATAATAACATTCCATCCTTCCATCCATCCATTCACCCACCCACTTCATCCATCCATCGTGTGTATAATAACATTCCATCCATCCATCCACCCACCTCATCCATCCATCCATCATGTGTACAATAACATTCCTTCCATCCATCCATCCATCCATCCATCCATCCATCCAACCATCCATCATGTGTATAATAACATTCCTTCCTTCCATCATCCATCCATCCATCGTGTGTATAATAACATTCCATCCATCCATCCATCCACCCATCCATCCATCCATCCATCCATCCACCCACCCACTTCATCCATCCATCCATCCATCATGTGTATAACATTCCATCCATCCATCCATCCATCCATCCATCCATCATGTGTATAACATTCCATCCATCCATCCATCCATCCATCCATCCATCCATCCATCCATCCATCCATCCATCCATCCATCATGTGTACAATAACATTCCTTCCATCCATCCATCCATCCACCCACTTCATCCATCCATCGTGTGTATAATAAAATTCCTCCCATCCATCCATCATGTGTACAATAACATTCCTTCCATCCATCCATCCATCCATCCATCCATCCATCCATCCATCCATCCATCCATCCATCCACCCACTTCATCCATCCATCATGTGTACAATAACATTCCATCCATCCATCCATCCACCCACTTCATCCATCCATCATGTGTACAATAACATTCCTTCCATCCATCCATCCATCCATCCATCCACCCACTTCATCCATCCATCATGTGTACAATAACATTCCTTCCATCCATCCATCTCTCCATCCATCCATCCATCCACCCACTTCATCCATCCATCATGTGTACAATAACATTCCTTCCATCCATCCATCTATCCATCCATCCATCCATCCACCCACTTCATCCATCCATCCATCCAACCATCCATCATGTGTATAATAACATTCCTTCCTTCCATCATCCATCCATCCATCGTGTGTATAATAACATTCCTTCCTTCCATCATCCATCCATCCATCGTGTGTATAATAACATTCCATCCATCCACCCCTCCATCCATCCATCCACCCATCCATCCATCCATCCATCCATCCACCCACTTCATCCATCCATCCATCCATCCATCCATCCATCATGTGTACAATAACATTCCTTCCATCCATCCATCCATCCATCCATCTATCCATCCATCCACCCACTTCATCCATCCATTGTGTATAATAAAATTCCTCCCATCCATCCATCATGTTTACAATAACATTCCATCCATCCATCCATCCACCCACTTCATCCATCCATCATGTGTACAATAACATTCCTTCCATCCATCCATCTATCCATCCATCCATCATGTGTATAATAACATTCCATCCATCCATCCATCCATCCATCCATCCATCCACCCACTTCATCCATCCATCGTGTGTATAATAACATTCTATCCATCCATCCACCCACCTCATCCATCCATCCATCGTGTGTATAACATTCCTCCCATCCATCCATCCATCCATCCATCCATCCATCCACTTCATCCATCCATACATCCATCCATCCATCTATCATGTGTATAACATTCCTCCCATCCATCTATCCATCCATCCATCATGTGTATAATAACATTCCTTCCTTCCTTCCTCCCATCCATCCACCCACTTCATCCATCCATCCATCCATCCATCCATCCATCCATCCATCCATCCATCCATCCATCCATCATGTGTATAACATTCCTCCCATCCATCTATCCATCGATCCATCATGTGTACAATAACATTCCTTCCATCCATCCATCCATCCATCCATCATGTGTACAATAACATTCCTTCCATCCATCTATCCATCCATCGATCCATCATGTGTATAACATTCCTTCCTTCCTTCCTTCCTTCCTTCCTTCCTTCCTTCCTTCCTTCCTTCCTTCCATCCATCCATCCATCCATCGTGTGTATAACATTCCATCCATTCATCCATCCACCCACTTCATCCATCCATCGTGTGTATAATAACATTCCATCCATCATGTGTATAACATTCCATCCATCCACCCATCCATCCATCCATCCATCCATCCATCCATCCATCCATCGTGTGTATAATAACATTCCATCCATCATGTGTATAACATTCCATCCATCCACCCATCCATCCATCCATCCATCGTGTGTATAATAACATTCCTCCCATCCATCCATCCATCCATCCATCCATCCATCCATCCAGTTCATCCATCCATCCATCTATCGTGTGTAAACCATTCCTTCCATCCATCTATCTATCCATCCATCCATCGTGTGTATAATAACATTCCTCCCATCCATCCATCCATCCATCCATCCATCCACCCACCCACTTCATCCATCCACCCTCTTCATCCATCCACCCTCTTCATCCATCCATCCATCCATCCATCCATCCATCCATCCATCCATCCACCAACTTCATCCATCCATCCATCCATCGTGTGTATAACATTCTATCCATCCATTATGGCTCTGTTGTCTTTCTCTTCTTACATAATAAACTCTGAAAGGGTGAAATGACTCAATGATTGTATATTACAATTGCTATAACAACATTAAACCTATATTCAAGGAGTATTTTCCTCATTGCATTTTTTTTCTTTTTATTTCTCTCCTCAGCTGTTCGAGTTGAACAGGGTGAAGTTCTATATGTTGAACGAGGTGTGGGAGATGCGAGGGCATAATGGACAGGTATCATGAAAGTGAGAGAAACAGGAGTTCAGTGAAGTGTAGGTCTCTCTCTGTCTCTCTCTCTCTCTCTCTCTCTCTCTCTCTCTCGCTCTTTCTCTCGTTCCTGCAGACTGATTAATTACACTTGCTCTCACAGTGGCACTGCTTAGCTTTGAATATTTTCTAACACAGCTATTGCAATAATGGATTGGCCCTGGGCTAAAATGCAAGAACTTATAACACGAGTAAGCACACAGTCAGTGAAGTAAATGTAAAATTGTGATCTATTATGAAATTACACATTTGATAAATATGTCTTTCTGAAGAATAATGAGATTTGTACTCTACATTAAAAGTCACAGTGGTCAGAAAGTGGCAACTATAAGAACATAAATGTGAAACTAAAATATTTTTGTTTCTTTTGTTTCAATAGTTAAAAGAAGTGGTTCTAAAAAGTGGCAAAGTCTTAAGAGCTGACGTCTGTGTTATTGGCATAGGTGAGTCAATGAAATTACAGAAATTCAGTTGAATTTTTAAAATCATTACTCCAGACTTCATTGTCACATGATCCTTTAGAAATCATTATAATATGCTGATTTGGTGCTTAAGAAACATTTCTTACTATTATCAATGTTGAAATCAGTTGTGATGCTTAAAAAAAAAAAAAAATATTCCATGATTTACTCACCCTCAAGCCTTCTTTCAGATGAACACAATCTGAGATATTTTTATAAACAGTGCTCAGCATAAATGAGTACACCCCCTTTGAAAAGTAACATTTTAAACAATATCTCAATGAACACAAAAACTATTTCCAAAATGCTGACAAGATTAAGTTTAATATAACATACGTTTAACTTGTAACATGAAAGTAAGGTTAATAATATAACTTAGAGAACAAAATTTTCAGTTTTACTCAAATTAGGGTGATGCAAAAATGAGTACACCCCACTGAAAGTCTCAGGAGCAAAGCTAAATTTTAGACTACAAATTTCTAATTTAACAAGAATTCAACCACAGGTGAGTCTAATTATTCATTACACAGGTGTCCAGCAGACAGTTGACTATAAAAGGGTGTTTAAACCCCTTCCCATTTCATGCTGTCAGTAATGGCACCACATGGAAGAGAAATGTCAGAAGACCTGAGAAAGAAAATAATTTCTTTACACCAGAAAAGTGAAGGCTACAAGAAGACCAGCAAAGCTTTACTTATCAGTCAGAATACTGTAGCAAAAGTGGTCTTCTGATGAGAAGGGTTGAAGGAAATCGGCATGCAAGTTCACTGCAGTTATCTAAAGAAGTAGAAAGCCAAACTGGGCTGACTATTTCCCGTGACACAATACGGCGAAAGAAGCCTCTCCTAAAGCCCAGGCACAAAAAAGCCCGCCTATAGTTTGCCAGGGCCCATGCTGACAAAGAAGAAGACTACTGGGACTCTATACTCTGGAGTGATGAGACCAAGATAAATGTTTTTGGAACTGATGGCTTCAAAATATGCTTGTGGAAGTGTCCTTATGTGGGGCTGCATGAGTGCTGCTGGTGTCGGGGAGCTGCGTTTCATTGATGGCATCATGAACTCACAGATGTACTGCTCTATACTGAAAGAGAAGATGCTACCATCACTCCATGCCCTTGGTCGTCATGCACTTTTCCAACATGACAATGATCCTAAACACACATCTAAGGCCACTGTTGGATTTCAGAAGAAGAACAGGGTGAAAGTGATTCAGTGGCTCCTGATCTAAACCCAACCGAACACCTATGGGGAATTCTGTTCCTCCAGCATCCAGTCTCTAAAAGAGGTCATTCTTGAAGAATGGAAAAAGATAGATGTTGCAAAATATCGCCAACTTGTTCATTCCTTGCCTAGAAGTCTTGATGCTGTCATTAAAAATCATGGAGGCCATACTAAATACTAGATGTAGTAGTTTTTGTTGTGGGTTGTACTCATTTTTACAACACCTAGTAAAACTGAAAAATGTGTAATCTAACTTATTTTATTATTAATCTTACTTATATGTTATAAGTTAAACAGATAAACTTTGTCTTGTCAACATTTTGGAAATTGTTTTTGTCATTGAGATATTGTTTAAAATGTTACTTTTCAAAGGGGGTGTACTCATTTACACTGAGCACTGTGTCTTTGATCGTATGCAGTATGGTTACGGTTGTCCGCTGGAAGCTAGTTATTTGAATTTATATAGTTTAAATATGGATATTTTTCTTACAAAAACTCATCGCTTCAATTCAGAAGGCCTTTATTAACCTCCTGGTGCCGTATGGATTTCATTTTTTATGGATGGATGCATTTTTTTTTTTTTTTTCAAAATGTGGCCCCCCATTAACAACCATTATAAACCTTGGAGGATTAAGGATATTTTTAAATATATCTCAGATTGTGTTCATCTGAATAAAGATAGTCATATACACCTAGGATGGCTTGAGGGTGAGTAAAGCTTGGGATAATTTTCATTTTTGGGTGAACTAACCCTTTAATGTTTTTGTACAAAATGTAATTGTATTGTCATATTGAAAACTGACAGTTAACCAGGCTTTAAACAGATGTAAACACTAAAACAAATATGAAAAACAAAGTATTTCATAAAAAAATAAAATAAATAAAAATTATATTTTGATCATAAGTGTGTGTGTGTTTAGGCTCAGGTCCAGCCACAGCATTCCTGAAGCAGAGCGGAGTGCACATGGACTCCAAAGGATTCATCCCAGTCAATAAGGTTCAGTCATCCCGCAGTACTGTTCTATCTGTTACTGTACATCTCTTACTGCATGTTATAACATGTGTTATTATCAGTTACCAAAGTGTCTGTGCTAATCTACCCATGCTTATTTCTAACTTATCAGTGATAAACTGTTGTTTTAGTGTGATTACCTTGAGTATTTCATTATAATGCATCAAAGGACAAGCTACAACGCATGTCATAAAATCTGTGCAAATTTACAACCCTTTCAGTCCATGCAGACGAACATCGATGGGGTCTTCGCTGGGGGTGACGTGGTAACGTTTCCTCTAGCTCAACGCAGCAATAAGAAGGTGAACATACCCCACTGGCAGATGGCTCATGTACACGGTAAGACCTGTAGCCAAATAATGTTTCATTCATTCAACCATAACGAGAACTAGATTTTTTACATTTTTACATCTTCCCCTGCAGGTCGAGTGGCTGCACTTAGCATGATGGGAAAGGCCCCAGACATTAAAACGGTGCCTTATTTCTGGACAGCCATGTTTGGGAAAAGCATACGATATGCAGGTAAGGACAAACTTCTAAGGATAAACATCGAAAAACACTTCATGAAGAACACACTAGACTCAGTGAATGTTTGACGTAGTTTCAGCGTCGGCGCTCCTTTGATGCATCTCAAGTGCTTTAAATCTTGTTGTCAAGGTTATGGAGATGGCTTTGATGATGTCGTCATTCAGGGAGATTTGGATGAGCTGAAATTTGTGGCATTCTACACAAAGTGAGTTTATTTGTTTTTTTATTAAATTATTATTATTATGTACTCAATTTTTTTATTTAACAATACAATTATTGCAATAATAATAAATTTCTTTATTGGTTTATTTAATTTTATAATTGAATAAAATACAAATATTATTTTTATTATTTATTTTATTAAATTATAAAATTAATCAAACAAATAGTTTTATATTTGTATGTTTTTATGATAAATTGTTATTATTTATAATAATAATAATAATTATTTGTGGCATTCTACAGAAAGTTAGTGTCAAGGCATTTATCATTACTGAAAACATTAATTCAATCAGAAAACATGAATTGAATACCTTAGACATTAGTTTTGCACAGAAAGCATTACTGATTCATTATACAGTATTTATCTTTAATTGCGAGTCACGCTAAACTTCTAAAAAAGTGTGTGATTGATTAAAATGGGCCGCAGGGACTGAACTAAAATCATAAGTAATTTCTGTGATTAGTTTTGGATATTGCTCATTATGTTAATCAGCACAAAGATTATGAGTTTATGATTTTTTTAGACATAATCTGCACAATTTGCATAATCTACACTCTTAACTGCATTATTCTTATTTTCTGAAATTGACCATAATGACTCAGGTGTCTTGGGCTGCCATGGTAATAAATCACCAGATCATCCACTGCTAGAAATTAAAATTAAAAAATATAGATTTATCTCAGATGAAAGAAGCTTTATTTAGTGTCACTTGCTAAGGAAACTAACACAATTATACTTGCTTATACATAGGGTTAATGTTAGTTTTATGCAAACACACCGTAACACACTTAAACCCACTAGCAACTGCTAAGGTGTTCTCTTTTGACAGTATCTGTCAAAAGTTTGTTTTTTTAAAATATATTTTTGAAAGAAGACTCTTCTGCTCACCAAGGCTGCATTTATTTAATTAAAAATACAGTAAAACAGTAATATTGTGAAATATTATTACAATTTAAAATAATTGTTTATTATTTTAATAAATTAAAAAATGTATTTTATTCCTGTGATCAAAGCTGAATTTTCAGCATCATTACTCCAGCCTTCAGTGTCACATGATCCTTCAGAAATCATTCTAATATGCTGATTTGACATTTAAGAAACATTTATTATTATTTTTATTAAGGTTGAAAACATTTTTGCTGCTTACCATTTTTGTGAAAACAATAATGTCATTCAGATTTGTGGTAAGATTAAAGAAAGAAATTATTACTTTTATTCAGTAAAAATGCATTAAAATGACAGTAAAGACATTTATAATGTTAAAAAGATTTCTATTTATAAATGCTTTAATAAATACAAATAAATGTTGTTCTAATGAACTTTATATTCATCAAAGAATCCTGAAAAAAACGATCGCAATTTCCACAAAAACATTAAGCAGCACAACTGTTTTCAGCATTGATAATATTAATAATAATAAACGTTTCTTGAGCAGCAAATCATCATATTAGAATGATTTCTAAAGGATCATGTGACACTGAAGACTGGAGTAATGATGCTGAAAATTCAGCTTTGATCACAGAAATAATTTACATTAGAAAAAATATTCAAATAGAAAACAGGTCTTTTAATTTGTAATCATATTTCCCAATATTACTGTTTTTACTGCTTTTTTGATTAAATAAATGGAGCCTTGGTGAATAGAAGAAACTTCTTTCAAAAACTTTTATTGTTGTTGTAGCCCTACTTGTTATTTTACTTCTTGTTATATTGACTGTTGAGCTGATGAAGCTCAGTGTTCTGTGTTTAATCCGCTGTGATTACAGGAGTGAGGAGGTGGTAGCCGTGGCCAGTATGAACTACGACCCCATTGTGTCACGGGTTGCAGAAGTCTTTCACTCAGGAAAGACGATTAGGAAACGTGACGTGGAGTAAGTACATTTCTAGTTTCACAGAAAACAATGACTATACATGTAGTAAGATTTTCCAAGGTTTAAACATGTCATTGCAAAATATAGACATGAAATCTGGCACTTTTGCACCAAGTTTAAATTTTTAATCTAATATTTACAGTGCACAGCATAAATGAGTACACCCCCTCTGAAACTTCTGAAAGTCAGCAATTACTCAATAACTTAGAAGACATGTTAGGGTTCTTTAGAGATATAATGTTCCAGCAAGTCTGCTTAATCAATTACCAAAGAAGCATGTCAAAATTATTCAGCAAAATAAGATTTTCTTATCAAGGTGATAAAATGTTGTGTAGCAAAAATGAGTAAACCCTCTTAAAAGTTACGAAATAAAATGAAATAAAAATGTTCTGGTGTTTGATCAATGGCAATGTTTGATCAACAGGTAAGTGTGTTGAACCAAAACATTTAAAGAGAAGTCATTTCTTGACAATTAAAAGTGTTTTATAGCCCACTGAATCATTCTCAGACTTAATGCTGACAACAATGGAAGCACTTGGGAGAGAACCTTCAGGAGACTGTCAGGAGCACAAAAGAGGACAGTGCTACAAGAGGATTACCAAAGCATTGTTTTAAGTGTGAAAATACAACAAAAGTAACAGAGAAATTCAAAATCAATGGACTTGTGACAAGGCCCCTGAAATAATCAGGCCTTCATTTTAAGTTTTCATTTAGTGATGAGGGATTTTTTTGCTAGACAAAGAGCAGGAGAAATACCAAGCGAGTGTCTCAGAGCCAGCAAAAGCTATGAAAAGAGAGACTGTTTATCTCACAGTGTAAGATGCAGCCTGCAGAAATGACATGCATGGCTGTTGTTCTCACTGGAACTACCTATTGTAGCCAAAGCACAATAAAGTTTGCCATTTCCAAAGCCCATATTTTCAAAATATAGATTCTGGGAATCAATACTCCGGTCTCATGTGACCAAATCAATCATTATGGATCTAACAGCATCCAAAATGTTATGGTGTTGCTATAGGAGTACAGTGAGAAGAGCCTGGTTCCCACAGTACAGTTCAGTGGTAGTAAAGCTCTTATATAGGGATGTATGATTGCTGAAGGTGTGAGGGAGTTGTGCTTTATCAATGCTGTCATGAATTCCCACACCGCTGTGTAATTTATACACAAACTTGAAACAGAAGATGCTACTCTTTCCTCATTCCCTGCATTGTTGGGCATTTTTACAACATGACAATGAGGATATGCATTCTCCCAAGGTGAAAAACCTTCTGTGGACATTGTATTGCACTCAATCTTAACACACTTGAGCACCTGTGGGGGATTCTGTAGAGACGAGTTGAGCAACACTCCCTATTAAAGATCAAGGCATTTAAGGAGCTCATCATCCAGGAGTTAAACAGGACACATGTGACAATTTGTCATGAACCTGTACACTCCATGCCAAGAAGGGTTAGAGCAGTATATTCAAAATTATGGAGGGCATACAACGTACTAAAATATTATACATTTGCTGAATTAAATCTAGGGTGTACTCATTTCTGCAATCCTTAATTGGCTAATTTACTTATTTTATGGCTATTAATGACATATTTATCAGTTTTTATGTATACATTTAATACATTTTAGTTTTGCCATATTTCCACACTGTAAACCCTAATGCTCAAAATACTTAATTCGTTTGAGTAGGACAAACTTAAATTAAACAAATTAGTTCAGTTAAATTAACAGTTATGAGTATTTAAAACTTTCTTTTACTTTTGAGTTCACAGCACTGACATATTTCAAGTAAACTAAACTGTTTTAGTTGCAGCAGATTTCTAATTCCCAGCATGCTTTGCATCAGACTGTCTAAATGTTGAAATAAAGTGTTATTTTGTGTGTTTTTGCATAAGATTAACATAGGGAGACATAAGTTAGTGTTTAATGTTGTGTTATGTTGGGGTTCTGTTATGTTAGTTTTGTAGGGTTACCATTCTGGTGAAGAGTAGACCGTGTGGTTAGGTTGAGGATGGGCTGCAAAACTTTTAAGACCACATATACTGTATGTTGTTTGATTATATACATGCAAGTATATATTGACAGTCTCTTTGATAATTATAATAGCATGTGATTTTTGCTAACTAACATTTAACCAAGATTTGAATGTGATGTTTATGTAAATTAACTATATGTACTTGAGTAGGGCGAGGCTGAGAACTGTGGGAGCGAAGGAATGCCAGTGATGTGATTGTTAATGAGAGACACCTGTGCACCACACTAGCATTGCTCCACTTCCATGGCTCTCGGCCCCGCCCCACTTGTCACAAAAAAATTAAGTTCTACTAACTTAAAAAAAATAAGTTACTTAACTTAAATGTTTTGAGGTAATAAGTTTCCTCAAATGTTTTGAGTATTCTGAACTTATTGAGTTTTACAGTGCATGAATTGAATTAGTGATCATAAAGAAAATAGATCTTTTGTATTTGTTCAGAGGGAGTGTACTCATTTCAGTCATTTCATCTAATATTTATATTTTATTTTATTTTATTCCAGTAAACAAAAAAGTTTTTAGTAGTTTTAAGTTTCGGTAATGATAATAACCCTCACACTCCTTGAATTTTAACATTCTCAGCTAGAAAAGACAGCAACCAATGTTTAAAATGCTGTATTGTATGATTTCCCCTGCAGGACAGGAGACATGTCATGGCTGATAGACAAAGGCTCACAGTGAGAAAGTGCACATCATGCTCTAGGAGTTTTCCTTGCCAAACTTGGACGATCTCCTGTGACAGACATAGTCTTAGTGCTGCAGCTGCAGTTGGTTAAGTGGGACACTAGATGGGAGACATATGCTGTCCTAAACTGAGCACCTGGGCCGTGCCGAGGACGTCGTCCCCACGAGGTGGAACCTCTCCAGGCCTGGATCCGTTCACAGCGCTAACAAATGAGCCATACCTGGTTTTCACCCTCTGTACTAGACAGGACAGCTCTCTCTCTCTCTCACTTTTTCTCGTGGGCTGGTCGACTCGGACCTCTCTGCTTTTGCATGAAGCATCTGCCTGTACACAGTGTTCACAGGAGAGCCGTTATGGGGAATTGTCATATTTTATTTTGTACATGCAACTTTGTATATAGCTGTTACCTGAAGATACATTCAAAAAATAAGACTGCACTTTTTCTACCGAACCTCTACTACTGATTAGCCTGGCTACGAGAACGAAAACAGATCTGATGTCTGGCTCTCGTCGAAATATGCAGCTTCGCTTGTGGCTATTTGTAGATGTAGAGAGATAAGATGCATGAAAATTCATATGCATAGGGCATTAGTTTTCATTAAGAATTTCCCAAAGGATTTTAATGTGGTATTATTATTCAGGGAAGGTGACAAGGTCCATATGTCAATGTCTATGAATATAAATCAAATATATGATACAGTATTATCATATATCACAATTTATGGGTGAATATCATGAAACCATAATCAAATGAAATGAAAAGAAAAAGAAACAAAAGAAAAGGAAGTTTATTTTTAGGGCCATTACTTTTTAGGTCATAATATATATATATATATATATATATATATATATATATATATATATATATATATATATATATATATATTATCACACACACATGCATACTGTTTTACATATATTTAATTAATGAGAATTGGGAGGGATATATACATTTTCACACGTGTGTGTGTTGTGTGTGTGTGTGTATGTATATATATATTATATATATATATATATATATTACATATATATTATATATATGTATGACATATATAGTATATATATGTACACTCTCAAAAAAGATGTTAATTAACACATTTTTTGTGTTATTTTTTCTGACACATTTTGTGTCATTTTGTGTACATAATTGACACAAATTGTGTAAATATAACACATTAGTGTGTAGAAAATAGGCAGGAATAACACATGGTTGAGTTAAAAGTAACACAAAATGTGTTGTCCTTAACTAGACACACAGGTGTGTTAAGATATAACACAAGTTGTGTTGTTTTTAACACATCTGTTTTAAGAGTGTATGTATGTGTGTGTGAACTATTAAAAAAAAAATTATTATATATATATATATATATATATATATATATATGTTAGTTTTTGGCATTATTTTCATGGGAATTAAGCACATTTCCCCCCCAAATCTCATTACTGCAATGTATAATTTATTACTATAATATCATTTATTTTCTTAGACTTTTCTTTTTCAGACATTTTCTTTATGCAAAATGTGATTTTATCATTTCAAAACTTAAATGATAGATAATATATATTATATAGATAATGACTTTGCAGTGAACTATGACCTAGACTTGTTATTAACAGGCTTCATGAATTGCTAAATCTATCTTTTATTCAATGCTCCCAGACATTAAGCATTCCAAGTTCAAATTTATAGTAAAATCTCCATGGCAATAAAGTGATGCTGTCATTTTGAATGTTCTCACCCCAAACTGAAGCATGAGCCCGTGCAGCAGGACTGGCCTGAAACACTCGCTGACCTTTAACAATGACAATATACCTCTTGCTCATGGGAACTGTGGTTGCCCTGCTAGTAAATTGCACAAGACGACAAATATTTAAAGCTATAACTTTATCTATAGAAATGCTCGTATTATAAAAGTCGAGGCTTGTATTTTTTGACTAATCGTAAAGTGATTTATTGATGACAGACTGATTGATTGTTGATTGTATTTTTAGATTGTGCGCGATAATAATGAATGCTTTTCGGTCCCACTTTATATTAAGTGGCCTTAACTACTATGTACTTACATTTCAATTAATCATTTGATACATTGTACTTATTGTGTACATACATGTTTTTACATTGTACTTATATTTTAAAAACACCTGCATGTAATTACATCTGTAATTAATTTCTGTAATTACATTTATGATTACACTGTTGACCCATCCCTTACACCTTAACCCACCCTTAAACCTACCCATACCACCTAACCTTACCCGTACCCCACCTCAATAGCTGAAAATGTGTTTTGCAATTCAATATGAACCCAATAAGTACATTGTACTTATTTTTTGATGTAAGTACATAGTAGTTAAGGCCACTTAATATAAAGTGGGACCTGCTTTTCTTGTAGCTCTGACCTCCTATAGCTTTTCTTTGGTACTAACTCAGGGATTGGAGGTTTCAGTCATATGGGACAGGTTCTGGTGGAATACAAAATGATGAATAAATTTGTTGCTATAACATTTTATTGTGCTTTTTGTTCTTTCAAATATACTTACACAAGCAAGCTATTTATTATAGTCTAAGACAGTGAAATACAAAGTGTTGAGTCAATTAAAGATAACTTCCCCCCCCCCCCCCCTCTGTAAGATGGCTAAAAATCAGCATAGCTTAAAAAAACATTTTAAACCCTCAATTTAAAATGTTAAATTTAAAATGACATCCATTTAGAAAAGCATGCTATACACTGAAAACGAAATATGAAAACGAGATATTATTGCAAATATGAGTATTATTGCAGCCTTAAGAAAGACGTTTTTGCAATACTGAGGTAAAGGCATTTTTATTTAAAAGTCATGGAAGTGCTATGGTTTCTGAAAGGGATAGTTCACCCAAAAATTTAAATTCTTTCATCATTTACTCACCCTCAAGCCTGTATGAGTTTCTTTCAAGTGATGGTCCCCATAGACTTCCATTTTATTTTTTTTCCATACTATGGAAGTCAATGGGGTTCATCACCTGTTTGGTTGCCCATATTCTTCAAAATATCTTTTTGTGTTCAACAAAAGAAAGAAACTCAGACAGGTTTGGAACAACTTGAGGGTGAGTAAATGATGACAGAAATGTTCATTTTTTGGGTGAACTATCCATTTAAATTTACATTTACAAAGCTGAAAAACCAAACAAAATAAAATAAAATAAAGAAATATATCAGTGCGTGATTCCACCCTGTACAACTACTTTATGTATGGACGGTTAAAAAATTGGATCTCTTTCATGATCCATTTTCAAAACCAGTTATTCCAAAACGGGTTGACTGATGCAAGTTCATAGTATTCATAAAACAATGCCCTAAAAATAACTACAATTTTAACATTTGTAGGCAGCATCACTTCAAATCACTGATGACCACTACAAATTGTTTTAAAATCATATATAAACCACATAAAAATACAGACAAACATGCAACAGTACATATGAACGACAGGAAGACCTAAAGTTAGTTGAGTGCTGCGTCTGTGGCTGCTGGGAGAAATTCTTCTCTGTTACTATATAAAAAGCAGAAATGCTACTTTATAAACACTGAGTAGAGAGAACATGAGGTTGAATTCGGTGGGCAATCGTACCTTTGGTTTCTCCCACAGTGCACCTGGAGATCAAAAGAAGGCAGCAGAGAGCAGGCAAATGTCTCAGATAATCAGCGTTCATGGAGTGATAATGCAGCTTATTGGCTTTAAACAGTTGAAGGTCTGATTAAAAATGCTTCATATAGAAAAACTAGCTGGTGTAAGAGAATATTGAGGTCATGTTTGTAAATCACATTTTGAACAACACTATTCACATTTAACGAAAAGGCACAGATTTGTTATCATCACTCATGTAACTATGAAACAGCATCAGTATTTTCAAACAAGGATGTGCTTGATATGAATTATTCAGATGACTTTGCCCAACAGCTGTCATGCCGGCTTCCTTCAGAAATCATATTCTGCAGCACACTGGCGAAGATACTCCTCATATAGTTTCCGCTAAGATAAAGATGACAAATATTACAAGATTAGAAGAAGAAAACCATCATTACATTTCAAATGTAGGCTCTTTATTTTGATATCCTTGCTGAAAAACAAAACAAAACATGGAGTCTACAGTGGATAGCTGGTCTAACAGCCAAGCCATGCTGGTTAAAGGTGCTCTAAGTGATGTCACGCATTTTTAGGCCAAAACATTTTTTGTCACATACAGCAAACATCTCACTATCTGATAGCTGCCTGTCCCCTGAACACACTGTAAAAAAACGCGGCCTCTGTAGTCGCCACAAGCTCCAAAAACGGCAACAAAAACTGGTGCAGCCTGGACCGCGTATCATAATAAACATGCTCCAGCCAATAACCGACAAGAATGATTTTAAATGCGCGTTCATGACTGTTTCAGGAAGCACGGAGGGGAGGGGGAGGAGGAGGAGGAGGGAGGGTCTAGCTAGCCTCTGTTTTGTTTGACAACACTTCGAACGTCAACAGGAAGTTACAGAGGAGTATTAGACACTTGTCAGCTGGTCATTATAACTCATTATTTTATATCCTTTTTAATGTACATGTCAATATTTGTATACTGTTAAATGGTTTAAAAAAATGAATTTTAAACCATTTTAATGCACTGTAAAAAATCCAACTTGCAAAATGTTCTTCTAACAAATGTAAAAAAGTAGCTTGAACTAAAGATTATTTAGTAGGATGAGTCAGTTTATTATCTTGTGTGAACTAAACAAGAATACTCTAAACATGTTGCTAACAAAACTTCTTTTGATGAGCTTATTTAGATTATCAAAATCTAAACTTGTCCAAATGTTGTTCCAACTTTCCAAATTGAGTTATCTGAACAAACAATTTTATGTTGAACAATGTTAGGCCAGTTCTCAGCATGCACTGCAGCTTATGTGGTTACTATTTATTAAAAATGATCATTGCAACATTTTAATACATGAAAAGTGCAAATGAAAAAGAGTGTGGAATTGAGATGAAAAATGAATCATTTTCATGGCAGTTTTGCTACTGAAGTTCAAATCAGAGACACTATTTATTAAAACATGCACTAATGTTGAAAAGATTGAGGTCGGTAAGATTTTATGATGCCTTTTAACGAAGTCTCTTATGCTTACCATGGCTGCATTTAATTGATCAAAAATGCAGTAAAAAATTACTTTTTTTTATTTGAATATACAGTATATTAAAGTATAATTTATTCTTATGATGCAAAGCTGAATTTTCAGCATCATTACTCCAGTCTGATTTGCTGCAAACATTTCTTATTATAATCAATATTGTAAACAGTTAACAGTGCTGCTTAATATTTTTGTGGAAACAGTGATGCATTTTTTTTATAGGATTCTTTGAATGAATAGAAAGTTCAAGAACAGCTTTTATTTAAAAAAGAAATTGGTATTATACATGCCTTTACCATCACAATTTTTCTTACTGATCCTTCACTTTTGAACAGTATAGTAATTGTCAACACAAGGAAGGATTATGAGACTATACTGTATGTCTTGTATGGCTAAATAAATAGTGTAATTATGATATTCACAGTGGTGAATATTGGATATATCACATAGCCCTACTGGCAGATCAACAAACCACTTTAGGTTAGATTAAGCTGATTTGTCCAACAGCGAAACATCGATAGCACTGCAATGCATGTCATACCTTCTTGGATTTGACGACATCCTGGATGTAATCACTGCACTCCGCCAGTTTCTTCTTCTCTCTCCTAGTAAGAGTCTTGCTGCCCTGACTGAATAAGATCAGAGCATTAAGTGGGCTGCGGTTAAACTCATGAAGTGACCATTAAAAAAAAACTATACAGAAGTCCTGCATATGCCACCAGAGAGAAGTTTTCACAGAAAGATCCAGTTATGACATTTTGACTAAACATTATGAGGTCTGGCTATTCTATATATACATCAAATTTGAGCACTGTTGAATAAGCAGTAATGTTAGTATGCTATTTCAAAGATAGCCAAAGAATAAAGTGCTAAATAAATAAATATAAATGTTAGCGTTACGGTGCCCCCTTGTGACAACAAAAGGAAACGGTTAGAGATACATTTTGCTCACCGTGCAAAATACTTGGCCAGAAGGAGCATAAAGTAGCACAGAGCACCAAAGGTGATCACAAACATTATCTGCCAGTCTTCAGGAATCCAGTCCCACAGATACACGACTACTCCCTATTACAACACACAAAGAGAAAAAAAAATCAAACTGATTCATCTGCGATTGGAGCAGATCTTAAATGGTTCACCCAAAAACCCTCATACCATCCCCGATGTATATGACTTTCTTTAGATAAACACAAATGAAGACTTTAAGGAAAATAATCAATCTCTGGGTGAATGGGTGGCACTCGGTTCACGTTTGATGAATCAATGTCTTCTGAAGCGAAATAATTGGTGTATGTAATAAAAATCCCCCCCCCTTTTTTTTATATTGATTTATAGTTAAAAAAGTAATGTTTCCAGTCTACTGTCATATGAGCGTTCATGAGAGGGACGTTGTGACATGTGACGCGAGTGCGTTGTGAAGCTCGCCTGAAGCGGTCCTCTGTGCTTCCGCATTACTTATCGTGCAAACTTCAGTTAAAGGGATAGTTCACCCAAAAATGAAAATTTAATGTTTATCTGCTTACCCCCAGGGCATCCAAGATGTAGGTGACTTTGTTTCTTCAGTAGAACACAAATGATGATTTTTAACTCCAACTGTTGCCGTCTGTCAGCCGTATAATGCATTGCAATGCATGTTGACCTCACACACAAGATGCGCAGGGCAACTGGACATAGTGGTGTTTTAGAGGTAAAAAATTATATACAGTAGTCAACATTTGAAGTGGATCAAAAAAGTTCATCAAAGTTGTCCTAAGAAGAAAGTTTAAGGACAACTTTGATGAAAGGTTTTGATCCACTTCAAATGTTGACTACTGTAAATACTGTTTGGTTTCTCGCACAAACCGATCATTTAGTGTCTTAGGACATCAATGTGTTGTCACGAGCCGCAGGGTTTAATTTGGATTTCTCTGTGCATGTTTTTTTTACTCTTATAGATGGAGTTCCCATTGACTCGCATTATACGGCTGACAGACGGCAACGGTTGGAGTTAAAAATCATCATTTGTGTTCGACTGAAGAAACAAAGTCACCTACATCTTGGATGCCCTGGGGGTAAGAAGATGAACATCAAATTTTCATTTTTGGTGAACTATCCATTTAACTCTTTCCCCATCAGCGTTTAAAAAAAAAAAAAGTTGCCAGCCACCACCACTGTTTTTGACAATTGTCACAAAAATGTTAATATTTTGTTGTAATATCTGAACATGTAATCTATCAAAGAAAAGAACAGAGCCTCTGCTTTTAAACAACAAAAAAACCCTAATTTTATTTTAGCTTCAGGCATTCTTTTTTTTTAATCAACACTTGAATGTGGGAAAATTTCATTAAAAAAAGCAACATTTTAAACAAAAACCTGAGAAAACAGAATTTTTTTTCTTTCAAAGACTGCAACGTGCATTAGCTATGCTTTAATCGCTTGTTTCAGTTGTTTTTTTGCCTGTGTTTTGATCTGGAGATTCTTTAATCTTTTACAAGATGCGTAACAGCACCCCCCTACCGTATAACAGTGAAAACATGGAAAGCTGGAAAATTCCATCAATAGCGGGGAAAGAGTTAATAATATTAGTGTTTTTCTTACACACATCAATCGTTTTGCTTCAGAATGCATCGATTCGTCCAGTGAGGTTGTATGGATTATCGTCACGAATGCTGTGTGTGGTTTTTCAAGCATTTAACCAGTGGCACTTATTCAAATGGCATTATATATGGACTATTATTTTCTTAAAGATCTTCGTTTGTGTTTATCTTTAGAAAGAAAGTCATATACATTGGGGATGGCATGACGGTGAGTAAATGATGAGAGAATTTTCATTTTGCTGTGTACTATCCCTTTAGACAAATTTTCAGAATACATGAAAATGAGTACATACTGTGGAAATGTAGAGTGTTTTAGCCAATCCCTCTCCTACAAGAGTGTCCAGTTCCTCTGGAGCGAAAGTGCTGATGAGGAAGCTGAGGATGAAGAGCGATGGAAGGAAGATTCCCAGAACTCCGCACAGGAAAGAATTTAAACGATTGCTTCTATTACAGCTCACATTCATCCTGAGGAAAGACAAATAAATGCAAAACTGATAATTATTACATTACATGAGTCATGATATAGAACAGATGATATGATGAATGGACGTGTACCGGTCCTGCTCCAGTGTCTGGTTGATGGTAGAGATGACCACGTTACAGTCTTTCTCCAGCTGGTCAAGTGTTTTCTGCACAGCCTGGTTTATGCTCTTCTCAATGGTCTCACACACCTCATCAATCTGGTTGATGCATCTGCTGGGCTGCACTCGCAAACCAAAATCAATCTAAATCATTTTATATTCACTATATATCAACAATCTATATTAGTAGTGTCACGGGAGATTACATGGTAAAGCAATAAGCCATAAGAGGCTGTGCAATATTACCACATCTGAGGAGTGTTATAAAAATTCAAAACAAGCAAGTGATATAGTAATATAGCATAACTACAGGCTGTTTAGGGTTGCCAAGCAATGCAACAATCAACTTTTGCAGTGAATGGAGTGAAGTGTGATTACCAACAAAGCCACACATGGATGCATTTTGTCATTATGAATACTGATATAGAAACTAATCATTTTGAGGATATGAACAGCTCTGAGCAGAATATCAGTTATTTTGTAATTAAAGTAATTCCATCAATTTTGTCTTTTTGTATATATATCTTATGTAAACTGACTGATATCACTAACCAAATACACGCTACCATTTAAACATTTGGTCATTTGGGTATGTTTTTGAAACCGAGGCTGCATTTATCTGATCAAAATTACAGTAAAAACAGTACAACTGTTTTCTATGTAAAAAAAAATATTTTAAAATGTCATTACATCCAGCCTTCAGTGTCACATGATCCTTCAGAAATCATTCTAATATGATGTTTTGCTGCTCAAGAAACATTTCTTGTTATTATCAGTGTTGAAAACAGTGCTGCTTAATATTTAATTCTTTTCCAAGGTTCTTTAACGAATAGAAAGTTCAAAAGAACTGCATTTATTTGATATTAAAATCTTTTGTAACATAAATACTGTCAATTTAATGCATTCTTGCTGAATATAAATATTTATTTCTTAAAAAAATAATCTGACCCCAAACTTTTGAACAGTAGTGTATTATAAGCTGCCTGAAATCTTAAGTTATATCTTTATAGAATCAGCCCATTTTTTCTCTGTAGCTTTAAGTTGGGCCTTTAAGAAAAGTATCTCAAGTCCCTGCTGACAGACAGAACTCATTAATGTAAATGCTGCAGAGAGACATAAATCCATTTCCTCTGACACAGCAGTGCGGCATGGGCAGGCTTTCAATACTCATGTCTGATTCCAGTTCTAGGAGGGAAAACATAAACATTTAACCAACAAGGCAATCTGTTACAGTCACTTCTTACTTTTTGAGGGTTAGGGATGTATATTGTGGGCATTTCAAAGCCACATTTGTTCAGTCCAGGTCTCCTGCACAGCTCTTGGACAATCTGCATCATCACTCGCTGTTGGAATAAAAACAACACCATGTACAGTATAAGACTGATATAGACATCTGACCTTAAGATGAGCAAATGCTAAATAGAAACTCCCAGAAGATTAGATTTGTAATAACATCTGTTTGGCTTCTTGTCTGAGAACAAATTATTATGGCAAGAAGATCACACATTAAGGTCAACGTGAAATCTGAAATCCCCTTATTTATTTTTATGAATACATCTTCTTGTAAAATCAAGTCCCTACCTACCCATCACAGAAACATGTGCAAAACACTAGATTTAAATAAAAACATCTTTTGGTTGATTTATAAGCCTTTTTAACTAGTGAGGACCAGTCAAATATCCTCACTACTGAGTTGTGAAAGTATTTCACAATATAAGTGAGGACATTTGGGTCCTCACAAGTATAGTCAAAACAAGTATACACACACACACACACACCTGTCTGTCCGTTTCTCGTCCAACCTCGTCAGCTTTGCTCAGGTAAAAGCGCAGTTTGTCTCCACACTTCTCACTCAGCTGCTCAACAATGTTCAGTGTACGCTTGCACAACGCCTGTCCCATCGGGTCAAAAAACACGAAGATGAGGTCTGCCTGCTCACCTGAATACACACAGATATGTGAAATGAGAAGAAAAGTGTTACTCTTTTTATTAAAATAACAATTGTGTGATTTATTTTAGGGTATAAGACAACACTCAAATGCAGGGGGAAACAAAATGGCATTGGCAATTGTCCATTTTGTCTCATCGGTTTAAAATGATAATCAACGTTAAAAGGTTTGACAAATTTTCCTTCTTAGGTTGAGATATTGCCTTCTGAAACAGGATGGGGTTTGGGCATATCGAAGGGGTTGTTCTTTTTTTTATTTAAGTTACAAGCCTTGAACCAGGGTTTGCTATTCGCTGCAGTATTTAATTGCTACAATCCAATTTACTACATCAATATTTTTTGGTCCATTGTCTCGTATGAGAAAGACTGTACACTTTAAATCCTCCTGACTGTGTTAAATCATCTTAACGGCGCTCTTGTATACCCGTTTCCGATTGGTCAATCGTCAAATGTGTATATCCACTGTTTTTTTGGAGTACACTACAGTGTTAATTTAGACTATAATCATTTATATACTATTATTATTATTATATTATATTAACTTATATTTATTTCATTTTTAGTTTTAATATTTTAATTCTTCAACTTTTTTCAACATTTATTTCAGTTAGTTGCCAAGGCAATATTTTGAATTTGCATTTAAGCTTTTTTTGGTTTAGGTTTTCCCATCTATTTATATTTTAATTCAGCTTTATTTCATCAAAAAAAAGAAAAAAAAAAAAAGAAAGATTTTTAATAGTTTTAGTTAACAATATCACAAAGCTAACATATAGTGCACTGACTAAAGGCCAAAAAACATCAAAAGAAAAAATGGCTTGGCTCAATAAAAGCGTAAAACCACCCAGAAAATTAATTTTAAAATCAGTATTAGAAGATATTTTTATATTTAAAAAATACAAATAATGTAATAAATAAAGGCCTGGTTTCAGAGACAAGGTTTAGATTAAGCCTGGATTATGCCTTAGTTCAATTAGAACATTCAGGTAGCTTTTATAAACGTGTCTTAGAAAAAAAAAAAAAAAACACTGGCGTGCATCCTAAGACAAAATTTTATGATATGCAAGTTGCTTTCAGTTAAAACAGCTCAAACATGCATTTTAGTCAGGGACTAGGCTTAAGCCTTGCCCGTGAAAATCTCAGAGAAGTAGCATATAGAAGATAAAATTGTCCAAAATGATGAGACACAGCCTTACCAAAAGAGGTGATGGCATTGTTGACATCAAAAGGGTACACCATATCTCCATCCACCAACCCTGGAGTGTCCACAAACGTCACCAGGCTGAATTTCTTCTGTTTGGAGGTGGAAATCTCAGCACCCAGGTAATCCGTAACACCTACAATATACAACTGCAGACATTATAAAACTGCACTGCCATTAGAAATGTGTACGGATTCATCATGTGGATTTTGTGTAACAATCTGTCACTGTGTAAGTTTTAAACACAGTATAACAAATCCATCTGAGAGATAAAACATGGTGATGAATTCTGATTGACTCTTTGCCCTTCGAATCGGATTCATCCCACTTTCCTGACCACGCCCCATCTGGTGGTCTGTTGTTATGGTTACCCACAACAGCTCTTCAACTGGCAGCTTTAAGGTAGAGCCACATAAAGCTAGCCAGTGAAGAACGACTGTGAAGCAACGCCAGCCAGCCAATACTGATACGATAAGAGATTTCAAAGCATGCATATAAGATAAAACCTTTTGCAACAAGATAGCAACTGGTGCAACACTTTGCAAAAGCCATCGCCACAATGCTTACTTTACGGTTGCTTACATTTTCTGAATGTTTTTAGCATATTCAATGCAATTGCTAAGGTTTTTGGGATGGTTTTTCCTCTAAAATATTCTGTTTTTGTCATCCCGCAGGTGAAAACCAAAGGTTAGATTGTTTAGAAAAGTAATATCCCACCTGATATCCTTGAATCTGCACAGAAACTACACGTCATGTCTCATCAAATGCTTCTGCTACCTTCACAACACATCTGCGGTTCACACTGAAGCTCTTCATAGTGGCTGCAGGTGTGCAAGATCTCACACAAACCCGATTTGTTCTGTCTCATCTGCATTCACTAAAGGTGCACCAACACACCCTCAGATCTGTCTGTCCATCTCTCTCTGTCTCTCAACTGCTTTCGCTTTCTTATTTCAGAAAATACATTGATTTTAAACACGTGCAGTAAGATATACAGGAATTGTCTGGTATAACATTATTGCTCAACAGTAGATCTTAATGTTTCTTCCTAAAACACACAAATGTTGACAGAGATATAAAATGAATGTGGATGAGAAAATGTGTGACTTTTCTTTCCCATTTAAAAGTTGAGATAAGTACGATTTTTAAAATAAGTTTCTTATGCTCACCAAGGCAGCATTTATTTGATCAAAAATACAGTAAAAATAGTAATATTTAAGTAGTATTATTACAATTTAAATAACTTTTTTGTCATATATATTTTAAAATATTTTTATATGTATTTTAAAGTATAATTGATTCCGGTGATGGCCAAGTTGAATTTTCAGTCTAAAGAGAAATATAAATGGACACAAATGAGACAATTACTTACTAAATTTCTAGATAATTTGGCTTTTAATGAGAACTTAATGATAAATGTTTGAATTCATACTGAAATGCTCACCAAGTCTAAAAAAATCAGTAAAAACACTAATATTGTGAAATATTTTTACAATTTTAAATAAGTGTTATCTATTTTCATATATTTTAAATTATTATTTATTCCTGTGGTGGCAAGGCTGAATTTTCAGCATCATTACTCCAGTCTTCAGTGTCACATGATGCTTCAGAAATCAATCTAATATGATGAATTGCAGCTCAAGAAACATTTCTTATTATTATCGATGTTGAAAATTTTTTCTTTGTATGTCTTTACTGTCACTTTTGATCAATTTAATGCATCCTTGCTCAATAAAATAATACATTTCTTGAAAAAAAAAAATAAAAATAAATAAATCTTGCCAACCCCAAACTTCAATTCCACAGGCACTACGTAATTGAAATCAGATTTAATCATGTGCATGTGATAGGCTCTAATCACTTTTTAAGTCTTTTTAAAAGTGAAAAGGTAACTGGAGAGACGCGTCTCACTGCTGACATTACTTCTGAAAGGTGGAAGGAGATACTAAGGGATCTAGTCCATTGGGGAAAAGTCAAAGGTCAGGAAAGTGCTGTGTCATCTCCAAACTGCAAAGCAGCACCACTGCAGAGAGACCTGAGCCATAATGATAGTATCAAACTTATTGAGATAAGACAAACTGGCCAAAACCACACCCAAACGATGCACCAATCGCAAATCTCATTATTTTTTCCTACACAAACCAACATACTAACGACCAACACAGATGTTTTAAACATTTGAAGCCAAGCAAAACCATCAATGTGACACCTTATAGAGGTTTTAAGCACATAAAAACAAAAGTTCATGCTCATAAACTTGGCTAAAGTAGAATGAGATTCATATACACAAAAATAATGGTTTATACTTAAAAGAAAGTGCAATAAAAAGAAAGAACTGTACATGAAATTGGAAGGATGCATGCATTTCTCACTGTTCAAAGCATGAATGAATCTCATAATCGTATCAGGCTCGTGATACAGTACGTGATGGCTGTACAATACGCCATTTATTTCATTTCATATTTGCGCTATCAATCGTATGTTCTGTGTAGCGCAATGTGGGAAGACATTTCTCCCTGTGTATCCCACCAATGCTGCACTACTGTCAATGTGAATGACTCATTCTGGTTTCTCTGCACCAGGTGAACCCACACTGCCCACTGAAGGAAAACTGCACAATCAGTGTGCGGCGATGATGCCCTCTGACACGCCCAATGACCACTCACCTACACTAACGAAGCCCCATCAATCCCCAACGTAAGATGCAGCCAAGCTGTGACATCAGCAGGACTCTTACATAAATACACAGTGAAAAGCGTTAAGTCAGCAGAGCCGGAGGGAGTTTATGGAGGAGCATGTGAATGAGATGTGTTGCTATGTTTCGCGATCTCAGGCGGATACATACGCTCGCATGACTCAGTGTGAGGTGTTAGTCATAGCTGTAGAGCCTCCTGCCTCAGCTATACATTTTCCTCAACCTCAGTCTAATTTCTAAGCAATAAATGAGGAAAACAGCTTAAAACTACAAATATTTGAAAGAGTTTGGCTGTTTGATGGACCAATTAATAAAATAATCTCTTTTTTCTTCTTCTTCTTCTTTTTTTTTTTTTTTTTAAATTGTGCAATAATCAACAAAGCCTATGTTTTCATTTATTCACAGTTGATATCTGTTTAGTAAATATGAATATTTCATGTATGCACAGAAAAATATAGTTGTGCAAGACTACAAAAATTAATTGCAATGAAAATCAAAATGATAAACAGATAAATCAGCAAAGATCCCTAAAAATCACATTTAAAGATGCTGAAATGTTAAAATCAAGAGAGAATATAACACTAACATGTTTTGAGGGATATGTTGCTTATGAATCACAACATCTCTATAATGTTGATTAAACCTAAACATTACGTTTAATTTAAATATACTGAACGTAAATCTTTTGACAGTAGAGTTAAAGTTAAATATCAATATGAGGAGATAATTTCCTACCTTTGAACTCCAGTAGAGGTCTGAAATGTGGGTAGAGGTGTAACGTAGCATTTCCCTGTGAGGAAAAGAAGCAAACATGTTGAGAAATGAAAGATAAGACACATATAAGAAGAGTATGTGGTGTGAAGTCAGAAGCCAGGCCCACTGTAGGGAGGCTCCCTGCTCTCTCTCTCTCTCTCTCTCTCTCTCTCTCTGCAGGCTGGGTGATGGTGTGATACTCTCTGCCACATTGCAGCTCTCTCTTCCTGTTCTGCCGGTTAGGCTCTTCCTGTAAAGAGCTGATAATCCTTTCATATCACTCCTTCTGCGTAATTACATGACTCACGTTGAGGTCTTCTTCACAGAGACAGATCAGGAAAGAGAGAGAGGGAGAGCCCTATATGCTAGGGGAAAAAGGACGCTGTGTCTTTAAGACAACCCCTCTGCTTCCAGAAGGAGCGACTGACTAAGCTGCAATATTGTCTACCCTTTCACCACATGCATGCATGTATGATTTTTTCCTCTTGCTCTAATAAGGAAAAACATTTTGTCTTTTGGCCAAAGCATTTCCTCACATAATTTGCATCATCAGAGGAACATTGCATTGCTCATAGGTTACTCTTTTATCACTGACATAAAGCGTATAAAGCTGTAAAGAATTAAAGAATTAAAATTCTGTCATCATTTATTCACTCTTAAGTTGTTCTAAACTTGTTTGCGTTTCTTTGTTCTGCTAAACACAAAAGAAGATATTTTGTAGAATGTTGGTAACTAAACAGTTGCTGGTCCCCATAGACTTCCATAGTATGGAAAAAATAAAATAAAAATACTATGGAGGTCAATTGAGACCTGCTTGGTTACCAACATTCTTCAAAATATCTTCTTTTGTGTTCAACAAAAGAAACTCATACATGAGCATGAAAGTATTAATAAACTTTTGAACAGTAGTGCATGTAAGATTACTCTTTTCCTAAAAGAAAAATCTGTGAAGCAGAAAACTTAAAGGGTTAGTTCACCCAAAAATGAAAATTTTGTCAGTAATTAAGTTGGCTTGAAAAAGTGATACTGATCTGCTATATAAACTTTAAAGAAATTTATTTTAAAGAAATTATTATTCTTCCGTCTTCTTCTTCTGAGCCAAATTTTAGACTGCATCTCCTCCTAGAGCTTTAAAGCTACAACCACCAATCTTGGCCCAGACCTTCAGACTGTTCTGACCGGGTGTGCTATATCTTTTCAGACTGATCCGACTTACGGTTTTCCTAAAAATGCTGATCAAACTTGGAAAGCCTCCCATTGACTTGCACTGAAAATCTGAACATTCCATCAACCTTCAATTGTTAAATTCAAATTAAAACAAACTGAAGCCCATTAAACTCAATGAAGCTTCCATTCTATGTACTATTACTGAGCCATTCAAACTCATTCAAACTCATAAACTAACTAACTTTCTAACTAACTATATAACTATCTAACTATCTATCTAACTCAAATTGAAATCAAAACAAACTGAAGCCCATTAAACTCAATGAAGCTTCCATTCAATGTACTATTACTGAGCCATTCAAACTCATTCAAACTCATTCAAACTCATTCAAACTCATTCAAACTCATTCAAACTCATTCAAACTCAAACTCATAAACTAACTAACTTTCTAACTTACTAACCATCTATCTAACTAACTATCTATCTAACTTACTAACTATCTACACACACACTCACTCACACTTACTTACTCACACACACATTATCTAGCTTTTAAACTACTAAACTAAAACTTAAACTCTTTCAAACTAAAAAGCTTCAAACTTCAAGCTTTTAAAACTACTCCAAACCTTTTGGCTAGGTTTTTTCAAGCCAACTTAAAGTTTGTCTACGAACTTTACTCATCTAGTTACTCACCCTAATGTCATTCCAAACCCGTAAGACTTTCATTCATCTTCAAAACACAAATTAAGGTTTTTTTGATGAAATCTGAGAGCTTTCTGTCCCTTCATTGACAGCTACATAACTGTGATCGTAAAACTAATCCATATGAATTGAGCGGTTTAGTCCATTTTTAGTCCAGGCTTTTAGAAAGCTCTCAGATTTCATCAAAAATATCTTCATTTGTGTTCTGACGATGAACGAAAGTCTTACAGGTTTGGAACGACATGCGGGTGAGTAATTAATGACAGAATCTTCATTTTTGGACGAGCTAACCTTTTAAGCAAGTCTATATTTTCTCTCCATTTAATCACATTGCTGTGTAGGAGAAGCAATAGTGATATTAAAGAGATCTAAAGAGGTCAAACTTATGTTCTTAATCTAAACAGTACAGAACTGGTACATCTGAGATGTTTCATCTTGAACTGCAGATGATATTGCACAAACGAAGGCCTTCACAGACATCATCACACTTCAGAATGTCAGTTATTAGTAAGCGTCAGAATTTCGCAGAAAGCTTTACAGATTTCAGCTCGACTCTTAAAGCCTGGCTAATATTTTAGCTGTTTTGATTGATGCTCTATTACAAGTGAAGTACTCTCAGCTCTGTTTGACACAATTGACCATATTTCAATTCATTCTGAAGAATTTCCTCCTCAATCAGCAGAAAAAAAAAAAAAAAAAAAAAAAAAAAAAAAAAGACGGTTTCTGTATCTACTCACAAGAATGTTTTTTGGACCTGTGCCATTAGAGAGGAAAGCAGAGCGAGAACAGGAAATAATAGGGAACAGGATTTTTTTGCTCTGATTTTTGTATCAAAAGAATCTGAGCCTATGACACTATTATTGGTGGCTGAAAACAAACAAATATTTCCTTTAAAAATAACGTCTCTCTATTTACAAGCACTAAAGCTGGTTTTCACAGGCATCCTGAGATCAGGAAAATGTGTCTTTAAAAATTCATAAGGGCTGCTTTCGAAAAAATTCATTAAAACAGGTTCAGCTAATGTGTTTTCTTCTGATTGATCTCTTTGCAGCTTGGTTTTATTGAATGGCGGCTGGTCTTAATGATAACAGTGTCGACGTGACTCATGAGTCATTATTAATCGCCTCACAAATGCACTTTCACTATTTATCGGTTTCAGTCATGTGACTTTTCTGCTCAGCCACCATATTTATGATCATCAGGAGGGCAAAGTAATAGCAGGGAATAGTGAAAGCACACAAACAGAAGATTCATCTTTGTATACCTCTGTATATATGCATTATCTGGTATCTATATCTATATCTATATCTATATCTATATATATATATCTATATCTATATATATCTATATCTATATCTATATATATCTATATCTATATCTATATATATCTATATCTATATCTATATATATCTATATCTATATCTATATATATATATATATATATATATCTATATATATATATATATCTATCTATATATCTATATCTATATCTATATATCTATATCTATATCTATATCTATATATCTATATCTATATCTATCTATATCTATATCTATCTATATCTATATATCTATATATATATATGAAATAAAATATTTGTGATAATAATGTAATCAAAATAATCAAATGCAAACCACATTTTCTTTACTACGTATACAGGGCTTAAGAGTGTACACAGTGTGTCTTAAGCAGCTAATAATCGGCTTTTTGGCGTGCATGTAAATGTACTTACGGTCAGTGATTCTCGTTTTCTTCCACTGGTTATAAATGTGAAGCCTTGTGTCTCTATGGCCACACCGGTCTTCTGTATGTGCTCCTCCACATACCTGAAAGATAGTTAAAAATTATTAATAATATTTTTATCCCCATCTACATACATACATGTACAATTTATCCTCTTTTGTAATTTTTTATATATTTTTTTTAATTATTATTAAAAAACATATGGTCTAATGCAGTGGTTCTCAACCAGGGGTCTGAGGACCTCAGCAAAGGTCCTTAAAATTAATTAAATTAAAATTAAGTTATAAGTTATTAAGTTATTTCTAGACCTGGAATCGTCTTAAAATGACTTGGGCATTTTTATAATGAATGTAAATTTTCTAGTTTCTATGCCAAGCTCTAAAATATTCTATCAGGTAGAAATTGAGAGCAAAAGATTTTTAAAATTCTCATCCTTATTCATAAGCCTTTAAATATATTTGTCAACAATATTTCAAAAAGGAGTCAAAAAGGTTGAGAACCACTGTCTAAATATTGGGATACGTCAACAAAAATGGGGAAAAGAAAATTCTCAATAAAAATATGCACGTCTGTATAATCTTTAAATTATTTTTAAATGATTTTTATCTTAAAATAATTTTTCATTTTAAGATGTGAGAGGTGTGATTACCAGTTAATGAAGGAGCTTTTTCCGGCAGAATGGTTTCCCATGATCATCACTATAATCTTTTTCCGAGGAGGTAACAGCCTCACTCCTAAACTCTCTGCCATTTTCACCAATCCTGTCAAACACATCCAGACAAAAAGGGTTTCGGTGTCAGTATATGATGCTTTATTGCTTCTCAACAACAATTTAAAGATGCAAAGAGGGTAATACTATGTTACATTGATTTATACCATTTATATTATATATATATATATATATATATATATATATATATATATATATATATATATATATATATATATATATATATATATATATATATATATATATATATATATATATATCTGCCTACACACACATTAAATTGTGCATACAAACATGCACCTGTATACTGTAAATACTGTACGTTATATGCCTGTTAAAGACCTTTCAGTTTAGATGAATTTGAGGATCTTGTATAATCACAGATTTACATATACTGTACTATTACTTACTATACACTGTATACTGACCCATAATCTGCAGTACCGTGACATGCAGAGACAAATGGTCAACATTACTGTCTCTAAACCCTGTAAACTGTGCTTATATAGTCATGCTGCCATATCATGTAAAGTTCAAACGGTCTAGGTTTGCCGTTGAATGAGTGACACAATATAAATATAACTAACAGCATTACATATCTCGGACGTTGAACTTTCAAGCTGATTTGCACCTTACAGTGTTTCATAATGTTTTCGATCATATCAAAGACACAACAGTAATGTGTTTACATATGAATGTGTACGCGTTATTTACCGTTCTCGTTGTCGACATATAAAGTGTGACATTCTTTGAGTATTCTTTCACTCGGTGTTGTAATGGTTGACTCCAGAGGATTTGCTACAGCTCGTGGCTTCTTACAGCCTGACATATTGAAAATGTGTAGGACTGATATTAACCGGCACCAAACGCGGGGGAACCTAAATAGTGTCGCACACGGAGAGACGTCAGAAATGTAAAGCTCTGGCGCCCTCTAACGGAGGTGAAAGTTGAAACATTAGAA
Organism: Chanodichthys erythropterus; assembly: GCF_024489055.1. Classification (NCBI taxonomy): domain Eukaryota; kingdom Metazoa; phylum Chordata; class Actinopteri; order Cypriniformes; family Xenocyprididae; genus Chanodichthys; species Chanodichthys erythropterus. Next base: position 21,052,000 of record NC_090233.1, on the reverse strand, counting down.
CTGAATCAGCTAATACCACTAAATAGGCCTACTAATAATTAATAAATGTAAGAACAAATATTTAATATGTTTTTAAAATTATATATATATATATATATATATATATATATATATATATATATATAGTTTTTCTAAAAATATTTAAAAATATTATTTACACACACACACACACTAAATACGATATATATTTTATTAAAAAAAATTAAATATATTATTTACACACACACACACACACACACACACACACACACACACACACACACACACAATAACATACACTGATTCATCTGTTTATACTGCATGTTTAAATGTAAAACTAAATAATAATAATTAAATATAAGAACAAATATTTAATCTATTTAATCTATATTATATATATATATATATATATATATATATATATATATATATATATATATATATATATATATATATATATATATCACTGGTGTTACTGTTTTTTTTTTTGTCTGTCACATTAAATAAAATTTGTCATATGTGACAAGGTAATAATTTTAAATCTATTGAATTCTGCTACACACAAGAATTAAGGATTGCATCATTACTTGTATATGAAATTGTAGTCTGACTCGACCCAGATTCCACTCCAAAGTATACTTTAGACTGAGCTCATCCCCAAAATGGCTTAATTATCATAGAGAAGAAGAAAGTCAACTTGTATATTGTTTATGTACCATTTGGTTGATCAAATCCTGAGCAAATGGTCATCAACTGTAGAATGGGAATGGGTGTGGGAAACAGAGAACCATCTCAGACAATGACAATCACAATCACAACTTCATTAACATACAGACCACAGCTGGTAAAACATGAGAAACTACATTTACATGAAGAGTGGTGAACTGTAAACAGGATAAACGGTTTGAGATTTGGATGTTCTGGATTCATTCCGACTGTGATGAACCCAATTGCTACGTGTACTTTGACTGCTACGCTGCAATAAACTTCTTCATCGAGATCTTCAACGTCCTCGTAATTTTTTTCGTAATTAACTTTTTTTTATAACTGTTTTTTAAATATTTTCATTGTTATAGCAAATACATGGTTGCGCAATTGAATTCATTTCATAAAAATGTTTAAAAATGCCAGAGAAGGTAACACCAACGGTCTTTAAATAAATGAAAAAAAAAAAAAAAAAAAATCATTAAGCTGTCATTTATGTGTATTCATAAAGTCAAAGTGTAATATAATAATGTGGTCTAAGTTTAAATGTTAGAAAAAGAAATACATTTTAAGACATTTTGTCATACCAAAAGTGGACGTTTCTGTGGAATGACCCATATATATATATATATATATATATATATATATATATATATATATATATATATATATATATATATATATATATATATATAAATATATATAGATATATATATATATATGTGTGTGTGTGTGTGTGTGTGAGTGTGTGTGTGTGTAAATAATATTTTTAATAGTTAATATCATTTTTTTTTTAAACTACACACACACACACACACACACGCACACACACACACACACACACGCACGCACGCACGCACGCACGCACACACACACACACACACACACACACACACACACACACACACCTATATATAAAAAACACAATAACATACACTGATTCATCTGTTTACACTGCATGTTTAAATGTAAAACAAAACAAAAACAAAATACCACACTTGGCCTACATTACAACCCTTCAGATCAATTTCACCTGCAACAACAATAGCATATCATTACATTTACCATCTAAAGTAAAGAGGACCTTTGGAGCTTCTGAACAGGGTCTAACCTTGTGAACCTGATCAACCTGCAAGACTGGACTAGAGTTAACTTCCATGTGAACTGTGAAAGGTGGTGTGTGTCTCTTTAAGCGCGCAGGTGAAGGGTGTGGCCAAACTGCAATTTCAAAGTTTCCGGGAAAGAAACGCAAGTAAACAGGACAGGTTGAAGATGGATATGAATCAAACGTAACACAAACTACCCAGGAAGCGAATTCAGAACGGCCACGATTTTAGCTTAACAATATTTCTGGTTATTTATTAAATTCATAGAAAACGATTTGAAGCGTTTTGTCGCTAATTTGCAAAGGACAATTTTTTTATCCCATAATCTGATGGGACGTCCTGACAACCCTACAATGACAAAATCCACAATACTTCTATATCTGCTTCTTCTGTCGCATCAAACAGGTGAGTTGACATCTATATTTATTCAGGTTTCACTTTTAAATAGACACTGAGATATTCTTATGTTTTTTTTAATGTATTAGTACTACAAATTCATGTACCAGTATTTACCAGAGGATTTCCAAGATGGTACCTGTCCAAACACCATGGTAGCACTTTTTGATAATTATTTGTAAGTGAAACTATGGTATGTAATGATATTTACATGGTACTTCAAAATCTAGTACCCTACCTAGGTGTTACAATTGTACCGTATTCAAAAATATAGTATTACCATAGCACTTTTGGTTTATATTTGTAAGTGATCCCAGTATTGCTCTAAACCACCCTGTCTCTGTCCATCTTCCTGTAGTGTCAGAGGAGCAGCAGGATGTTATCGGTGAGAAAGGCGAGAATACTACACTACAGTGTCATGACCAGCCATCTAATGCATCTTCGGTTCTTTGTCATTGGAAGAAAGATGGAGTTATTGTTGCAACTCAAAACCCCTCGAAGCCATCGGAGCATCTTTCCATTTTAAACAATGGCTCTCTGAGGATCAGTGGCCTTCAGTATATGGATGAAGGCCTGTATACATGTGAATGCCAAATAAAGGATGACAGCTCATGGCAAACTCACTCAAACATCAAGCTTCAAGTTGCCGGTATGGTGTTAGGGATATCTAAATCGTACTAATGTGACAATGCAAAGCTTTGATATGTATAGATATAGATGTCTCCAGTTTCTGTAAGTTAGGGCGTCTGACTTCAAACAGGTTTTTCTGGTTCAACTGCTCTTGCATGAACCTAGAAAACCACCACCATGTGACTGAGATGTGTAGGACAGCCACCGCGCATAACGACTAACTGAACACCACAAGTAATCTGTCTAGATCTTTTGAACATCTTAAAGATTAACAGGAAATACACAAACTATATGTTACCTCTTAAAAGTTTTAAAAAAAATTGATACTTTTATTCAGTAAGGAGGCATTAAATTCATCAAAAGTAACAGTAACGACAAATCTATTTCGAAATAAAAGGAAATCCTGAAAAAAAATATCACCATTTCCACAAAAATATGAAGCTGTTTTCAAACTTGATAATAATAAGAAATGTTTCTTGTGCAGCAAATCAGCATATTAGAATGATTTCTGAAGGGTCATGTGACACTGGAGACTGGAGTAATGATGCTGAATTCAGCTTTGACATCACAGGAATAAATTACATTTTAAAATGCATTAAAATAGAAAAATATTTGTAATTGTTTATCTAATATTTTACTGTATTTTTGATTAAATAAATGTAGCCTTGGTGTGCATATGAGACTTTTTTCAAAAGCATTAAAAAAATCTTACCAATCCCAAACTTTTGAACGGTAGTGCATTTGTTTTATTGAAAATTAAACTAGGCTCATTTGTTATGTAATATTTTAAGAGCTTCTGTTAATTCTGATTTCGTAAAGAGCCATTTCTGATGATTGATGATTGAAATGAGATGTGGTTTGTGAGAGTCAAATGAATGTTTGTGCATTTGATTTATATTTCAGATGGTCCAACAAGCGTATCACTGGACATAAGACCAGCAACTCTCCTAAAGAATGGAACATTGTATGTCAATAAAAGTGCAGATGTGTATTTTAATTGCTCCAGTGTGTCTCGTCCCTCACAAAACTTGACATGGACAGTTGAAAATTTGGCGCAGGATAATCATGACAAGGCGTCTGGGAGCGGATCAACCCTTGAGTTCTTCATAAACAGAATCCAGCCACAAGATCAAGGGATGTACACCTGTACATCCCAGAATACACTATCCATGAGAACTGTGAACAAGAGCCAGGAACTCCTCGTTTACTGTAAGTTTTGGAAATGTACTCTCATAAGTGTTTTTTTTTTTTTTTTTACTTTGAGAATGTTAAGGAGTCATTTCCTGTATATAATTAATTTTGTTTTTTAGATTTGTGATATATAGGCTGTAATTGTCTCTAATGCCTTTGTCAGATGCTCCAGAGAGGCATCCGGAGTGCAGTTGGGAGGTGGCAAAGGAGCCGTCAGATGTCTTGCTCATATGTACCTGGAGTGAAGGTTACCCTGCGCCCACTCTGAGCTGGCACGAGGTCCTTGAAAAATCTGTAATAGCTAAGGGTCCCACGATCAACATCACGTCCCAGGGGACAGAACGCTTGGAGATCCATGTAAATAGGTTTATATTGCACGAGAAAGAAGAAGTGAAGTGTACTGGACATCACGTGACTGGAGTGGAGAAATCCTGCTCCATTAACCTCGGTAAGACCATTTTTCTACAGTACTGCAGTAATGAGAATCACTGAATGCATCATTTTATTTATATGACCCAGATTATATGCAAAATATGATCCAGATATGATTCATGAGATTTGCTGTGTATTATTTTACCTTTCACAGTGTGTTGACTTTAACGTGACTGTCACGTCAGCAGTGGTGCTGCTATCATCGCTATATTCTTTGACAATTTGACAATATTGAAGATAGTGCCTTTTTTAAAATTTGCATTTCCTTTTACATACACAAACATTCAAATGTTGGGGTCAGTAGGATTTTTTTTTATCAGAAAGAAAGAAAGAAAAAAGACTTGTATTCATTAAGGACACTTTACATTGATCAGAAGTGACAGTACAGACATTTAAAATGTTGCAAAAGATTTCTGTTTTAAATAAATGCTGTTCTTTTGCACTTTTATTAATCAAAGAATCCTGAAAGAAAGGTATAATAAATAAAATACATTTTATTATATATTAAAATAGAAAATTGTTATATTTTAATTGCATTAACATTTCACAATATTACTGTTTTTTGATCAAATAAATGCAGCCTTATTGAGCATAAAAGACTTTTTTCCCCAAAAATATTAAAAATGTTACTGACCTCAGACTAGTGTATCTCAGATGAGAACATTTTTCTTATATGCTCTATCATCCCTGGTTTTACTGTCATCCCTTGTTTGAGTGGGCTGAAAAAAATGTCAGAAAAATGTTTAAAATAAAAAAAATAAAAAATAAAAATGTTTAAAATAAAAATTCTGTCATCATCCATGTCATTCCAAACCCTTAAGACTTTTGTTCATCTTCAGAACACAAATGAATGTTATGTATCTCCATTGACAGCTACACAAAAACACTTCATAAAGACATTTCTGAAGAGACTTGATCGCTTTATACAAAGACCAGATTGAATTTAGGCTTTTATTCACATATAAACATTCATCAACTCATCAATTCATCAGTTGAGGTAAACGGAAGCTCAGGCATGTTTGCTTGATGTGTGAGAAGCAATGAGGTTCATTCTCGTGTTACGCAGCCCGTTTGAGCTTCCGCAATAACCAGTGAGGTTTGTTCTCACATGTCAAGCAAGTACGGTTGAGCTTCTCTTTATGTCCGCTGTGAATAAAAGCCTAAATTCAATCTGTTCATCATATAAATCAATGGTGTCTCTTCAGAAAATTTGGACTAAACCACTCAATTCATAATAGTTTTACAATCTCTTTTACAAACCAGTTGTGTAGCTGTCTATGGAGGGACAGAAAGCTTTCATATTTCATTAAAAAGATCTTTATTTGTGTTCCGAAGATAAACGAAAGTCTTGTGAATTTGGAACAACATGACAGTGAGTAGTTCATTTTTTGGACAAGTGCAATTCCATTTGGTACCACTAGTGTTTCTTGATCTTTAAACATTCCCAGAATAATACAGCTTGTGTTTTTGCTTATCGTCCTTTTTTTCCATTGCATTTCCAGCTGAATTGAAACCATTATATTTGATATGTCTTCTAGAGATGCCGTATCCAACTGGAGACCCCTTGGTAGCAGCTCTGGAGGGCAGTACTATCACCCTCAGGTGTACTGAGACCAACTCTCTCCCGTCAGCTAAGACTGTCTGGAAGAAAATGGACGAAATCATCAACAACACCTCTAAATATAATGTGTCCAAAAATGGACCCACATACAAACTCACTATAGTCAATGTAACAAAGGATGATGAAGGGGTCTACTACTGCTACAGTGAAAACCCTCTTGGTGCAAGAGAGCTGGAAGTGATTCTAACTGTGAGGAGTAAGTTACAAACTTAAATGTTTCTCCATACTTTTATATTTCTTATAATAACTATCCTAGTATCCTTAAGAATCCTTTTATCCTAGTTAAAACATGTCCAGATCACATTTGAGCTCAAATTCAACAGAAAATGAATAAAAAGTCCTTAATTTTAATAGTCCTTAAAACAGGCTCTATTTTCTATAAGAACAATATAATTTATTATTTCTTACAAAAATGACCCAGACATGTTTTTGTCAGGATTTGTTAGGTTAACTGACACATGCATGATGATTTCATTCGTTTAAGAATCATACATCAGAGCTCAGATCCAGAGATAATTCAAATACTAGTGATGCTAAAGCTATGACAGCTGTGCATGAATGTGACCAGGCAAGATTTTTCTGACATTGCTCTGTAATACCTCTCCCTTTTTATCCCTTTTTACCCTTTTACAAAACAAAGTATCACAAAACATCCCCCATGCAAATTTCTTTCCTTTTTATGAAAAGAAGTTTCAGGCCATGCACAGTTTGACAGTGTTTAATCTGTATTCTCAGCCTCTGCAGGTAATGGAGGGGCCATAGTTGGCATCTTTGTCTCCATTTTGGTAATGATGATAGGAATCTCTGTTGGTGTGACTGTATATACGAAGCGTGATAGAATTTGCATTGGTAAGTAGTTTTGCATACTGAATACCTAAATAAAACTGCTTTGATGAAAATTGATCATATAAATGTTTTTTTCTTTTATTATTTTTCAGGTTTAGGATTTAGGTAAGTATGACCACAGAAAATTACTGCAAAACATTAAATCAATTTTGTAATTTCAGCAGCGTTCCAAAATATAAGTTTAGCACATATAACATGTGCCAATAAGGATTTGTAAAGCTGAGGCATTATAATGTTTTTTGCAGTCATTTAGATGATGACAGAGGGGATGTACTGAGTTTGGTGGACTCAGACGAAGAGGAAATTTTCCATGATTCTGTTCCACAACTCCCACCACTGACAAACGGACATGCAACCACACTCGTAGAGATTCACAGAATCCCATACAGTAAGTCAATGGCTTCCTGAATATTGTTCAGACTTTTGTGTTTAACGGGTCTGTTGTGTTTAATAATAAAAGGAATTTACACTGTTAAAGGGATAGTTCACTCAAAAATGAAAATTATCTTATAATAAAAGCGCATACATTCATTGTAAAAAATAATCCATACAGCTCCAGGGGGTTAATAAAGGCTTTCTGAAGTGAAGCGATGCATTTTTGCAGTAGCCCCTCACTGCAGAACACACAAGATCCAGTGGGCGGAGACGGGTAGGTTAAGGGATATGTAAAGTGGGTGGAGATGGGTAGGTTTAGATCCAGGGGGTGGAAACTGGTAGATTTAGGGATATGTAAAGTGGGAGGAGTTGGATCTCGTGTTCTGCAATGAGGACTATCTTAATTTTTGTAAGAAAAATAGCCATATTTATAACTTTAGAAACTATAATCACTGGCTTCCTGTTACGTCCATACCGGAGTCGAGTTCCGGCCGAAGAATGACCTCTGACCCGACACATGTTGTAAGATGTAGGAGTAGTGTCATCTTAGGTGAGAGTAGACGCCTCTCGCGTTTCAAACAAATAGGGCTGGGCAACTCTCTGACATTTCCCTTTTAAAATTTCTATTTAGACTTCTAATTCGGGGACTGAATGGCACATTTATGACCATGTTTCAGTGGTAAATAAATTTGAGAATCATCCGCACACAGATGATAGTGAATCCCAAATTTCTCAGAAATATAACCTAGAGCAGGGGTGGGCAAACTCTGTCCTGGAGGGCCACTGTCCCTGCAGAGTTTTGCTCCAACCCGAATCAAACACACCTAAACCAGCTAATCCAGGTCTACAGGATTACACGCAGGTGAGTTTTAAGGACAGTGGCCCTCCAGGAACGAGTTTGCCAAACCCTGACCTAGAGGGAACAAATAATAGGAAAATAAAAATTGGTCCCAGGATAGAACCCTGCAGAACCCCATACACAAGAGGGGCAACAGTAGAACAATAATCCCCTAAACTGACAATAAGAATATTATGATCAACTGTATCAAATGCCGTGGTAAGATCTAACAGACTTAGAACAACGCAGCTTCCAGAATCAAGGCCTTATAGTATGTCATTAGAAACCCTCAAAAGAGCAGGCTCTGTATCATGGCCAGCTCTAAAACCTGACTGGAATCTAAAATTGTATTCCTCATTAAAAAATCATTAAGCTGTGCACGTACACAATTTTTTTCCCAGTATCTTAGATATAGAAGGCAATTTCGAAATGGGACGAAAACTACTCATGTCAAAGGGTCTAAACCTTTTTTTTATTTTTTATTTAGGGGTTCACGCAGAAAGTGCTGAAACCATATTGTATTTGTACTGATTTTTTGTTTGTTTGTTTTGAGAAGGGGCTGAATAACTGCATGCCTAAAACTAGCCGTGACAACACCAGATGACAAACTAATATTCATAATAGACAAAATACTTTGACCAATGGAATCAAGTATCTGCTTAAACAGAGAAGAAGGAAATTACTTCACCAGGAGATCTGGTAGGCTTCATTTCACAGTACATCCTGGTGCCATCACAGTGATGGCATTAGGATACACTGTGGTTTGACAACAAGCTGGTGGAGGGAGTGTGTTGCTTTGGGCAATGTTCTGCCAGGAAACCCTGGGTCTAGCCATTCATTTAAACACCGTTGCAGACCAGAAAGAATCAATTCTGAACTGCCAAAACGAGTCATCAGCAATTCCATTCTCACATCTTTAACATATCTATGTAGGTTTGTAACAAATTTGCATAATGCCTTCCTACGGTCTTCACTGGCTGCCTGTGAACACCGTCTACCTAGTACTTTGACCCGCCTTCAAACACTATAGTTATAGCTGAAGCCTGGAAGAGTTTAGTTTGTGTTGTTGACATGTCAAAAAGACGCTGTTTTCTGTGCTGTGGAAGCAAATCCACATTGCATTCACTTCCAAAGGATGAAGACTCACGATCGAATTGATATGGTACTGTAAAACGGACACAATTGTTACTGTTTATATCAGTTAGTGTACAAGTGCTGAGGAGGCTTCCAGAGCTGAAATTCAGACATGGTTAAGGGCGTTTCGTTTCCAACATGCACTGTAAGCTGTAGACCAATCAGAACAGACTGGGCCATCTGACCAATCAAAGCAGAGTAGGCTCACGGAAACTAGGGGCTTAGAAGGACTGAATCCTTTATCGATCCGTTTCTGACACTGTGAGAAAATAGGTGATGTGCAATGTATATATATATTAAAGTTTTTTTTTTTTTTTTTTAATACCTTGGATGCATGTAAACCTACTGTAGGGGACCTCTAAAACAAATTTAGGAGTCTTTAAAATGGCAAAATAGGGGAATTTTTAACTTTTTTTTTTTTTTTTTTTTTTTTTTTTTGTAATTGCATATCAAAGTCATTAAAAAATCAGCATAAAATTCCCATAGAGAATATATTCTCTAGTTATTATAAGCTCTAAAATATGTTTGACATTGATGATGAATATTATTTAAATTTTTTGTACTTTCTGATTTGCTGAAACAAGTCTATATGTTTATTTTATAGATGATCATGACGATAATGCAGACAGTACGGAACACACCGATCAAACTCATCCAGATCAAACAGAAGCAGAACATCAGTCAGCAGACTGTTAATGACCAATATAAATATACAGAAAATCATTTCTCCAAAATTGTGAATTATATTAAATTATTTGTTTTTTGTGTGATATTATGCTTGTATAATATTTTAGCGATCTGTGTAAATAACTTCAAATTTTAAAGAGGCCCTGTCTTAATTTTCAGTATTAGTTTTTAATACATTGGCCTCAAATAGTGATATTAAATCTTTTACTACTTCACACTACAGTATGTCAGTGAACAGTTACAGAATGATATTGTTAATGAATTGGTTTTGAATGATTGCTTTCCATAAAAATGTGTTGGTGAATATGTATGGGTCATATTTCATGGCAAAATAATAATAATAAAAAAAAACGTAATTATTTGAAGCCTATTTTAATTTAGTTTACATTGTGAAATTATTTTCATTGGAATTAAGCATTTTCCCTCTATTCACATTACTGTAAAACATCCAGACATTTTACTTTTGTGTTTTTTTTAAATTCTCGTTTTACCAATGGTGATTTCTTATCAGATTGTAATACTGTAATGACTTCATCCTATATATATATATATATATATATATATATATATATATATATATTACATAAATATATTTTATTATTATTGATTAAATTTTAAAGCTTAAATTTGAAGGCAGTACAACAAATACTACCATTATGTATAAATACAATTTAAATATATATATTTTTTATAATTATTCGAATGTGCTTAACTGATTCATCCATATAATTTCAGTAATGTATAAAAGAATACTTATGTTATACAGCATTACATAAAAGCTAGTTTACTTAACAGATTTATACAAAGCACATGATACATGCATATGATGACAGTGTTGTATTTGACAGCAGTAAGCATAAAACACGCCTTAACCCTGTAAATATATAGTAGAGACACACCTATTGTGCTCAGAATTATGCATAATCGACAGTGGAGTCACGTGGTTCGCCCACAGTCAAATTAATGCCTGTGTAGAGGTGAGGCGGCGACGGGGGTAAGGTGATGTGATAAGAAGATGTGCACTTCGTTTCGAGGTGGTACTGTCGAAGGTATGACGATTCATTTAATTTAGATGGTGTATAATAATGTGCATTTGGTATATAAGGAAAACACCCTTTTATATTAGTAGTAAATGAGTAGTTCCGGATATGCGCAGCTTGTCTTTGTGAGTGACAGGTCTGTTTAATTGTGACAGAACTGCATGATCTGATCGCGGAGCTGAAACCTGCTCATCACCCGCGTCTGTACGGCACCGCCGGCTGCGAGACATGGAGCGTCCGCTTCTCCCCGGACGGATCTTATTTTGCCTGGTCGATGGGATACGGCATCGTCAAACTCCTATCCTGGCCGCTGACATCCAAAGAGTGCGTCTGAATTCACTACATAACACAATGCAATGAGTTTAATAATTAAATTAATAGGCCTATATGTAACACCATAATAAATGACTAGCCTACTAAGCCATCAAGCTGTCGCTAACAAAAATATATGGTAGCCTACTGCCATCTTTTTGACACGTACCATGCTAATATAACCATAAAACATTTTCGTTACTTTAAATCACACACACACACAATATATATATATATATATATATATATATATATATATATATATATATATATATATATATATATATATATATATATATATATATATATATATATATATATATATATATATATATAATGTGTATATGTATATAGCTATACAGTGGGTACGGCAAGTATTCGGACCCTCTTAAATTTTTCACTCTTTGTTATATTGCAGCCATTTGCTAAAATCATTTGTTCATTTTTTTTTCCTCATTAATGTACACACAGCACCCCATATTGACAAAAAAAAAACAAAAAAAAAAACCCCACAGAATTGTTGACATTTTTGCAGATTTATTAAAAAAGAAAAACTGAAATATCACATGGTCCTAAGTATTCAGACCCTTTGCTCAGTATTTAGTAGAAGCACCCTTTTGATCTAATACAGCCATGAGTCTTTTTGGGAAAGATGCAACAAGTTTTTCACACCTGGATTTGGGGATCCTCTGCCATTCCTCCTTGCAGATCCTCTCCAGTTCTGTCAGGTTGGATGGTAAACGTTGGTGGACAGCCATTTTTAGGTCTCTCCAGAGATGCTCAGTTGGGTTTAAGTCAGGGCTCTGGCTGGGCCATTCAAGAACAGTCAGAGAGTTTTTGTGAAGCCACTCCTTCATTATTTTAGCTGTGTGCTTAGGGTCATTGTCTTGTTGGAAGGTAAACCTTCGGCCCTGTCTGAGGTCCTGAGCACTCTGGATAAGGTTTTCGTCCAGGATATCCCTGTACTTGACCGCATTCATCTTTCCCTCGATTGCAACCAGCCGTCCTGTCCCTGCAGCTGTATGGGGCAGGTGATGAGCAGTGCCTGGTTTTCTCAGACCAGAGAATCTTATTTCTCACCATCTTGGAGTCCTTCAGGTGTTTTTTAGCAAACTCCATATAGGCTTTCATGTGTCTTGCACCGAGGAGAGGCTTCCGTCGGGCCACTCTGCCATAAAGCCCCGACTGGTGGAGGGCTGCAGTGATGGTTGACTTTCTGCAACTTTCTCCCATCTCTCGACTTCATCTCTGGAGTTCAGCCACAGTGATCTTTGGGTTCTTCTTTACCTCTCTCACCAAGGCTCTTCTCCCCCGATAACTCAGTTTGGACGAACGGCCAGCTCTAGGAAGGGTTCTGGTCGTCCCAAACATCTTCCATTTAAGGATTATGAAGGCCACTGTGCTCTTAGGAACCTTAAGTGCAGCAGAATGTTTTTTGTAACCTTGGCCAGATCTGTGCCTTGCCACAATTCTGTCTCTGATCTCTTCAGGCAGTTCCTTTGACCTCATGATTCTCAGTTGCTCTGACATGCACTGTGAGCTGTAAGGTCTTATATAGACAGGTGTGTGGCTTTCCTAATCAAGTCCAATCAGTATAATCAAACACAGCTGGACTCAAATTAAGGTGTAGAACCATCTCAAGGATGATCAGAATAAATGGACAGCACCTGAGTTAAATATATGAGTGTCACAGCAAAAGGGTCTGAATACTTAGGACCATGTGACATTTCAGTTTTTCTTTTTTAATAAATCTGCAAACATGTCAACAATTCTGTGTTTTTCTGTCAATATGGGGTGTTGTGTGTACATTCAGGAAAAAAAAATTAATTTGTAATTGTAAATTGATTTTAGCAAATTGAACTGAAGATATAAAATAACTAATTAATAAAGACTATAATAGTTTATCAATGATATTAAGACTGATGTGAATACAATAATAATACAGTATATTGTATATATCAAAGTATTTCATAAATATTATAGTAATTAACCGACAAATTTTTTTTTTATTTCTTGACAATATTATATTACTTCATAAAAAATACCACATTATTAATTGCATGTTACCATAGTCATTACAAAAAACGTACCATGATCATGTAATGACATTTTTTGCCATAAAGTACATGAAAGTACTAATACAGTGTACATCTTTTGATACTGTACCATGGTACCATCACAGTACTTTTTTGAACTTAAAGTGACAGGATAATGTGGAAGACTGTCCCAAGAAAAGTGAAGGAGCAATGATGGATGCTGATCCAGAACATCTTATCCTTGGATGTAGACCTGAAACTTCTCTGTATTAACAGTAGTGCTGAAGCTGGATGCAGTGAAGAGAAGACGCTTAACTGCAGGCAGATGGTGTGGGCACTGGCTTTTGGACCCTGCCAGTCTATCCGTGTGGATGTTTTACATCAGAACGGATGTGACCATGAACTACTGCTGGCCACTGGTCTGAACAACGGCGCAATCCAAGTGTGGGTCGTCTCAACCGGTAAGACTGAACTCTGAGTCTGCACTCACCATCAAGAACTCACATTGGTCTAAATATTAACAGGATGGTGGTACACGACCTGAAGCACATGTAGTATAAGATTATAATATGTAATTAAATCCCTTTTCTGTCTACAGGAAATCTGCGGTTTACTTTAACCGGACATGAAGCTCCTGTCAGGGATTTGGTCTTCACTCCAAATGGAAGTCTCACACTTGTATCGGCCTCCCGAGACAAAACTTTAAGGATATGGGATTTGGCAAAGAAAGGTTAGAGCCTTTGATGTGGAAGAAACTTCTTAGCAAAGAGTTGAAAATAAGGGTTCATGATCTTTAATTCAGACATGTGCACAAATAGACCCCAAGTGTCCTTTTGGTCTCTGATTAGATAAGTGCCCTTTTTGCAAGACTTTTATTTTATTATTTCATTTTAAAATAATGTATGCATTCTTGTATTTTGTGTTTATGACATAATAGTTAAGCAATATAACATGAGTAAGAGTGCTATTTTCTCAAATATCAGCACAATTACAAATGTGATATTAATTTTATATAACAGTTCAATAAAGAATAAGTTGATTATATGAATTGACAATTTTTAGACATACGTTGTCAATTTTGACTGTTTTTACTCTATTTTGACAATGAAAATAGTTCCTGACAAAGCAGAAACATTGCGTCTCTCAGCAGCATGTTGTACTTGTTGAAGTCACGTTCACACATTAACACACAGCAGCGTTTTGTTCTTGAATGATTCACCATATTTGAATGAATAAGGTGAGTCAATGATTCAATGACTCATTCATAAAGGCACTGGACACTTTCTTTTTTCATGAATGATTCTGTGATTCACTTTTTACGACCCCTTTTTATGTCTGTGCATGCCATGGCCCTGATGGTAATGTTAATATTTGCAGGCACCAGTCCCCATGTGCTGCGGGGTCCAAACTACTGGGTGTACAGATGTTCCATATCACCTGACAGCAGTGTGATCGCCTCGGTTTGCAACCTCGACTCTGTGAGTTTGTTAGTGCAATGCAATGTCATTTTAGTATTATTTATATACAATTGTAGTATTTATTTTGAGTATTTACTATATATAAATATATATATATATATATATATATATATATATATATATATATATGAGTTTTATTTTTATATTTTCAATTTTCATTTACATTTTAGTTTGTTTTACCAATTTCGCTGTGTGAAAATTTTAATATATTCTATTTAGCTTTTTTCAGTTTTAGTAATTTTAAAACAAACATATTTTATTTCAGTTAGTTGCCAACATTTCTTATTTTTATGTTTTTAAGCTTAAGTTTATATATACTACATATTCTAAATGTCTTCTTCCCAACAGAAAGTGTATTTGTGGAGCTTGCGGTCCTACACCTTCATGAGACACCTTACATACGACCACGAGCGCTCCATGGCATCATGTGACTTTTCCCAGGACGGAGCTCTGCTCGCGGTCGCGTCGTACCATTCCAGCACAGGCTGGTGGCTGGATCTGTGGGACCCGTACACAGCAGCTCACCTGACTAGAGTAGAGTATGTTAGCAAACCAAAATGTTCCTTTCTCATGTCATGTCATGCCTTTTTTTTTTTTTTTAAAAACAATTAACTTAAATAATAAAAAAAAAAGTAAGGCATTTGTCTCATTTTTGGAACCACAATTCCAGAAAATGTCAGCAGATATCTACTTTTGTGCAGCACAGAAAAAAGAAAATAAAGTAAAATTTAGAAATCAGAATTTAAATATTTGGCTATTTTTGTAACCATAAAATGGAAGCTTGTTTCCACCATGGCATAAATTTCTTTTTAAAAGGTATTGCAACTTTTTTAATATTACAGTTCCGACTCTTTTCCTCAAAATTGTGAGTTTATATTAAACAATTTGGACTTCTTTCTCAGAATTGCAAGTTTCATTGCAATTCAGACTTTATAAATCGAAATTGCAAGTTTATATAAAAGTAAAGCATTTTTCTCATTTTTGGAACCAAAAAGTTCCAGAAAATATCAGCATGAACATCTATATTAGTCAGAAATAAAATTTCTTAGAGTAAGAATTTTTTTTTGGTAACCATATAGCTGCTTTTATTACAAGTTTCTACCATGGAATAAAAAAAATTAAAATGGTAATTGAAACTTTTCTTCTTCACAATTGCAAATATGACACAATTTTGATTTTTTTTCCCTCAGAATTGAGAGTTTTGCTATGCAAAAAAATTATTCTGACTTGACTTTTTTTTTTCTTCGAATTGCAAAATATAAAACCGGAACCGCAAAAAAAAAAAAAAAAAAAAAAATCAAAGTTGAGATATCTGAATGATTTGATGTTTTTGAAAATGTAGACAAAGACAGTATTGTTTCTCATACTTGTCATAATGACGTACAAAATACTTTCTGTTCTTTCCAGAGACTGTGAGGTGCGTGCTTACAGAAGTGACAATTTACTGACATCTCTGAGTTTCTCTCCTGTTGGCCTGCTGCTAGCTTTCAAAGACTACAGGTGATCAGTGAACCATCCATTTGAGATCTGAGATTTTCAGAACTACATTACCAGACGTCATCTTTGTGACCTCACACCAGATCATCCACTTTCACTGTTGTTATTGGTGACACTGTATTGTCCTGCAGAGCGTTACAGATCTGGGATGTGGAACGAGATCAACTAGTCGCTGACACCGATCACGGCCGCACTGGAGGTGTGTGCTGTGCTTTCCATCCACACGGGGGCGTCATTGCTACAGGGTAATGCATTTCACATGACTGTTTTGGAACATCATTTATATTTAGTTTTGGCTCACAATGTTACTCTAGAAATGTTAGGGGTTTGTGTAAATTTGTCTAACAGTTATTTTCTGCCTGTGTACTGGAATAAATATTAGGGACTTCTTTATATGCCCCAATTGTTTGCAGGTGCAGAGATGGACAAGTAAAATTCTGGAGAGTTCCTCGTCTTGTTCCAAGCCTTAGGCATCTGTGCAGGGTTGCTCTGAGATTCTCGGTTTCAACCTATCAGGTGGAGGCTCTTCCCTTGCCCAAAAAAATCCTGGAATACCTTACATACAGGGACATTCCAAAGCAAAAGATCATATATTGTAGAGAACACTGCAGTTGACTGAAAACAAGTAATGTTTGTGGGTCAGACTTTGCTTTAGATGTTGCATAATTTTCTAAGATGCCTAATTTCCCCAGACAGTTATGCTTTCAAAACAAAAAGACATTAAATTATGATGCTATACTTGAAAAATTTTTTTTAAAGACTTTTATTTTTTACATAACTACTTTGAAAATGTAGCATTTGTTTTACAAAGAATGGAGACAACTTTTATTTTAAGCATAAAAATAAACATTTCAAAAATACTAGAGGGTTCTGAGCAGAGTTTTTTTGTTTTGTTTGTCAAAACAACATGAAGAAGTAAAGAACTTCCTCTCATGACATCATGGATATATGTGACAGCCCTTTCATGTGAAAAGTGTGAACCAATGGTCTATCCATCACTGACCACTATGTCTCTAACAGCCTGGAAAGCAGCAATCATTGAGCTCAGCTGGATCTTCTCATTGGTTCCTGAGGCCAGACGATACCTTATGGTTAAAAAGGAAAGAAGTTGAACTCAAGTACATAATATATATAAACAGTACTATGAAATTCTATTATATTCATAATATGAATAATATGTTATTAGATCTTAATGTTTTCTATTTAAATATATTTTAAATGTAATTTATTCCCGTGATCAAAGCAGAATTTATCATCATTACTCCAGTCTTCAGTGTCACATAATCCTTCAGAGATCTTTCTGCTCAAGAAACAACTTATCAATAAATGTGCTGCTTAATATTTTTTAATATTTAACATTTTTTTCAGCATTTGATTAACAGAATGTTGAAAAGAACAGCATTATTTGAAATAAAAATCTTCTGTAATAACGTACAAGTCTTTATTGTTTCTTCTGTGATCCTTGCATCCACCCCTGCCCCATTTATACAGTATATATATATATATAATTTATTATGTGCTGTCAATTTAAAAAATGAATCACATTTTTCCGTAATTTATAGCAATTAATCGCACCTAACTATAAAGTTTTTAATATATTTTTATATTTTAATAATTTCACATTTATTCTCCAAATTAAATTAACATTTCTACATTTAAATTAATGTAGGAACAACATAAAGACAGTATATTTTAAATATTTGATCTGACAGGTAGTAAATATCCAGAATCAAAGCATTTATCAAACACTTCAGTCTTTACTGTATAATTTAGATTACTTTTTTTTTTTTTCATTTTTATTCAAGATAAAAAAGTTATTCAATTAAGAGCAGTGAGTGATTTTCTTTATTCTTTGATAAACATTAATGGCAAACTGTAGCAGGTTTATTAGGGTACTGTCACTTTAAGATCTGATGCACATGACGCGACTATCTAACTAGGACCTTACGGGGATACTCGACAAAACGGGCATTTTGGCATAATTTTGTGTGTTTTTGTCTTTCAAAGCGTGAAAGACAACTCAATGTGGCTGGTGATGATCTGTCAGAAGCGGCTTTCTGTGCGCACGAGTCGTGAGTGCCAGAACCATTGTGTTCTCTTGAATCTTGTCGTGCTTAAATGGATTAAAAGCATTTGCATGAATAAGAGTGTGATCATATAATGTAACGCTAGCTAAAGGATAATGGGAAAAAATGGATGCTGCGTTAAATATGTTTAATGCGTCAAACAAAAAATGAATCGCATGAATTTACATGAATGAAACTGAGTCGAGTTCATGTAGGTAAAGTATTCATGAGGTATATGGGAGTGGGGCTATTTGGTTCATTAATATTTAACAGTAATCAATAGAGCTGCAACTAACGATTATTTCAATTATCGATTAATCTGTCAATTATTTTTGCGATGAATCGGGGAAAAAACATTAATTTCCAACCTTTTATTCAAATTCACAGTGCAAAAAATCCTCAGAATGTGCAAAAACAGGTTGTTCTTTTAACATCGCTGAGCTGTTAAAGTAATAAAAAACAAAAAAACAACACAAAAAACATACACATGTATGCTTTACATCTGCCAAATATATAGGATTTTTTTTAAATAAAGTGCACAAAAAGATGTATATTTTTGTTTAAAGGGACATGAGCTGTCAGAACAATATATATATTTTTTTTTTAATAAAGAGACATACAAATCAGAAAACTTAACAGAATTTGTTTGAACGGTAGAACTTCTTCTCTACACTACACTCACTCACTCCCAAATATATTTGTCAACAATAACCGATATGACAAAGCACTGAATAGATACATGGCAACAGATCAGTGTTAATTTTGACAGCAAATTTTTATTTAGTTTTAGTCATAGTCTTTTGACTAAAATGCCATTCATCTTTAATCATGTTTTAGTCATTTGAATTGTTTTAGTAGTTGACTAAATATCACAAGATTTTAGTTGACTAAATCCAACAGGTTTAGTTAAATTGTAATGCATTAAGAATTTCTCTAAAATTTCCAAACCCATTATATACTCCTGGAGAAATCATCTACTGTATTAACCTATTAATATGAATAATATTAAAATTTGAACATGCAATACAGACACAGATTTAACTGCTGTGACATAAAAAAAATATTATCTTATAATCCAATAAAACCACTCCTCCTAAAGAAGAACACAATGTCTTCTTTTCAATGAATGATATATGCATTCTTTATAACAACTTGCATACAACATTCCTTATGGATTAAATATAATTAATATATAATAAATCCTTATTAAAGCTAAAGAGCAGTGAGTGATTGTCTCTGTCTTTTGTTGTTTGATTGATATTCACCCTTTCGAGCGTGAGTTTAAAATATTTTATAGTTTTTTTAAGGCGACCGTTATTTTAGAACGTTTGCCTTTAATGTTTCCATAGCGACGCGTCTTGCGTGTCACGAGCGCTGAACGCAGCCACAATAACACTGTATGACAGATGGATCGCTATTATTTTGTTTTTCCTTGTTTAATTAAAATATTCACAATTTTGCTTACTCTCCGATGGTCTTTCCTCTACCTCCGCTCTGCTATTTATTTTTGCAACGAATCGATAATGAAATTCGTTGCCAACTCTTTTAATAATCGAATTTTATCAATTTTATCTATTCGTTGTTGCAGCCCTAGTAATCAAACCAGTGATAAATAAAACTAATCTCTTGCTCTATTGATTTACTAACAACTTGACAAAATGAATGTACTCACTCAATATCTGCAAGTTTTATAAGCAAACCCATGCGGATAGAGGGTGGGAAATCCACTGAAATGGAGACACAAAAACATTAGAGCAAAATAACCCACCTAACGGTCTTCAAACACTGATTGTGACCAATAATTGTGACAAATAATTACGTTGTTCCAACATAAAAAATACAGAAACCCTGACATCTTCAGAGCTCTGTGTGTGATAAATAGCTTTTGCCATGCAACAGTTATGATACACTAATTCTTGCAGTCTTGATTCTGAAAATAGTGTAATATTTAGTGCTTTATTTGTGTGAAGCATGCTACACTCTGCTACTTCTAACAGGCGGCCTTTAAAAACAAGCACAACCGGTTTCCATGCCAACCACAAAAGGATCTCCATGGCAACGAGGGCAGGGAAAACATCTATCTCATCACTACATCAAAGTTCTGATGGGTGGTGTGGTGTTCCAGGCCTCAACTAGACTCTGTGCCGCTTTAGCTCTTTTGAACAAGAGACGATTGTAGAGCTTTACATTGCTGCATTTCTTCAAACTCTGTTAACAGTGTGGTCTTACCACGGTGAATGAGAAGATGGACTTCAGTTAAAATGTCATGAAGTGCCAGACCTTTCAGAGTTTTGAGCTGCAGAATTTCTGTTGAACCTGGTTAAGGACTTTTGAAACGTCACAATAATATCAGCAACTTCTCACCACAATGGTATTCTCATAAACCATTAAATATCCTTAATAAAATAATTGTTTTATCAATATTTATAAAACATTTTCTTCTAAAGTAATATTTATAAATTAAATTAGATGTTTGATCAGTGATAATATTACATGTACAGACCGCAAACGTAACAGAGATTAGGATGCGTGGAGTATGACCTATGTTTTTTGTCATTTTCCTGATAGGGATTTTAGGTTAATTTGTAAATGTGCATATTTTAATGTAAATTTTACTTATTTTAATTATTAATTTATTATTATTATAGTATATATATTTTAGTTACTTTGGTGGAAAAGGTTTATGTGGGAGAAAAACAGTTGTAAAATACAAAATAAATTAAATTACAAAATTGTAATATAAGCTTTTTGTTTATGCTTTGGAAAATATGAATAATTAATTTTGAATCTATATTAAGATTAATAAACAAACAATCTACATTATTATCATTAATAATGCTAATATTTTGTAAGAATAATTTTAGAAAATTTAACATTTATTTTAATTTTATTTAAACTGAGCAGATGCTTTTATCTAAAGTGAAATGATGATTTTTTTTTTTTTTTTTTATCACATTTCTTATCCCCTCTCATCTTATCAATAAAAATTCAAGAGAGAATCAGGTGTGGCTTAGTGAGATCGGCATAAAATAAATGAAATGAAATAAAATAGGAATTAAGAAAAATATAAAATGTGCAAAATTAAAATGAAGTTAAAATTTTACATAATAAAAATATTTGAAATTAAGAATAATATAAAATACATACATATATACATATAAAATATATATATATATACATATATATACACATATAAAATATATATATATATATATGTAAAAAGATCTTTTTTTTATTTTATATATTATATATATTAAAAAAAAAATATATATATATATATATATAAGATCTTTATCAAGAACAGACATTCTTGCATTTTTAAAACCTGGAATAAAACATTTAATAAAGCATAAAACATTTAATAAAAGGCAGATGCATTGTCAAAATTAACTTTAAAATAAAAATAAATGGATGTTATTCTAGTAGAGAGGAGGTAAGAAATGTGATTTGGTAAAAAAGACACCACTTGCCTTAGATCAACAATAAAAATTATCAAAAAGATCACACTTTTTTTAATTCACATTTTAAAAAGAAAGGTTATATACTACAGAAAAGCTTGAATAACTAATGAAGCAACCACTGGAGTAAAAAGGATACGGTTATACGCAGTGGTGAAGTCTTTATTGAGGGCCCAGTCCAGTATATTGGCGATGTCTGATCTAAGAGGATGTCCAGTGCAGGTGTACACCATCTCCTCAGTCACCTTCCCATAGGCCATATGGGTACTCTACACATGAATACATATATGACACATTTTTCTCAAGAATATTCTTCATGCCAGCAGCAACGTAAATGATAAGCAAACCACAAAAACATCACTTTTTCACATGATACACACCTGTAAAATGTTTAGTGATCGTCTCATGTCTCCTGTTGAGAGGGTCACAATGGCCTTCATGCCATCTGGAGTGATGTCAATGCTATCAGTGAAACAAAACAGACTTTTAAATATTTATGAATCTACGCTAGGGAAACACAATGTTCAGTTTTTTTTGCTCAAAGTTGATGGTGCCGTCCTGTAGCAGAGGTGATATAAAACGTGTGTTTGTGAAGAGTTTTTTAATCAAATGGGCCGTAGGGCTGGGTCACTCCAGCCAGGATCTTTTGTGTTCAAGGTCTTTTGAGTGGATCCATCTGATGACTCACTTCAAATACGATCCAAAAATTCTGATAAAAACACTTGACAGTCTAAATATTGTCATTTTAATGTTGCTCTATCTGAAGATGTCTTGCTTCTAATTATATAAAAATATAAACATAACTAGATTTTTTCTACTTTCTGTAGAAAATGTGAGTGGTTAAGATTTCTTTCAATATGCAATCAATTCAACATTAATTTCATTCATAAATAACATCCACTTGACCTGGATTTGATGTGATGAGTGTCTCACCTCTCCTGCTGTATCACATGCTCTAGTCTGGGAATCATCTGGCTCTGGGACAGGGGGCCGAAACGAAACCGTGTGCATCGAGACTGCAGGGCAGGTATGATCTTTGAAAGGTAGTTACAGATCAGACAGAAACGTGTGTTCTCTGTGAACTTCTCAATGACTGAGAGAGAGAGAGAGAGAGAGAGAGAGAGAGAGAGAGAGAGAATCAGGTGTGGCTCAATGAAGTCTGCATAAATAAATCTCCAAAGGGACTGCAAAAAAATAAAATAAAATAAAATAATAATAATAAAAATACAATCAATTAAAAAAATAAAATAAAATCTATTATTACAAGTAAGACATTCTTGAATTTTAAAACCTGGAAATAAACATACAGTGATTTAATAAAAGCAGATGCTTTGTCAAAATGACCCTTAAACACAAAATATTTTTTCCCAATTACACTACTCATTCATGTCTCAAAATAAAATAAAATAAAAATTATTATTTTCTATGATAAAAATATTTGAAATGAATAATAATATAAAATAGACCAAATTAAAATAATAATAATAATAATAATAATAATATTATTATTATTTAATAAAATCAGATGCATTCTTTTCCAATCAGACTTCTCATTTATGTCTCAAAATAAAATAATAAATAAATATATATTTTAATAATGAAAATATTTTAAATGTATAATATAAAATGAACAAAATATATATACATGAAATAACAATAATAATAACGATAATAACAACAACAACAACAACAAATAAATTTTTATCCACTTAAAAATCCAAATCAGATTTTTTTTACATTTTAAAACCTGCATATAAAGCCTGATTTAATAAAATCAGATGCTTTGTCCAAATTATCTTAACTCTAAGAATTTTTTTCAATCATAATCCCACTGCTCTCATTCATATCTCACTGTGGAGAGTGAAATAGCAGAACCCTATTCTTCTGCCATCGGGCCATTTGGGGGCTCAGCAGGTGAGCTGATGGGGCAGATGGTACGCTACCTCTCCTCAAAGCATTCTGTGCATCCTGGGTCATAGCATCCGCCTCGTCCAGGATCACCAACTTAAAGCCTTTTCTACAAGGAGCAAGCGCAAAGAATGATCAGATCTTTTACAACAGCAGTAATTTTTTTGAATGCAATAATAGCCTGAAGACCAACAGTCATGCAAAAAGCAAAAAAAGAAAAGAAAAGAAAAAAATTTGTTTATTAGTTGCTACATGAAAATGAAATTTGCATTGTTGTATGTGATACCATTATATTATATTATAAAAACTGTTCATGAATGTGAACAGTTTTTTTTTGCTGTAAGGGTGGGTAACAGTTCTTACTTGAAGATGGTTCGTGTACTGGCAAAGCTGAGGATCGGCCCCCTCACCACGTCAATGCCACGGTCGTCTGATGCATTGAGCTGATGAAGTAAAATGCATTATAGTTTCCATTAAAAAAAAAGAAAAAAAGATCAAGCATATTTAGCCTTAAGGCCCGTTCACACCAAGAACAATAACTATAAAGATAACTACAACAATAAGTATATTAGCGTCCACACCAACGAATGATAAGTTCAAGTACTTTTATTTATGTAGCACATTTAAAAACTTCCAAAGTGTATTTAAAAAAGCCTCAGTAAAAATGATCAAAACTACAAACACAACAGAGCAACAATATAAAAATGTTAAATGATATAAAATATAATTTAACACTCTCAAAAGGGCAGATCCCGTGCCCTGCGTAGACTTAAAACCAGACTGAAAATACAATTTCAGATTTCAGGAATACAATTACCAAGCACAATTTTTTCCATTACCTTAGAGATAGATGGTAAAACAGAAATAGGGTGAAAGTTGCAGGTCTGTTGCTGCAGTTTTGTAGTCTGCCGCTTTAAATGCTCGTGCTCTGAATTAAGCAGGAAGGATTGTGATTGGCACTCACTGTTTTTATCGTTTATCAGCTGGAAAAAAATTCATTATTCATTATAAAGTCATTATCATTATAGTTATCATCCGTGGTGTGAATGGACCTTTAATCTCTTAGTATAACATAAATGAAAACAAAACTGTGATCATAAATTGATGTCTGACTCAAAGAACATCAAACAAAACTAACAATTCATAGTTTGTCACGTGACTGTCGCGGAGCCCTGGAGGGCAAAACAGCCATGTAACTACAGCACAAGCCTGTCAATTTTCCATCTTAAAAGCAAAAATATGTGAACAAGATGCACGTTTTGGGCAATTGTGATCCATATACAGCACCTGCAGTGATTTCAATCACTAAAAACAGCAGGACGATTTTTAAAAAAAGCTAACGTGAAAAACACTAGGGTGGGTTGCACCAGTAAGGATTAAATTAAGCAGTTTAATTCTAATCAAGGATTTGTTGATCTGAGTTTTATTTTAAATCGAGCTGTGATGCACCACTTGATTTTAAACACAGATTAACTACGCAGAAAGACTGTTGCAATTAAAAGGCTGATCAAGCAGCGTAGGCGAAGGGTGAACCGAAGCCAGGCTAAAGAATCCTTATTAGTGCAACCCACCCTTAAAGGTGCCCTAGATTCAAAAAGTTAATTTATCTTGGCATAGTTAAATAACAAGAGTTCAGTACATGGAAAAGACGTACGTTGAGTCTCAAACTCCATTGTTTCCTCCTTCTTATATAAATCTCATTTGTTTAAAAGACCTCCGAAGAACAGGCGAATCTCAACATAACACTGACTGTTACGTAACAGTCGGGGTGTACGCCCCCAATATTTGCATATGCCAGCCCATGTTCAACATTATGAAAGGCATTAGACAAGGGCAGCCAGTATAAACGTCTGGATCTGCACAGGTGAATCATCAGACTAGGTAAGCAAACAAGGACAAAAGGCGAAAAATGGCAGATGGAGCAATAATAACTGACATGATCCATGATAACATGATATTTTTAGTGATATTTGTAAATTGTCTTTCTAAATGTTTTGTTAGCATGTTGCTAATGTACTGTTAAATGTGGTTAAAGCTACCATCGTTTCTTACTGTATTCACGGAGACAAGACTGTCGTGATTTTCATTTTTTAAACACTTGCAGTCTGTATAATTCATAAACACAACTTTATTCTTTATAAATCTCTCCAACAGTGTAGCATTAGCCGTTAGCCACAGATCACTATCAAACTCAAGCAGAATCAAATCTAAACATCCAATAAAAAATACTCTACTTGCATGATTAGACATGTTGCATGACGAACACTTTGTAAAGATCCATTTTGAGGATTATATTAGCTGTGTGAACTTTGTTTATGCCGTTTAAGGCAAGCGCAATCTCCGTGGGCAGAGAGCACGAGATTTAAAGGGGCCGCGCTGCATAAATCGCGCGTTTATAATTATGCCATTCAGGGGACATTCAGGGGACATCTTAGACTTATATTACATCTTTTGAAAACATGTTCTTGGGCACCTTTAAAGTGCCTTAATGTACTAAAACAGTGATATTAAAAAGATAAAATTCAGTTGAACCCTTTTTGATGATGCATACTATATACAGGCGGGCAGATGATCCCAGAATATGAACGCAACACGTTTCCTTTATTATAGTTTTTGATGGAAAAAATGCTTAACGAGAAACCTTGTGTTGCAATAATATTCTGTGTTAATTTGTTTGCCTGAATAAAGTATGCATAATCAATGGAGGAAAGCATTGTTTTGCCCGCCAAGGGGGCGTTCCCCTCAGGGCGTGACGTCAATATGTTTTTTATCATGGGGAAGATTTTGCCAAATGTGCAAAAAAATATCTGCAGTACCTCCAGAACCATCGAGTTGAACTCTTTATCTTTGTACAGCTGTTTAGCACATGCTAGTATAGTAGAGGTCTTTCCTGTTCCTGGAGGTCCATAGAAGAGCAGATGAGGCAATCGGTCTTCACTGATGAACTTCTGGACTGTGGAAGAAGAAAATGAACATGGACAAGTTTTAATATTACATTTAAATAAAATGTTCAGGAATGTACTGGTCTTTTTTTTCAAAGCAATTAAAAAGCATGTAGCTTTAAAGCTGCAAAAAGTATGCAAAAGTTTTTTGTAAGAAAAACTGAAATTCAATGCAGATGCAACTGAATTTTAATTTTGGGTGAACAATTACTTTAAGAACACACCGTGTGTCTCAATCAGCTCCTTAGTTCAGTAGTCAGGGCACTGATCAGGGAATCAACCACATTCACTTGCATGATATACTGATTCACGACCTAGGGAACTAGGGAGCTGATTGAGACGCAGGGACAGACACATATAGTAAAGTATGTTGTATAGTAGTATCACAGTGCAAATCTTTATTTGTTAATAATGATAATAATAATTTTGGCAGAGTACAATTTATAATCCATACATATCACACTGCTTACTTGTGCTCAGGATATCTTGGTGAGAGATGAGATCATCTAATGTCTGTGGCCTGTACTTTTCAACCCTGAAAAATAAAAAAAAATCATATTTTTTAAATACTATATTTTAGATTCATCGTGTTAGTGACAGCAACTCTAATGAAATTATCTTACCTTATCAAAATTAAACACAGATTACCTCATATTAACATTATGGTATTATTATAATAAATAGCTATCATTAATACTTCAAGAACATTTTATAAATAAAGAGTTTATCATTTCAGATATTTAGACAAATTCCCTTGAGTAGTCATCGCTTTTCTCCATCAGTATGATGTCAGCTGTCATAACAACAATGCAGGTCTGATATATTCTCGTTTATCCATTTCATACATACTGCATAACAAGCTCAACTACAGCCAGTGGTTGTTTATTATTCATAAATTCATCATGGTCATTCGTGCAAACTAAGTGCAATTCAAATGTAAAAAAAAAAGCAAAACTGTGCAAAGCTGCACGTCGGCTAAAGAATGTCTCAAAGAGCACCAACACCTTTTATTTATAATTATCAGCTGATAACAAAAGAGCGAAATTTGTACTACCAAATTCAAATTAAATTACCATGGTAAATTTCTCGCCTGAAGTTGTGCTTTACTTGTTGACGCCATTCTCTTGTACTTTGTTCAATAAACCCCTCGATGCGTCTTGGCGCGTTTTTCTGACTACACAAAGATTTCCATCCGCGCACGTCACTAGCGGAGCAGTTTCTTGACCAATCAGAAGGGCGCTTTTAATGAAGGCGGGATTTAACGAGGAAGTAGCCTACAGTTATTTCATAATAAGAGTTTAAGAGATACATAATACATACATTTTTACATGTATTTATTATGTATATGATCAAAGAAAGTCATTAGCTACTAGCTACTCCAAAGGTATCATGTTTAAAAAGGATATACAATATATTGTATTCCCTAATATGATATCGCAGCAGTAACCGTCAGTATTTAAGGGTTCTCACAAAATGATAAAGCTTTGATTTTTAATAATTGCTGGTAATTCGAGTCAAGTAAAGTTTGGTTTGGTGTCAGTGGTATAAAATGTCATTTCACTACAGAGCCGTTGAAAAACATATTTAACGGCTCTGGGTCCGCAGTGTAAATTAAAATTTATTAGAAAAATAGAGGTTAAAAAGTAATAGTAATTTTAAAAAGTAAAGCAAATTAGGAAAAAAAAAAAAAAAATAGAGGTAAAAAGTAATACCTTAATTTAAAAATAAAACATAATTAAACAACAGATTATTTGTAAAGATTTGCGCCTTTTCCATGTTAGCATTTACAAAATTAAAAACAAAAAGACATTTTCGTCAGTAATTTTGTTAATGAGAATAACGCTACTGGTAATGTGACATTAAATAAACACACACACTGCAATTCGTAATCATTAAACAGCCGTGGGCCTATATAGGCTGTGTTTTTGACAAATCTATTTTCACACATCATGTTCAGTCGAGGCTGGTCTGTTGGCACTTTAGCGGTCAGTTTGCAGTGTAAATCAGCAGAAAACCATCTTAGACTGGTCTGTTTTTAAACTATTTAGTCTCTAATATATCCTAATGTAAAAAGTGAACCTGCTCCATTTTTTCCTGCCTCTTAAAATTACTTTTATTGCGGTGTAACCCAATGCAATCAGGTTAAATCAGTCATATTAATTCTTGGAGTAGATCTTGTCAATTGTAAAGCACTCTTGGAAATACATTAGGGCAGTACGTCCATTTGACAGTCAGTTAAAATACTTTTGATAAAAAAGTAGCCTACATGACCAAATAAAACAGTGGTTCGATTAGAAAAATGTTCTCCGAGTTCAAACAGTGAGCTCACTGCATTGATGCTTATCTCGCGAGAACTCTCTCCCCTGCTTGTGTCGGCGATGCGATGCTGATGCTGTTGCTGTGAATTTGATTGACGCGAACATGTCGGTGTGATGGGGGAGCGCCGGGATGCTGCTGCTGATGATGGTCCAGAAGGGGAATACATGCACTCAAATCAGACGTTATCGTTAAGAAATATCACCTATCGTTCTCCTTAATCATCTCTGACAAATATGTCTCAATTTGTGTTGCATTTCTCACGCGCGCAATGGATCTAGCTGATGCCACCGCAGCGAGGATCTGATTTTTATTTTTTCCTTCCTTCCTTCAATATCTGTGTATTATGGTAGAGTCAAGCTGGAGCATCAAACATAAACTGTGCAACCCTGATGACAACACCGTCAGGACATCAGGATATCAACAATGGAATCGCCTTACACGTAGAGTCTAGTTTTTCATCATCACACCATTATTAGTGCTTTCACAAACGCACTATCTAAAGTGTTCTCTAATCTGATTGAGCGAAAAAAGTAGCCTGCACATAAGAAAAGGACCACTGCTCACAAATTATGGACGAGGAGAATATGACCAAAAGCGACGAGCATCTTCTGAGTTTGCAAAAAGCCTTGCAGCAGTGCGAACTGGTGCAAAACATGATTGACATTAGTATCTCCAGCTTGGAAGGTCTGAGGACCAAATGTGCCACATCCAACGACTTGACACAAAAAGAAATCCGAACGCTGGAGGTAAGCAAGCATCCATTTGCCTGAGCCCAAATGTACGTGAATTTTGCACCCCAGCCCTCCTGCATTTCCACAAATGTCACGAGAGTATATGTGTGCGCAGGTGCATGCACATGAAATAATTTTGCATCTTTAAATGCGTTTTTAAATTAAAGTTGCATCTTGGGGATTGACCGTACTGGCGTAATAAATGAAGAAGCTCGCGCTGCAGTGAGAGGCGCGAGCTTGCGCATTCTGCAGGTGGTGAAGAAGGTGGCTCGTGCGCTCGCGCTGCTAACATGGACACCGAGAGGGGCCTATTGTTGACATTAATTTATATCCTCGTTTTTAAATCATCCGCGTCATTAAAACATTCGTTGGCATGATATAAACATCGCATTTATTTCAATTATGTTATGTAATACGAGTTAATGTCCCAGATATTTTCTTTTTGACGCCAGTATTTTGTGTAGGCTATACTATAATGGTCGACCAAATATGGGTTTTTCAAAGACTCGATATCTAGATCAGGGTGTTCTATAAATAATTTCTGCAAATTGGACTTGGTGAGGAGAACGAGAAGTGTTGTAAGGCATGTTTTTTTCATGTCTTTAACTGTTGCTTTTTTTCTTTATGTCATGAGTCTCAAACTTAGGATGTGAATCGATTCCGGTTGCGATTTTTCGAATCGGTTCTGTTAGCCATTCGATTCGGTTTCATGCTGACTTAAAGAAACAGAAAACTCTCGAGTAACAAGACGAACTCTGTAACGATACTCGTTTATATGTTAGTACAATTCA
This sequence comes from Chanodichthys erythropterus, assembly GCF_024489055.1. Taxonomy (NCBI): domain Eukaryota; kingdom Metazoa; phylum Chordata; class Actinopteri; order Cypriniformes; family Xenocyprididae; genus Chanodichthys; species Chanodichthys erythropterus. The sequence goes on along the minus strand of NC_090233.1, from coordinate 21,021,482 downwards.
ACTTTCTTCTCTTTCTCTGTTAAAATTTTCTCCCATACAAAATGTAAATAAATAAATTAGGCGCAATATGTAAGAATTTTGCAGTAAAATATCCAAAAACCACTAGGCCAGTGTTATAAAGCCTATTTTGTTGAGTACTTACAATATCCCGAATGTTTGCAACTATTTGTAAATCGTGAGAAAATTTTAGCCAAGGCTCTGGGACGTGTGAGGAATCGCCAGTCAGTTGCGTCATACCCGCGTTACCCTCGGTTTCCGGTTTTATTTTGTAGAATGGAAATACCAAAGATGCTTTAATATATTACATGTTTTAATAGACAAGGGAACAACTGTTTTGATATATTTATGGACAGAAAACTAATTATTGTTATATAGCTCAACACGTTTAGTCTTATTGTTTAAACCAAATTTCCTTGATTTTTTGCGAGTACCATACTTTACCATGCCTCAGAGAAAAACACTATTATTGTCAAATAGCTAACATAAGCATAATCAGATGCCGCTCTATTTTTAGTAACAGTAATACAGAATTTTGTCCATCATACAATATGTTTTAAAATGAATTACATGGCATTTATCAGCACAAGCCATCCAACATTTAATATGATATTCTGATATCGATCTATCTACTGCAGTGTGCAACAGCAGCCGCCGAGCGAAAGCACAGTAATGTTATAACATTTTCAACACACTCAAATGTATCTAATATGATAAACAGAGCTGTGTTACCTCATACTCATGACCAGAAAAGTGGAAGCGGCGCTGGCGACTGTGGCATAATAAAAGTTCCTCTACTTGTGAGGCGTGTTGCTCAATCGCTCCAGCGGCCTCGTTCAGCTCCCACAACACTCGGTCCTGCATTGCTTCATACTACGGTAGCGTTAATAATCGCATCCATGAACATGATTTCTTCCCGAGTCCTATCCCAATTGTTTTCCACTGGCTGTGAGTTGAAGACCACATGTCCCAAGAATCCGCGCTCAAAGCCACGCCTTTGTTTTGAATAGGCCTCTAGCGACCTCTAGAGGACAGAAAATCTTACATATTGCATCTTTAACTAAAAATAGCCATTCAATTCGTAGAACTAGATTTTAGATTAGAATATTTCAGATATCAACAGAATAAATACGCTATAACAAAACACTATCAAATTATACTAAAGGTGTGTTCAACACATCAAAATACTCTTTAAAACTATGTATTAAATACTCAATCAAAACTTAATAACATTTTATTAATTCATTATCGTTATAAAATAACACTGATTGTAACAAAACTTAATATTTAATATTTTGTCATGAATAATTTGTCAGTAGGCTACTGATTTAGGTCAAAACATGGTTCGTCAAAACATGGTAACCGATGTGGTGAGAAATCGAGTCCTCCCAGTGATCCCATTGGTTCAACAGACTTTTAATGGGTAGTATTTTCAACACCTGATTATAATTCCTGCAAAATCACGTTATGATTTATATCCTTTAAAATGTGTTATAATCACCATTAATTTATTTTAAATGACAGGGTTCATATACTAGTGTATAACTGAAGCTATAGGTTGTGAAATCAAGCATTTCTCATTCTTACTGTTTTTTTTTTTATTTAGCTTATGTACTAGCATAGCATGCATCTACCCGATTAGCCTGCTACCTTAGCTTATATTATATTAGGGATGTTTTTTGTTTCCAAAATCTGTTTCCAGTTTGTTTTATTATGCAATACATATGCATTCATTTTATATTTCAAGCATGTTGTTTGTGCACTTAATGTAATAAACATCATAGAATAGTGAAATAGGTTAATTAGTCAAGACATCACAATAACAACTTTTGATCAGGCATTACCGCCTGGGTCTTAAAGTAAGACCTGTAAGACCTTTGTTCATCTTCGGAAAACAAAAATTTAGATATTTTTGACGTCTTTAGTACCTTTCTGGATCTTGAGAGTTTGAATGACATTGCTGTCAATGGAGGCCTCTCTGAGCCATCGGATTTCATCTGAAATATCTTAATTTGTGTTCCGAAGATGAACGAAGGTCTTACGGGTGTGGAACGTCATGAGGGTGAGCAATTAATGACAGAATTTTCATTTTTGGATGAACTAACCCTTTAAAGGAGACCTGATTCCTGAGGGGGACTCGATTTCTCATAACACCGGACGAAAGTATTAACTCACGGTTCAATAAATGATTCAGATTCATTAAGGAATCTATTTATTCAATGTGTTTCCTTCACTAAAAATAATCTACTCATAAAAGTCATTCCTTTAGGAATTGGTCTAAATTGATTTCACTATATTTGTTTGATTCACTAAAAATAACAGATTCATTTAAGTCATTTGAATCAAATTACTCTGGTCATACTGGTTGGCTGTGTTCGAAATCACCCCCATAACTCCACTAATGTAGTCCACTTGAAGGAGTGAATGAAAACGAGTGAGCGAACCAGAGGTTTGGAAAATGGATGGATTATTCAGCTGCAGTGTCTGGTGTAACAGGGAATTCATTCTGTGCAATCCTCACGGTGCATTGTGGGTATTTTTTAGTTGTTGAGTGTACATGGGTTGTACACTCGTTATTGCGGTGCTTTATGGGATTGAATGAGTGAACTCAATATTGTCCACTATGGCATTGAACACCACTACAAATGGCTGTTCCCTTCAAATAACACCCTATTTAAGCGTATAGGGGGCGATTTCGAACACAGCATGTTTTTTTGCTTTTTTTTTAAAAGTTATATTTATGGGCTTTTTGTGCCTTTATTTGGAGAGGACAGTAGAGAGCAGACAGGAAAGCACTGGGCAGAGAGAGGGGGGCATGATCGGCAAAGGACCTCGAGAAGGGAATCGAACTCGGGCGGTAGCGCACTAACCACTAGGCTATCGAACACAGCATGTTTTTGATTCACTATAAAGAACTGGTTCTTGAGTCATTCTTTCTGTCTTCTTTAGTATAGTGAACAGAATCTCCATCGATTACGCGGAAGACTGGGGTACGATTCCCCAACGGGGAGGCTCCTTTTCGGGCTGTTGTGGCCTAATGGTTAGAGAGTTGGACTTGTAACCTGAAGGTCGTGGGTTCGAGTCTCAGTATTGGCAGAAAATGTAGGCTCTCTTCCATTCTCATTGCCCACAACTGAGGTGCCCTTGAGCAAGGCAATTTCTGAGTATGGGACACCATAGTTGCGTTTTTGTTTTAGGCTTTTCAGCAAAAAATGTAGCCTAACATTGAAAAAATATCAGACTATTTTTTTGGCTTGTTTTGAGAGATTCTGCAATCAACAAATTGTTTAAAATTACAACATTTGAATTAACTGCTTGAAACCAACATACAGTACAAAACCACTGCTAGAGAAAACACAGTTGTGCAACTAGTCTTGTAACTTGAAACCTTATAGTTACAGTCAGAGATATAGCCCTTGTGATAACTTCCCTGTTGGATATCCCCGGGCACCTGTTTGAATGGATGGGGAATTTTATACTAAACCACATCCAACTGCAGTTCTGTGTGATTTGGCACAGATTTCCTTCCAGCAGTCAGTTGTTTGTCTTCTATTTAGGCTTCAAATACTGCTTTACATTAGACTGGGTCTGTGTAGATGAAAGAAGTCCTAAAAGTGTTCCCTGTTAATTGGTTTGATGTGTAGGCCACATGTTACTGTACGAATGACACCTACTGTATTCCTTAACCCACCATCACTTGTCAGTATCTTATATCTTTCAGCAGGCTATAGTCAGTGATTTGTCTTTTATGATCTAGTATTGCTTTATTTTGCGATTAGGTCTGTGTTTTTTTGTGTAAGATTATAATTTTGATCATGATTATGTAGTTTCACGTTTGCTGGCATTGCATTTATCCTTTTTTTTTACTCCACCAACTAGTCTGCTTTTCAACAGCTCTAGTATTTTTGTGCTCTGTTCTCTTGATGTGGGGAAACCCATTTTCCCGATGGCTGTTGATTGCAGCCGTCACTAGTGTCAGCATGTCACAATGAAGCACTTTGTTTGTTCATGTTGATGGAATAATAATTACAAACATTAGATATTATCTGGGGGTTCTTGCTTGTTTACCTGGTGATGGACATGCATTAGCATCCTCAATCAACCAGGCACCAGTGATGCTCAAAGCGTAATGCCATTTAGTTACAGCGATACAGTGATCCCTCTTAATCTATACATGCTCTCCCAAAAATACTAACAACTCATTCAAGGTTTAAAGGTGCAGTAATATATTTCTGAGAAACGCTGTTGAAAGTGGATCGGAATGAGCACCACAACACACTTGTAGCCAATCAGCAGTAGGGGGCGTGTCCGCTCATGATGGGGGACGAGAGAGAATGAGAAAGAGGGAGATTTGAAAAAAGATGGATGAGAGACATACAAAATAAAGAAATAGAAAAAGTGAGATGAATATCACTTGAAAATCAGGCATAAGTTTTAGGACCCACGTCAAATGGAGTAGGGTATCATTGAGAAACGTCCTGCTCAAGTCGTTCTTGAGATGGAGGTTTGGGTATCTTCCAATGTTTCATCAGCTGACTCGCGCTTGGATTGATATGATAAAATCAACGCCATCGTTACTGTCTTTACAGTGTGTACAAATGCTGAGCTCCAGAAGCCTCCAGAGCTGAATCAGTTATGGTAATGGGAGTTTGTTTTCGCACGTGGTGTAAGCGGTAGATCAATCACAGCAGACTGGGCCATCTGGCCAATCAGAGCAGAGCAGGCTTGCGGAAAGGAGGGATTTAGAGAGAATGAAGCATCAAACGAGTAGTTTGAGAATCGTTGAAAAATGTGTTGATGTGCAATGTATATTATGAGAAAATGAAAGCGTTGTTTGTCCTGTGCATGTAAACCTGTTATAGGAGATATTTATTTACATTAGAAACTACAGAACATGACGTCCATCCACTGTATGGACAGATGTGTAGAGTGGGAATGATTATATGTTTGTTTTACACTAAATACATTAAGATATTTTTCATTTTCATTTTTACATTTATGATTTAAAAATGCTTACATCAGATGATTAAAGCAAGGATAATCATACAGGGATAATAATTAAATCACAAAAATGTTAAATTAAAATGATTAAAGGTGCCCTAGAACTTTTTTTTTTAAAGATGTAATATAAGTCTAAGGTGTCCCCTGAATGTGTCTGTGAAGTTTCAGCTCAAAATACCCCATAGATTTTTTTAAATAAATTTTTTTAACTGCCTATTTTGGGGCATAATCAGAAATGAGCCGATTCATGATTTGTGGCGCTTTAAATCTGGTGCTCCACGCCCAAGAGCTCGCGCTTGCCTTAAACAACATAAAAAAAGTTCAAACAGCTAATATAACCCTCAAAATGGATCTTTACAAAGTGTTCATCATGCAGCATGTCTAATCGCGTAAGTACAGTGTTTATTTTGATGTTTACATTGATTCTGAATGAGTTTGAGGCTGTGCTCCGTGGCTAACGGCTAATGCTACACTGTTGGAGAGATTTATAAAGAATGAAGTTGTGTTTATGAATTATACAGACTGCAAGTGTTTAAAAATGAAAATTTCGACGGCTCTCTTGTCTCCGTGAATACAGCAATAAACGATGGTAACTTTAACCACATTTAACAGTACATTAGCAACATGCTAATGAAACATTTAGAAAGACAATTTACAAATATCACTAAAAATATCATGTTATCATGAATCATGTCTGTTATTATTGCTCCATCTGCCATTTTTTACTATTGTCCTTGCTTTCTTACCTAGTCTGTTGATTCAGCTGTGCAGATCCAGATGTAAATACTGGCTGCCCTTGTCTAATGCCTTTCATAATGTTGGGAACATGGGCTGGCATATGCAAATATAGGGGCGTACACCCCGACTGTTACGTAACAGTCGGTGTTATGATGAGATTCGCCGGTTTTCTGAGGTCTTTTAAACAAATGAGATTTATATAAGGAGGAGGAAACAATGGAGTTTGAGACTCAACGTATGTCTTTTCCATGTACTGAACTCTTGTTATTTAACCATGCCAAGATAAATTCAATTTTTGAATTTAGGGCACCTTTAAATAATGCAATAAATAAAAATAAAATAAAATAAATAAAACACATACTAAAAAGACAAAACATTTTATTATTACCTGCTATGACCATTAACCATGAAAAATGTGAATTTGTTGTTAAGTTATTGAAATATTAAGTTAAAATCTCTGGGGTACTGAAAGTAAAAAAGGGTTCTGATGAAAAAACTTTGGGATTCCCTGGGTTAAAGAATTTTTGTTCGTAATATACCTGCAGCTGTTCCAAAATAGTGATGTGTATAGTGACAGGACTTTATAATGCAGTTCCGGCCCTTGATTCTGATTGGTTGAGCCGCGTTCTAAGCCGTTGTAAATTACTCTACAAACATACACCTGTGACCTCATTACATCAGTATTACTGCGCCATTGTGTCTGTGTGTTGCTGCGGTTCCATGTGTATTTCACGAAAAGTAACTGTTGTTTATTATTTATAAAAAAGTTATGACCGCTTCACCTAATGGTTCTATGTAACACTATACAACACTCTTAGCAACATAAACATATGTTTGTTCTCATTTCATATTGTTCATTGAAGATTACTGTATTATGTAGAAGAGTATTGTGAGAGAGATATCGAGTAACTGAGTGTATTACCTGCATTCAGATTTAGCTGCGATCTTGTCCTTTTATCAGTTAATGGGTTTTTCCCGTGCCCTGCTGACACTGACAGCACTAGTCAAAGCATTTGTCATTTGCGCCTTGTTCCATGTTCACAACAAGTTTCAATATAAAAGTCTTTGCGACTGAGTGGCTCGCTTATAAAGGGAATTTTTGCTGCCATCTAGAGGCGTAAAGGCTCATTCACACAGAATGCATATTCGCTTTGAAAAACACGAGACGCGGGCAGTGGAATGCGGAAAAAACGCAAGGTCTCGAGATGTATTTTTTAAAAGTTGAACTGATTTTAACTTGAGCGCCACGTTTTAGAACGCCATGTCATGCGCGAGACGCTGCAAAAGACGCAAGACGCAAGCGCAACTGTTTTGCACGTCCATCTAACGCGTATTTACATAGAAAAACAATGGAAAAGTAGTGCGTTGGAATGGGAAACATGTTCTGTGTGAACGGCCCCTAATAAAAAAGTAATATGTTATATCTACTCCATAACATTTTGGCAACAGATTACAAGCAATATTATTACTTAAATTCAACCAGTAGAATTGAGTTAGATTTAATCAAATTAATTACTTAAATGTCAACCATTTAAAACGAGTAAAATTTAAGGAAAAATTAAACAAAAATATCTGAATATCAGACAGATCTCAAAGATGAATTAAGAACTATAATTTTTTTGTTGCCAAAATTGAAGACACCTGATGATAACAAGCAGAATCACTGAAGGAAAGAGAAACACAATAATTAACAGAGGTTTAGATGTTGATGCTGATTTTATTGAAAATGTTTGGTCACCATTATTGTGATCTGTGTTTTATTTAGATGGTCAGTTTAACTCTTTGCTTTTTATGTCAGTTTGTGGTTTTTGTAATGGTGTTTGCTAATTTTACACATTTCGAGTTTTAAGGAATTAATTTGGTTAATTCTAACTCAATTATTATATTTTGAATTGAATTAATAATATTGCTTGTAATCTTGTTGCCACAATTTGATTGAGTAGATAGAGGGACTATTTTTTCCAGCGGAAGGAAGGCTTTTAGTGATTTTACTGCATGAAAGTTGCATTGATACATATTTTTTGGCTTTAATAATTGTATTGTGTGGTAACTGTTTTATAAAAGCAATAAGCCCTGTCAAGCTGCTCCGTGTCGTGCCTAACAACACCCCTTAGCTGTTATAAATTCACTGTAAACCATGGCTTCTTGGGGCTTATTGTTTTATTTCTTGTATTTGGGTCAGTTATTTTTCAGTTCAGAAAGGGTATTTAGTTTAGGTAGTGAGTTGAAAACTTTGAGTGAAAATGCATTTGAAAGAACATCTCTATGCTTTAATCTTTTAGTTTCAGCTGGGACCTACAGACAATGTGCTTTGTTTTCATACAGTAACATTCAACAAACAGTGTTGCCATGGGAGATACAACACAAATGAAACTGAACAGACTACAGATGTAGTTGGACAGTGTTCAATAAACTGATAAGGCTGAAATGATCAAATAGCTGATTCTTATTTACTCATTAGTTTGAAAGATCAACATGTATCTTGATCGCATCCAGTTTCTAGATGATTTGTCAACCGTCATCCTTTTTTCTTGTTGTAAGTTTGTGACAGGATTCAACAAACACATGTTTTGCTGCTTGTTGTACCTTTAGTACATTGTAAAAAAAAATAAATAATAATAATTCATAGCATTTAAAAAGGGGCATTGCTTGCATTATTTTTTGAGTTTAATATTAATTTACTGATTACTAATTCAATATAATGTAATGATGTTTGAGTGAATGTAGATTGAATAGTAAGATTACATTTTTGCAAATCATTCTTTTAATCATTTATGCTTCCTCTTGTTTTCTATAAAATTAATATTCTAAATAATTTTTAAATTTGTAAATAAAGCGAAGATTATTGGAGTATACATAAAGAAAACACTATTTCAGTCTTTCTACTTAAACTCTACTGTTTAATTCAATGTGTTATGTACCATTTCTTTGTAATAATTTGTGAAATTTACTAGCAATTTCTTAGTGAAAATCGCTTCTAATTTTTTTCTCATGTGAAATCACAGGAGACAAAACTACACATGGAATACCTTAAAATGTCTAACATTTCTAAACGTGACAATACAACCCACAATAACTTTGTGAATAAAACAGTCAAACAAACCATATTAATTATTCATGCCCCGGTGCATGCTGGGAAAGGAGCTGAAGCATAAAACCTTTTTTCAGTGTAGACCTATTTGAACTCAAAAATGCATTAATCTAACTCACCTGCTGTGCTTAAATCCATGACAGAAAAAAAAAAAAACGTTTTTTAGCAATATTTACGTGATGTAAGAATCACTTTTACAGTGTAGTGCATTTATGCTTTTTGTCTACCAAATAGTTGTGTGAATAGTTAAGTTATTTTTGCTGGAATATTTTGATGTTTAATATAATTATATTGTATGCTATAGAATTCTACCCTTTCTACAACACTGCATCCTTGTAAACAAATGGATGCTGTTTTAACCAGAGATACTATATAGTACATAAATGAGAAGTGTAAAATGCGATAGAAAATAGCTAGTGTCTCTTCCTGTAAGTGTTTTGTCATGTTTATTCATGAAAGTAGTAGCAAACCTTTAAATGTTGCCTTTGTATTCCTCCTCGTTTCCCTGCACAAACATGGCAGTGACATCACTGTCTTGGGAAACTTGTCCAGTTTAGAATATTCATGTTTTTTCAACATGCTTAGAATCAGTTCAAAGAGATCATAAAATATTGAATGACATTAAGGACGATTATGAAACGGTTAGTTCCTGTCCTTGATTCTGATTGGTCAATAGCTGTGTTTTATTCATGATAAAACATGGCTATGACTGCTTCACCAAACGGTTCTGTGTATCACTACACAACATCCTTAGCAATCACTCTTAGCAATGTAAACTGCTTGTTCTCAATTGATATTGTTCATTGAAACTTTCTGTTTTATGTAGAAGAGTATTTTGAGAAAGAGATCGAGTGAGCGAGTTTATTACCTGCATTCACATTTAGCATTTTCCTTCAGGTCAGTCCTATGTTCATAATAAAAAAAATCATTTTAAATGCCCAATGTATTATCTTGTCCTTTTAACAGTTAAGGGGTTTTCCCGTGACTGACAGCGCTGGTCAAAACATTTGTCAGTTGCGTCTTGTTCCTTGTTCACGACAATTCAGGCTTTTCAATATAAAAGTCTTAGCTACTGTGTGACTCGCTCATAAAGACAGTCTTTGCCACCATTTAATGGCGTAATAATGTAACTTCTGTTGCTGTTCGCGCTCAGGGACTATTTTTTTCCAGCGGAAGGAAGGCTTTTAGTGATTTTACTTCATGATTGATATATATTTTTTGGTTTTAATATTTGTATTGTGTCGTAACCGTTTTATAAAAGCAATAAGGTACTCAAGGCTAGTGCTATATTGTGAATAAGTCACGGCTGAAGGGGTTGCAGGCACTCACGATACAGCACAGCCTCTCGTACCTTATTGCTTACATAAAAATGCCAAGCATTGCATTTAGAGTTTGCTTACGGATCTGCATGTGTGCAATACAACTAATTATACTTCATCAAGATATGCTAAAAATGCACAGTTACCTTGTTTGGCCTACATGGAATCTGCACACGTTTTAAAGTCAACATGAAATCAAAATATTATCAAAATATATTTTTTAAATTTATATGCATAATCTTTAATCTAGGGATGAAAATCGTCCAATACCGATGATTGGCGGATACATCTGTGCATCCCTAGAAATAATTATTTTCACTATTGGCGGGTTGTTTAAAAATAGCCAGTTATCAGGGCAGATTAGAAGAATTGAATTTAGGGCTGTCAATGCAACAACAACACATTAACAGATATGTTGCTTTCGAAGTCTAATTCTTCCCTAATTTATAGTATGTGAAAACGCCAACCATGGGTGTCGGAAGAAGAAGAAGAAAAAAAAAAAATGTGGGTGGGTACTGGAATAGATGCCATTTCCTGCATATGCTGGTGCCTTTATTTAAACAATTACATCTTCTTTTAAGAGTGACCCATATCCGATATCTGCATTTACACTACATGGGCTTGGCTTAATGCAAACTCTGCACACAATTTATTAATAAAGCATATTATGTATAGAAAAGCAGATGAGTCCAGAATATAAACGCAGAGAGTTTATTGACAGAACTCATAGAAACATTTTTACTTAGTTTAATCCTGACATCAAAATCATGAATTAATACTGATTCTTGACCACAGTGATTAAGTACAGATCCGCTGCCCTCGTATAGCTGACTCTGGTAGATCATGTGGCAGTAAGAACATGGTGGATGTAGTACATCCGAATTTCATTCATACTACCCATATACCTTATATAATGTAATTATTTAACAGTCAAGAAGCAAGTTAAAATTCAAATGTAGTACCTACTCAGACAGCATGTGATTTCAGACGCACCGTTGAAAAAACTGACAATAAAGGATTTTCTATTTGACCCTATGAATCCGTGACTCCCATCCAATAATTACAAAGAGCTTTGCGCTCTGTTACTTCTGATAAGAAACAAATCCTTAGCTTTCAAATTCTGTGCATTTTATCACGAAATTCAAACAATAAATGGCATTTTGACATTCCTAAATGTGACGTGACAGATCGCTGTAGCACCTCAATTTAAGCGGAAAAAGTGTGCATGAACATCAAAGGTATGTTGAAAGATACAGTACAACTTATCGAAATGTAATTTCATATCTCATTTAATTGCTCAATCAGTGTTTCAACCACAGAAAGATGTCAGTAAAACAGCTTGTAAAAAATGACACTTAAAGACATTTACCCAAAGTTATTCAGCGTTCACAGTTCTTAAGTTGACGTTAGCTATAAAGACATGAGAGAGAAGCTTATTTACTGTTAATTATATATGTATGTGTGAATAAATATGTGTGTTTATGAAAACTACCTTCACTTTATTTAAAGGTGCCCTAGAACCAGTTTTAATAAGATGTAATAAAAGTCTAAGGTGTCCCCTGAATGTGTCTGTGAAGTTTCAGCTCAAAATACCCCATAGATTATTTTTAATAATTTTTTTAACTGCCTATTTTGAGCCATAATTATATATGCACCGATTCAGTGCGCGGCCCCTTTAAATCTCGCGCTCCCCCGCCCCCGAGCTCACGACTGCCTTAACCAGCATAAACAAAGTTCACAAAGCTAATATAACCCTCAAAATGGATCTTTACAAAGTGTTCGTCATTCATGCTGCATGCATGCATCGGATCATATGAGTATAGTATTTATTTGGATGTTTACATTTGATTCTGAATGAGCTTGAGGCTGTGCTCTGTGGCTAGCTAACATAAGCTAACATTATACACTGTTGGAGAGATTTATAAAGAATGAAGTTGTGTTTATGAATTATACAGTCTGCAAGTGTTTAAAAATGAAAATAGTGACGGCTCTTGTCTCTGTGAATACAGCAATAAACGATGGTAACTTTAACCACATTTAACAGTACATTAGCAACATGCTAACGAAAAATTTAGAAAGACAATTTACAAATATCACTAAAAATATCATGTTATCATGGATCATGTCAGTTATTATTGCTCCATCTGCCATTTTTCGCTTGTTCTTGCTTGTTTACCTAGTCTGATGATTCAGCTGTGCACAGATCCAGACATCCTGCCCTTGTCTAATGCTTGAACATGAGCTGGCATATATGCAAATATTGGGGTCATACATATTAATGATCCCGACTGTTACGTAACAAGAGGTTGTTTAAACAAATGAGATTTACATAAGAAGGAGGAAACAATGGAGTTTGAGACTCACTGTATGTCATTTACATGTACTGAACTCTTGTTATTTAACTATGCCAAGATAAATTCAATTTTTCATTCGATGGCACCTTTAAAGGTCTCATTTGAAATCTCATTTGTTTAAAAGACTTCCAGAAAACACTCGGATCTCAACATAACACCGACTGTTACGTAACAGTCGGGGGCTCCGCCCCCAATATTTGCATAATGCCAGCCCCTGTTCGACGCATTAGACAAGGAAAGCAGTATTAATGTCTGGATCTGTGCACAGACAAGGTAAGCAAGCGAGAACAATAGCGAAAAATGGCAGGTGGAGCAATAATAACTGACATGATCCATGATATCATGATATTTTTAGTGATATTTGTAAATTGTCTTTCTAAATGTTTCATTAGCATGTTGCTAATGTACTGTTAAATGTGGTTAAAGTTACCATCGTTTCTTACTGTATTCACGGAGACGAGAGCCGTTGCTATTTTCATTTTTAGACATGTGCAGTCTGTATAATGCATAAACACAACTTCATTCTTTATAAATCTCTCCAACAGTGTGTAATGTTAGCTTTAGCCACAGAGCATATAGCCTCAAACTCACACAGAATCAAACGTAACCATCTAAATAAATACTTTACTCACATAATTCGAAGCATGCATACAGCATGCATGACGAACATCTTGTAAAGATCCATTTGAGGGTTATATTAGCTGTGTGAACTTTGTTTATGCGATGAATATAGAGTCCAGAGCTCGTGTGGCAGAGGTAGCGCATCTCTTAAAGGGGCCACGCTGAAAAAATCTGTGCATAGTTAATGATGCCCCAAAATAGGCAGTTAAAAAAATTAATTAAAAAAAATCTATGGGGTATTTTGAGCTGCAACTTCACAGACACATTCAGGGGACACCTAGGACTTATATTACATCTTGTAAAAGAACAATCTAGGGCACCTTTAAACAATTTATTTTGATGTTTTCATTTTGAAATAATGTTTAAATCAAGCAACCCAATCAAACAAGATTTCACTTCCCATCATGCTTTGCAAAGGGAGAGTAAATGTTGAAATAAAGGGTTTTTGTGTGCATTTTTAAGCAAGATCAGAAAATGGAGAGACTTGTTAATGTTCAATGTTCTATTATATTGGTATTTAAACGTTTCAGTTATGTTTGTGGTTTTAGGGGTTACCATTGTGGTAAAGTGTGGAGCTTCTGCTTGGGTTGAGGATTTGAATTCTTGCTAACAAGGATTCAAATTGCTTTAATAATAAAGCAACCGTTATGGTAGCTCTGGATGAAACAAGTATCACTTCTGAACTGCCAACACCAAACATCACATGTGTAAAGAAAAGTTTATGTCACAGGATTAAACTGGAAGCATTAATTGTCTGATTATCTGAATGTCAATTAATGGTGATATAACAATTAAAATGTGTTAAATTGTGCAAACAGAGCTGAGAGTTCTATACTCTGAGAGCATTAAAGTTTTTCAGTAATTTTAATAAACATACAAGGAGAAGGGAACTTTCATAGTGACAAAATCTGTTGATGCTGTAGAATTTTAAGCACATTCTGTGTGACACATTGGTGTAAATTCTCTAACTTATTACATATTAAAAATGTTCAAATATTGTATAGGTTAATGAGTGCCATATTAAGTTCTTTCTTTCTTTCTTCCTTTCCAGGGTAAACTGGTGAAGTATTTTAGTCGGCAGCTCTCTTGCAAGCGTAAAGTGTCCTTACAGGAGCGGAATGTGGAACTGGATGGATTCCCACGGCTGGGACATTGGTTCCGCATTGTTAACATGAGGAAAGAGGTTATTGAGGTATGTACAATCCTGTATGTCCTCAACCAATTAAGCACAAATGGGTGGGCGATTTGACCAAAATCTTATATCACGATATGAGTCATTTTATTTCATGATAACAACATATATATCACGATATAGTTATTTTTGCTTTAAATAAGTTTTTTATAAATGTTGATACCATTGAAATTTCATAATTCTTGTCACCAATTTCATTACTAGCCTACGTAAAATGAAAAACCTCTCAAGCTTACTGAAGACAGTAAACAGTGATAAATAATAACAAAGAAACTAATTACAAGCAATAGGACAACATTCTACAGTAGAACAAAGAAACAGACCTACCTGAAAAACTTCAAGCACTAGAGATAAGAAATTCTAGCCTACATAAATTGTGCTAAGTTATCAAATGTATAAAAAACACTACACATCTTCAATGTGTAAATTAAATATGCATTTATTCTTATTAAAGTTAGACAAAAGTGATTCAGTCAAGAGCACTGAGAGATTCTCTCTTTTGTTGTTTGATTAACATGAATTACACAGACGACAGCAGGTATATTAGTCTGCTGTCACTTTAAGACCAAATGCACGGATCCAATATACTGTTACACATGCATTTTCTTTCTCAACTGTTTAGGTTCACTTAAGACATCATGGGCCCTATTTTAACAATCTAAAAGCAAAGTGTAAAGCGCATGGCGCAGGTGCACTCAGGGCGTGTCCAAATCCACTTTTGCTATTTTAACGACAGAAAAACGGTCCGTGCGCCGGGGTGCATTTTTGAAATGGGTTGTCCCTATTCTATTAATGAGTAATGGGCGTAACGTTCAATAAACCAATCAGAGTGTCATCTCCCATTCCCTTTAAAAGCGAGATGCGCTAACGCCATGGCGGATTGCTATTTACATGGCGGAATTTGTTGGCGGAAAAGCTGAGCGCTTTTCAAATGAAGAAACCGATCTGCTTGTGCGCGAAGTTTAAGCGGGCTTGCAAATGCAGGCTTTCAAATAGCTCCGCGCGATGAGTCAGTTAATATATATGTGTGTGTATTGGCACGATTGTTCAATTAATTAGCCAATTTCGTTCATCATTATAAGTAGTAATAGGCTGAATTGAAAATAGGTAGCCTAATTCTAATACACGCAATGACTATTCATCATTTTTTAATTTATCATACATTTTTATATTTATGTAGCCTACACAATAATTTTCTTTTCCCACTGTGGACGCGCCCAGTGGCGCAGTTTCTACGAACGCGCTCTAACAAAAAAATACTGCGCCATTGACTTTAGACTTTAGACCAGGTTTGAGTTGGTCTATGGCGCAGTCTATTTTCAGCTCCTTAAAATAGCAATGTGCCTGAACACACCTCTTTTTTAGACCAGCACGCCCATGGGCGCACTAACTGGCGCAAATGCATTTACTAATTTAAGGACGTGGCGCTGAAAGGGAAAACGCGAACAGCACCGGACGCAAACTAGCAAACACACTTGCGCTGTGCCTTGCGTCGCATTGCTCCAGGTGTATTATAGGGGCCCATATGTTTACGAGGATTCTTGCAAAGACAGGCATTTTGTCATAAAAGTATGTGTATTTAACCGGTAAAGCCCAATTAGGCGGCAGACTCAGAGAACTCAGTTTAGTACTCATATGCTCTATGAGCAGCGGCATCAGGTTTCAGTTCAGAGTTTGTAAATTTTTTTGTTTTGACAAACAGTAATGCTATCTTTTAGTACAGTGGTCTCAATCTCAGCTCTTGTAGGGCCATTGTCCTGCAGACTTTAGCTCCCTGCCTGGAAGCTTAATCAGGTTGATTAGGGTTGGAGCTAAACTCTGCAGGACAGTGGCCCTCCAGGAACTGAGTTTGAGACCACTGTTTTAGTATGTGCTGCCAACACTAAGGTTAGAGTTAGAGGTTAGTATTTGTTTTAGGCAATCAGCTCTGTGATTGACATGACTAATGAAATCTTTAGAATCGGCCGCAGGGCGGGTTTGCTCTTAACTGGTTTGGGTATTAAAAAATCATGCGTCGGGTGTATGTTTGTGTGCTTGCTTATTCTTGTCTCGAATCATGTCTTTGGAAAATAAAAGTTTAAAATTTTTAGCTGATCCAATCAATTTCATTTCTATAGTATCTGTTATTAAAGTGCCATTTGCACCTAAATCTGACTTTTTCAAGTTTTTTTGTGTGAGGTAACAAAGCAACAAATTAACAGATTACATAGAAAAAGTGGCAAGTCTCTTATTTTGCATTTACTCTCCAAGGGTTCATTCACCCAAAAATGAAAATTCTGTCATTAATTACTCACCCTCATGTTGTTCCAAACCTGCAAGACCTTTGTCCATCTTCAGAACACAAATTAAGATATTTTTGATGAAATTCAAGATTAAATCTCCCACAGAAAGTGTACAGGAGTGTATTAAAGCAGCTGGCTATCAGTGGGTACAGGTGTTGTGCCGAATTCTGTGACCCACCGAATTATATGACCGTAGTAAGCACTGTACTGAGCGAATCTGACCTACACCTAATCCTAATCCTAACCCTACCGTCAGTACCTACTAGGGTCACAGAATTCAGTGTGTCGCCGAATTACACCGGTACTGCAGAACGGCTGTTATCGTCAAGTTAAATGATCAAAAAAATCTTTGGCGGCCGGCAAAATATTTTCAATGCATGAAGATCCCTGGATGTGTAATTATATGTAAATGTGTCAATGGTTTATGGTTGGCTGGTGAGAGCATCTTTATGAAGGATCAGGATGTTTTGGGGGAAGTAGCTTATTCTGAGCCTCCCCATACAGTACATCTCTAAATAGTTCCTGATGGGATGAAAGGTTGTAAACAGAAGATACTCTGAAGGCCTTGAGGTTTTTGTGTCGCTGTCCTTAGTGCTGAAGTGTTGGTGCTGTCCAATGTGCTGAAGCCCCCTGCTGATGTGGAGAGGGAATTGCAGCTATATAGAGTGCAAGAGTCAGGTTCCAGGAATTATAATATTCATATTCATTTATTCTATTCCAATATCATTTTAATTTTCTGCATAGGGGAACTGATTTTGAATGGTAACTTATAAACATTTAAAGAAAGCTACCTACTGTGAGTTGTTCTTTTTTAAGCCATCAGCCCACATTATTTTCAACTTATTTGTTTCTGTATATATAATCAACATCCTTAAATCAATAGTTTTATAATAGTTTATATATATTCATCTTTTTCAATTTGATTATATAATTTGATTATATAATTTTACTTTTGTGGTTTTGTCTGATTTCAAATACTTTTTGTTTCAAGTTGTAATGCTTTGATTTGGCTCATGGCTTATAACTCTTAAAGATCTTTTTAATGATCCCTATGGAAAAAGTGAATGGGAAAAAAATACTTTAGGAACCAAGGCTGTGAGAAGAGTAAATTTGAATGAATTAAAAGCTAAAATGATGTTATATGCCATATTTTATTTTATACATTTCCCAAGGGGCAAAAAAACCCTATTTAAGATGCTGAAGTTGAGTGTTTGATATGTAGTTATATGGCATCTTGCATGCTGAAAGGTTGTAGGTTTGAACCTGTCACCACTGAGAAAAGCACTTAACCTCATGTTAATAAGGCAATAAATCCATTGTAATTTATTGTTGATAACAGGATCAGTATTCAGTAATTGTATGTGTTGCTGACATATGTATAAGTCCAAGTTAAGTCTTTTGTCATAAGTCCATTTCAAGTTTCAAATAGTTTTTTTTTTAATATTCTGTAGGTTAGTATTATAAACCCTTTAAAATAATTTAATAAATTAAGTTTACTTAAAAAGAGGTATTATTTCATTATAACTCATTTATTAATATTTTTTTACACTAACATGTTTTTTTTTCTTTCCATTACTGCCTTTGAATATTTCTTCTGCAATTTCTTTCATTTTCCCATATTATTTTTATACTATTACATATTTTCCCAAGTCTCTAATGCTCAGTAATATTGTGAAAACAATAATATTGTGAAATATTATTACAATTTAAAATTATGATTTTCTATTTTAATGTATTTTAAAATGTGATTTATTCCTGTGATGCGAAGCAAAATTTTCAGCATCATTACTCCAGTCTTAAGTGTCACATGATCCCTCAGAAATCATTCTAATATACTGATTTGATACTCAAGAATCATTTCTTATTATCAATGTTGAAAACAGTTACTGCTTAATATTTTTATGGAAACCATGATGTGATTTTATCAGGATTCGGCATGAATAGAAAGTTCAAAAGAACAAAATTTATTTGAAATAGAAATCTTTTGTAACAATGTAAACATCTTTACTGTCACTTTTGATCAATTTAATGCATTCACACTGAATAAAAGTATTAGTTTCTTAAAAATAAAAAAACTTACTGACCCTGAACCCTTAATACCATTTTAACAAATACTATTTTTTGAAAGTTGTATTTGAAATCCACTTGGCTTTTCAGCCTAGGTCAACTGGCATATCTCAGACCCGTCCCATCACTGATCAGTTGTGTGTACATGTGTTTGTTGTAGGAGATCTCCCCGGGTGAGCTGACTCTCGAGGCACTATTGGAGATGTCGGATGAGCAGGTGTGTGAGACGCTGCAGAAGTTTGGAGCGAGTGATGAAGAATGTGCTCGGCTCAATGCCTCGCTCACATGTCTACGATCAGCCCACAAATCAGGTGAGTTCACAGGATGCAGCTAAGAATATCACCAGACTGTTCTGTAAGCCTTCATACAGTCCTGAATTACTGACAGTGCTATTACAAAATGTAGTGATGGTATGTGGTAATATCTGTCTTAAAAAAAACTATCTATCTACCTGCTTATGGCAAAAAGTACAGAAATGGATGAAAGCACATAGTACAGAATTACTGGAATAGATCATTAGAAGGGGGTATCTACCAGTGTTGGGGATATTACGCTAAAAAAAGTAATTGAATACTAGCTACTAATTACATCTTCAACAGTGTAATTAGATTACTGCACAAATTACTGAGAAAGTATTGCATTTCTTATTACTAATTACTTTCTAAATTCCATTTCGACCTCCACCAGTTGAACAATACAAG
The DNA here is from genome assembly GCF_024489055.1 of Chanodichthys erythropterus. Classification (NCBI taxonomy): domain Eukaryota; kingdom Metazoa; phylum Chordata; class Actinopteri; order Cypriniformes; family Xenocyprididae; genus Chanodichthys; species Chanodichthys erythropterus. Next base: position 21,002,119 of record NC_090233.1, on the reverse strand, counting down.
GATAGACATGAAATGGCTCTTTTAATGCTTTTATATAAATAATAAAAAAATTGCATAAATTATTCTTGAACTGATCAAAGTATTTAAAGGGAGACTTTAAAACCATGCATTTTAATATAAGATGGTAAATTTTGATGTTAAATCTACTATTGTTTTAAATAGAATTGTTCTACTGTCTATATGGTATTTAATGCAATTACATCAGAAGTAACTGTAATTAAATTACAGAAACATTAAGAGTAATCCCTTACTTTATATTTTCAAGGGAAAAGCAATTAAATAACAGCAACACAGTTGAGGTATGGTGTGTTCTACCAGAGAACGTCCAGAAGAGGGCAACACAATGCTGAGTTTCATTATTGTGGACTGGGGTGTAAAAAGATCTTTGTTGTATAATGCATCTGATTTTACTTAATATGATGCATTTAGTGACACAGAAGGTTGTCTTTATTTTGTATTTTAGTTTATTAATTACAGGCGGGACGGACTGAGAAGTGAGCTTTGTGCTTGAAGTCAAAATGATTTTTTTGTTTTTAAAACATCTTTTATGCTCATCAAGGCTGCATTTATTTGACCTAAAAAATAGTAAAAGCAGTAGTATTGTGAAATATTATTAAATTTAAAAAGCTTTCTATTTGTACATGATCAGCAACAATACTCAGGTAGGCTGTGGCGTTTTTAAACGATGCTCTTGGCCAAAAGTGTGCCAAGAAAATCTCCCTCACACCATTACACCACCAGCACCTGCTTGAACCATTGATACAAGGCATGGATGGATCCATGCTTTCATGTTGTTTACGCCAAATTCTGACCCTACCATCTGAACGTAGCAGCACTAAACAAGGCCAGGCAATGTTTTTCCAATCTTCTACTGTCCAATTTTGGTGAGCCCATATGAATTGTAGCCTCAGTTTCCTGTTTTTCCCTATTCTGATGCTCAGTTTGAACTTCAGCAGATCGTCTTGACCATGTCTACATGCCTAAATGCTTTGAGTTGCTGCTTCTATGTGATTGGTTTTTTAGATATTTGCATTAACGGGCAGTTGAATAGGTGTACCTAATAAAGTGGCAGATGAGCGTAGTTAATTATAGTACTACTATTACTATTAATAAAAACAATTAATACTTGTAAATTGCTTGTATTTGCACAGATTTTTTTTTTTTACCAATTTAATCATTTACCCCATGAATCTCATATTTTAGAAAATCATTAGAATTAAGATTTTTCAGCAGTATATTTTATGCTCACTCTAAAAAATGCTGGGTTAAAAACTACCCAAGCTGGGTAAAATATGGACAAACCCAGCAGGTTGGGTTAAAGTGCACCTATTATGCCCTTTTTCACAAGATGTGATATAAGTCTCTGGTCTGGTCAAGTTTCAGCTTAAAATACCCCACAAATTTGACCCTATTTAGGGGTGAGCAAAAACATGCCTTTTACTATATTACTATATTGCTGGCTAAAAAAAATAAATCCAAAATTGGTTGAAAAAAATGGCTGGGTGAAAACAACCCAATCCCTGGGTTTGTCCATATGTAACCCAGCATTTTTAGAGAATAAGAAAATAAAAAACATAACTAACTGAGTGATACTTAATTCAATCCCTAGTTCATACATTCATTCAGTTAAAAGTTTTAATTAAATTAGACTTTTCTCCAGATGTTTTCGCTGCAGTGAGCTTCAGGGCTGTGTTTATACATGCTGTATGTAAGGTACCTCAGAGCTTGTTCATTGTGTGTATTTCTACCACTGGAGGGCAGCATTGTATCAGCTCTGAAATACAGCACAGTTTGATAACAGTGTTAGGTAACATCACACTTTAAATGAACGGAAAGAGCTCTCTCGCAGTGTATGTCCTCTGCCTCCACAGCTGGAGATGATTGTTCCTGCTCTTACCTGAAAAAGATTTGATTGAAGGAAGTGTTTCTGCAGATGTTCAAATCTCAGTCCAGGTTAAGATGTCACCAGTTTGTGAAGTTAGAAGAGCTTGATAACTGATGCTAAATTAATTGAAGGACTGGGTTGTGCTTTTTGCATTTTGTTCTTAATCGATCCATAGATCTGTAAAGTGTTACCACATCTCTCATGTATTATAATACCACAAGTTAATGTTTTGCAAATGATTAGTGATTTGTTTGATGTATATCGGACAGATTAATAATAGACCCAGGGGCGTAGTTTGTGGGGGGGATGGGGGGGAGGTAACCCCCCCCAATATTCAAATGCTTCAGTTACAACCCCCCCAATATTTCAACATAAAAATCACCATAGATCAGATGAAAAATATGTAGAATTAATTTATTTTGAAGCAATAATTTCGTTTCTATTGAAATATGAGTTCGTCATAATAAATTAGAGAAAAAAATACCTCCCCCTCCATTGAACCGATTGGTAACGTCCAACCAATGCGTGTCGCACTTTCACCAAAACAACGCGAATGGCGCTCTACTGTTTGAATGAGAGAGCACGGGTAGCTCAAAAAATGAAGAGAACCGCTTCCCAGCCGACTATATTAAACTGCTGGTCAAAGAGAGACGTTAAAAAGAATAAAGCATGTACTGAGAAGGAGGTATGAAAACATTGTAATAGCTAGGTACACTCCACATATATTTTAGCTAGCTAGCCCATTGCAATTCAGCCATAGCTAACAGTGTAACTGCAACCAGTTACCAAAACAGCCGTCTGTTTTGTTAGTTCATGTTTTAATAGTGTCTGTATTTATCAATGACAAAAGTATTCACATCGGTGTTTGTTTTCTTCCTAAATTAATCTGACTTTTGAACGAATTGGCTGAATGAACGATTTAAGTGACTGACTCAAAAAAAACCGAATCGCTGCCGCCTACTGGCTGTGTTAATATTTAACATAATTTCTTTCTTTTTAGAATTACAGTTATGTTAGAATTTGATGAATGATTATACATAAATTTCATAAAGTTATGATAGATAGATAGATAGATAGATAGATAGATAGATAGATAGATAGATAGATAGATAGATAGATAGATAGATAGATAGAAAATAAATTATCCAATAAACGTTACACACAAAACAGATTATTATAAAAAACAAAAACGTTCAACCCCCCAGCATTTTTTAGAGTGAGCAAAAAATACCAACGTTCAACCCCCCCAATGTTGAAACCAAATCTACGCCCTTGAATAGACCCAGCTGACATCACACCACGCTGAGTTCTGGGTAACTTCTTTGTTTATTCTTTGCATCTTTCTCACCTTTTTCACCCCTGATGTGTTTGCATCCCTGCAGATAGATTTCCCTTTAGTCAGTTCCAAAATATACCGACCACTTTGTTCATGGATGATGCAAACATAATGCATTTTGAGGGAATATTGTTTAAAATAAATTATAGTTGAAACTTTATTTAGCAATTTTATTATTTTATTACATACGCACATACACACAGTTGTGGTCAGAATTATTGGCAAACTTGGTAAATATAATCAAAGAAGGCTGTGAAAATACATCTGCATTGTTTATCCTTTTGATCTTTCATTAAAAAAATCACAAAAAAATAACCTTTCATTGAAGTAAAACTAATGAATGTGGGGAAAATTACATTATGAAATTAATGTTTCTCTGTAATACATGTCGGCAACAATTATTGGCACCCCTAGATATTCTTATGAGTAAAATATATCTAAGTATATTCCCATTTATATTTACAATTTTTAGCAGGGTGACTAGGAACATGAAATTGTCCAGCCATGACTTTCACAGGAGTGTAAATATGAGGAAACACAAATGCCAAATTCCCTTAATCATTCATCACAATGAGTAAAACCAAAGAATATAGTTCTGATGTGCAGCAAAAGATTGTTGAGCGACACAAAATAGAAAGTGGGTGTAAGAAAATAGCTAAAGCATTGAAATTCCAATTTCCACCATCAGGGCAATAATTAAGAAGTTTCAATCAACTAAAGATGTTACAAATCTGCCTGGAAGAGGACGTGTGTCTAAATCCTCCTAATGCACGGTGAGGAGGAATGTTTAAGTGGCCAAAGACTCTCCAAGGATCACAGCTGGAGAGTTGCAGAGATTAGTTGAGTCTCGAGTCTCAGAAAGACTAAAAAAATGATCAAACAGCACCTACATCCCCACAAGTTGTTTGGGAGGCTTTCAAGAAAAATCCTCTGCTCTCATCCAAAAACTGGATAAGCTGGACTGGGTTCTGTGGTCAGATGAAACTAAAAAATAGTTTTTTTGGCAGCAAACCCACCAGATGGCTTTGGTGCAAACAGAGATAAAAAGTACCCCATGCCTATGGTTAAATTTACTGCTGGATCTTTATTGATGTGGGCCTTTTTTTTTCCTGCTGGAGGTCCTGGACATCTTGTTCAGATACATGGCACCATGGATTATATCAAATACCAACAGATCAACAGATGTAAATCAAAACTTGACGATCTCTACTAGAAATCTTATAATGGGCCGTGGTTGGCTCTTCCATGACCATCCCAGTCCCCTGACCCCTCAACATGGAGCTGGGAATCTGAAGGATCTGGAGAGATTCTGTATGGAGGAATGGTCTCTGATCTCTTGTCAGGTGTTCTCCAAACTCATCAGGCATTATAGGTGAAGACTCAGAGCTGTTATCTTGGCAAAAGGAGGTTGAAAAAAGTATGGAATAAAATGAATTGTGGCCAATGTGTATTAGAGAAAAACATTCATTTAATAATAAGATTTTCCCTCCATTTTCAATAGTTTTACTTCAATGAAAGGTTAGATTTTAGATTTTATTAATAAAAGGTCAAAAGGGTTAACAATGCAGATTTATTTTCACAGCTTTCTTTGTTCATATTTACCAGTGGTCAAAGACAAAAGTTCCCTCTGGGAAACTCAAAAATGTCTGTGTTGACCAACAGAGGGCAGCAAAGCTTTTTCAGTCTGATAGTATGTTAGAATAAGGATTGCGGGTAAACAAAGGAGAATTATTCTGGCATGTTCCTTTGCAGGTGAATTATATCACGCATACTACTTTGCACAAGCCTTATGGTGTTTTTTTTTAAGTAAACTTTTATTCGAGTGTTTGTTTACAGGCTTTTCTCCATCTGTTCAGGTATCCTGATACAAAAAAAGTGGTGATAAAATGTAATGCAGTTTGCTGTCATTGAATCTCTACAGCAATTCCATGTTACCCTCTCATCAGATATTTCTTTCCTCTATTGACTCTGTATTTGCTTTGAGTAGCATTAGTGAGACCGCCCCGGAGTGCCTGATTTTTCTCAAACGTGGATTCCCGCTGTGATAGTGCTCAAAAACAGCGCTAACCGCCTATTGCACTGTTGAAAGTGTGATCAGGCTGGATTGCTTTGTTTAAAGGCAGGCTTAGAGATGCTTTTAAGATGCTGGTAGCTTGTTGAGGACACAGCACGGCCTCCTCCAGGGTTCAGCAGAGGTGCCACACAAGGACTATGGGGGATTCCAGCTGTCATGAAAGCGTGGTGTATAATTTAGAAATCGCACCTCTCTTCATCTTGATTTCTTTTACTTTCTCACTCTCATTCTCCGTCTGCCACTCTATACCCCCCTCGTTCTCATCTCTGCTGTGTCTTTATTCAGACTCTGATTCATTTAAATGAATAGATCACCTAAAAATGAGAATTCTGTCATCATTTACTCACTCTCATGTCATTCCAAACCCACTTGGGACATTGTTTCTTCTGTGATCCAAGCTGCTCTTTTCATCCAATGAAAGTGAATAGTGACCAGGGATGTCGAGCAAGATTATCAGTGAATAAAGACTTATACAATATGTTGGTCTGTTCCTCACATAACGCTATTATAAGGATTCAGAAGACTTAAAAATAATATAGTACATAAGTCATATGGACTATTTTTATGATTCTTTATGGAGCTTTTTAAAGAAAGCAGCCCAAAGATTAGTTTAAACCTTTCCTTTTGTTTTCCACGAAAGAAAGAAAGTATACTAAACTGAATAAGTGATTTTAGCGAGTTTGAGACCTCACATCTCACTGCATTCCAGAGAGAAAACGAAAAACTAATTTTGTTAAACAGGTTTCCTGTTTGTGGAAGAGGCAGAGCAAAGCAGCGCAAGGGAATCAATCATCTATCTTGTTTTGTTTTGTAACCTAATACAATTAAAGGTGCAATATGTAAGAATTTTGCAGTAAAATATCCAAAAACCACTAGGCCAGTGTAATATATTTTGTTCACTTGAGTACTTACAATATCCCAAATGTTTGCAACTATTTGTAAATTGTGAGAAAATTGCAATTTTAGCCTTCCTTCGGTTTCCTGTTTTATTTTGTAGAAACGCTTTAATAGTTTAAAAGTTAACAAGTGTTTGGTTACATTTATAGACAGAAAACTAATTATTGTTATATAGCTCAACACGTTTAGTCTTATTGTTTAATATATCTTATTGTCACACACACATATTTTTTTTATTTTTTGCGAGTACCATGCTTTACCATGCCTCAGAGAAAAACACTATTTTGTCAAGTAGCTAACATAAGCATAATCAGATGCAGCTTTATTTTTAGTAACAATAGTACAGCATTTTCTCCATCATACAATACGTTTTAAAATTAATTGCATGCCATTTATCAACACAAGCCATCCAGTATTTAATATGATCGATCTATCTTACTGCAGTGTGTAACAGTGTCTCACAGCAGCTGCCGAGCGAACGCACAGATCAACATCATAACATCATTTTCAACACACTCAAATGTATCTAATATGATAAACAGAGCTGCGTTACCTCATACTCCGGATAAGCGGAAGCGGCGCCGGCGACTGTGTCATAATAAAAGTTCAGCTGCTCGTGTGTTGCTCAATCGCTCCAGCAGCCTCGTTCAGCTCCAACAACACTCGCCCTGTTCTGCTTCATACTACAGTAATGTTAATAATCGCATCCATGAACATGATTTCTTCCTGAGTTCTATCCCTATTCAATTCCACCGGCCATTGAGGTGAAGACCACATGTCCCAAGATTCCGCGCTCAAACTTGGCATCATCGATCTTAGCCTTTGTTTTGAATAGGCCTCTAGTGACCTCGAGCGGACAGAAAATATTACATAGTGCACCTTTAAATAAAAGATATATATATATATATATATATATATATATATATATATATATATATATAGGTTCTCCCAAATATTTACACTGTAATTCAAGGGGGTTGTGACTTTCTAGAATAGAGTCTGTCGTCTGCTGTAACATTCCCTTCGATGTACAGGGGAGAAATCACTTTTTCTGGTTTGAGGGATTTCTGTTTTATCTTTTAAAAGACATACACCATAGCGAAAGTGGAAAGTCACATCTCAGCCATTTTCCAAGACCTTTCAATACTATGTACCAATTTCACGTTCAGCATGTCAGCATTTATATATCTACAGATTATAAAGATCAGGTGTGTAACACTGCCCATCTTGCTATTTTATTGAGCTCCCATTGTTGGACAAAACTCACTTTCATCTAATTTACTTTTGAATAGGCAGTTTATACATTACAAAAATGTTTTTTTTTTTTTTTTTAAACATTAAGTGCCCAAAATTTCTCAAGACAAATCTGTTTTGTACAAAATTAGTTTACGTTATGTATTTGCTCCAGATGAGCATGGTGTGTTTTCAAAAGCACTAAATAAACTATCAGTGCTGTTTTCAATCTATACCAAGAGTTAGAAAACCCTACTTTATTCACAGTGCCTCTGGCCTTGAAGATATATTTATTCACTTTGAGCATCTCATAGACATTTAAACATGATTTTATGACTGAATAAGAGAGATTGTGTACAACAGACGGCCACACATCTGATCTGATCTGATCTGGAGGCAACCCTCAGACACTTATGAGTTAAGTAAGCAAAGTAATAGGAAAAGAATATATTTTTCATTGAGATAAAAGCTCAAATTTATTTTCTTGAGTCAGTTAGCATGCTGGTGAGTTGCATTCACAATTCTAATTGTGTCTTTGTTTTACCCACAATCCTCCCCTGCAGGCTTCCTCATTGTAAATGCTGCTTATCATCCATATTAGTGTGTAACTGGGATGTATGTTTTCAATTGCCCACAAATGCAGCCCCTCAAACAGCTTTACAAATAATCTGTTTTTCAGAAGAGGCATTGCCACAAATATTCACCCCAAAGTGGCAGTTTTTATAAAAGAAACATATAAACAGGAAAAACATTTTATATAAACCATGACACTTCTCATTACCTGTCTTTAAACAAATATCCCAGGTTCAATACAATTTAAGCTCTGTCATCAGCATCTTTGCGCTGCAGTCTTAAAAACAAAGAGAAAATGTGTGTCCAGTAATGCACTTACAATAGGTTGTTTGCACATGACGTCACAGCAGCAGCGCGAATGAGTCTGGAGGGCAGGGAGTGATGTTTCTATATAGGAATCCTATTAAAAACTCAAAATTTGCATGTTTTGCATCGTTTATGGTTGCTCAAATCGATAAAATCGAGAACCCAGAAAGTGTTTATATCGTTTACATAACTTATACCATTTTTTATAACTTATTTAGTTTTTTAACTTTAAAAGTTGTCGCCTTTAATAGCGTTTTGCGTCTGCTGATACTTAAATGAATATGGATACCTGCTTACCTTTTGACTTGGTTAAATATTCACATTCTTCATGCTATCGTTTGCAGGGAAGAGAAGATATTTTATCCTATTTAATGGACTATATGCACGGGTTACTTCCTGGTTGTAGTTAAGCCAGCTCGAGCACTTCCGGTGAACTGTTAGCTATTCATTCTGTAGTTGTTGTACATCGACAGAAAACCATCTATGGTTGACTTTTTAATGTTGTATTTATATTTTAATGTAGTTATCACATTTACCTAATTTGCCAATAAACCAGTTTTATTGATTGCAATAAAGACGAAGCTATTGGGACTGTTTAAAAATGCCTTGTCTGTAATTAGACACGCACACACATTTTTTCCCAGCACTTCAAATGTTATTTTTAATGTGATGACCACAAACATTATTTGTTCATCCTTCTGAGATTGTCCCCATTGTAAAACCGAAGGTTTAAAAATATAGGAAATTTAACATTTGATAGAAAACACTTATCTAAAAATAAAAAAGACAGTAATTAGCATTTTAACCTCCAGATGGCGGCAAAGTAGCATTTATTTGCGCACATATCAGCCATTTCCTCTAAACGTTTTTCACTTCGTTTTTGACTAAATATTAAACATTAAAAAAATAACTAGGTTTAAAATACATTTTGTCAATGTGAAGTATGAAATACTCACAAAATCTTACGAAAAACAATAACTTTTATTGTGAATTACACAGAAAGTGAGCACCGCGCTCTCCCTTTGTAATCACTGCAGATGTCAGTCAGTGCAGTGCAAGATCAATGATTTCAGCACACTTGTGAAAACACACATTTATTCAATTAATCTACCTAAAGCGCACAATAAATATTTAATTTTTGAAGCTTTTTTTCCACATAAAAGTGTGAAAACTAATGGTCGAATTGAATTTAGCCGAGGAGGAACATTGAGGTACATCTTTATTTATTTATTTTTTATGCTGTCTTACGTTTGAATAACTAAATTAATGCTATGTTTGACTATTTAAGTGACTATATTTTGATTATAAACTAAGTATTACACTACTGATGCTCAACACACCAGCAAATTACATCTCACCGGAAGTTTTCGAGCTGGCTTATATTAATGCGGAAGTTCTAAAGAACGCTCCGTGCATATAGTCCATTATAATTTGGTGTTTTCACTTCAGTTTTGTAGTATTCTGTTCACAATGTTGATCTGGTTACCATGAGAACAGTGTCACACGCTGCTGCTTCAGCCATCGTATGGTAGAAAATGTCCAAATAAAATAAATGTGTTCAACAAGCTGACAGAAGTCGATCCATTTATTTGTTGGAAGCGTGTAAATGTAACTAGTTTTAATGTTGTTTTTGTAAATATTCACTTTCCCATATGACGACGGAGGAGAATCGGAGGGTCACGTTCAGGACACAGACACGCTGTATTTTTGTATTTATTTCAACAAATGACAACCAAAATCAAACCCATAGAAGCTCGTCAACAGTTTTGAAGTGGCTGTGTGCAAGTTATAATCATTCACAAGCCGATCTCATACTCTAAAACATAATGTTAATTATTACACAAAAACCAAATACAAAACTCAGTAAAGTATGTGATTATTTTGAGTGAAAGGCAGTGGGTTTATTTATGACATTATTACATTTGCTAGACGTCTTCCCTCACCTTCTCAACCAAGGCGAAAATTGTACCGTCCTTTTTTTCCACGAACGATATCGTGAGTTCCTATTACAATTCTTGATTGAGCATAAATGACCTACATTGGCGACATTTTTCACAATTACGACAGAAAATCAAAATACTGCTCTAACTTCACAGTAGAAAGGCAGCGCGATATAAACAAACCCAGACTAGAACTGAACACGGCGTGACGGCAGCTTCACATCCTCTATATCTGCCTCCTCGATGGCAGGAAAGTCTTTTAATTCAGTGGAAAAGTCGCTCCTCTTCATAACATAAGGATCACATCCAACATATGTTGTGATTATCTGTTCATACCTTTCTAAACCAGCACAGAAAGGACTTTTCTCCATCTCTTCCATTCTAATTTTCACTGCTTGCCCTCCACCGGAATTTCGCGCGTCACCAGAACCACGTGATTGCAAACAACCTATAGGGCTAGTTCCACATTACCATAAAAATTCCATTTATAATTTCAGTGTAATCTCTTAGAATTTTTGAACTAGGATAAGATGCTGTCAATAGAGCTTACTTAAATTTCTTATGTTCACAAAGGCTGCAGTTATTTAATCAAATACACAGTGAAATATTATTACAATATAAAATAGCTGTTTTCTGTTTGAATTTATTTAGGGCCCGAGGACCGATGGTGTGAAGATGGTGTCAGTCAATTATTCTTCTTCTCTAAAATGATCGCATTTTTGAGGGCCCAAACGTGCTCGAAAACTCATGAAACTTTGCACACGTGTCGGAAGTGCTGAAAATGTACATCTGATATGGGTTTCTGAATTAGGTGTGGCAAAATGGCTCGATAGCGGCACCTACAAAATTTCAATTAGGTGCCCTTCGCACTACATTTCACGTACAGGTATGAAATTTGGTAGACACATGTAACAGCCCAATACCTACAAAAAAGTCTCTCAGTGCAAAATCTGAAAACCCAACAGGAAGTGAGATATTTTGCACAATTTTTGCAGTTTTTGCCATTTCCAGACGTTGTACTTTAACAAACTCCTCCTAGAGATTTTATCAGATCAACATCGTATTTGGTCAGTTTAATCTAAAGGCCTTGGCGAATTGCAAAGATTTTGAGTTTTCACTGGAGGGTGTGTCCGTGGCGGCCTGACAAAGTTTGATGTTTCGCCATGAAACAGGGAGTTGTTGTAACTCGGGCATACAATGTAGGATCTACCCTAAAATTCACATTTTATTAGATTCCTGGCCATGCCAACATTCAGTTACAGTTATAGCGTCACCTGCGGGCAACAGGAAATGACGTGTTTTACACTGAGATTTAACCAGATCAACATCATATGTTGTCAGTCTAATCTGAAGACCTTAGCGATGATATGTTGCAAGGACCTTGAGTTTTCGTTGAAGGGCGTGTCCGTGGCAGCCTGACGAGTTCTGGTGTTTCACCATGAAACAGGAAGTTGTTGTAATTCAGGCATACAATGTCTGATCTGCTCCAGACTTCATGTTTGATAATAGTCCTGGCCTGAAGACATCTACATGGCAATATTCAGTTACAGTCAAAGCGCCACCTGTTGGCAGCAGGAAGTGTGGCACTTGGACATGACTTTGCCATAATTCTCCTGTATTTACTCACTTACTCGCCCACTGTTCACAGTTTTCCTAAGGCCAACAGGTAGCGGTGAGCCCATGTGCGAGGACCCTTTTATCACTGCTTGCAGCTTTAATTTAAAATGTAATTTATTCCAGTGATGTAAAGCTGAATTTTCAGCATCATTACTTCAGTCTTCAGTGTCACATGATCCTTTCAGAAATCATTCTAATATGCTGATTTGCTGATCAAGAAACATTTCTTCTTATTATTAACATTATCAATGTTGAAAACAGTTGTGCTGCTTAATATTTTTGTAGAAACCGTGATACATTTTTTATTATTATTTTTTTAAAATCAGGATACTTTGAGTAGAAAGTTCAAAACAACTGCATTTATTTGAAATATAAATGTTTTGCTTTTTTTTTCAATTTAATGCATCCTTGCTAAATAAAATCATTAAAAACTTACTGACCCCAAACCTTTTGACTGATATTATAAAGTGTAACACATAAAATGCCTTTGATATGCATCTAAAACAAAGAAGTATATAAAAAAAAGTCAACAAAGGAATTATATACTTGCTTTGCAGGCTGACAGAGGGTTTGTTCATGGTCTCAGTGAAGCCTATCCAGTTCATCTTAGTTAAAGGCATGTTTGGTTAGAGAGACAAAATATATCAAATGTCTTTTTGAACTGATTCACGTGTCATTTCCTGTCTGTCAGGATTCTGTCCACTCTGGAGGGCTCAGTCTTTATAATTAGCCCTGTCTTGACACAAATATCACTGCTAAGTCATATTCATAGTCGTCGTGTCATGTAGTCAAAGTCATGTTGCTTTATTATTAGAGCAGAACCTAATTAACGGCATTAGGAAATGATAATGTATGGGCAAACCGCGGGGGCTACGAGTTGTCTTGACACCTCTCATGAGTTTTTTTGGTGACATTAATGGCAGTATCTTTGACTTGTGATAATGGCATTGCTAATCGAGATGCTAACAGAAGTATCCACGTGTCCCTTTGTAGCAGTTGCATAAGGCACTGTTGCTAGGCAATGGTTGTGACTGCAAATGTATTGTTTCAGAAATGTTGACATGTTCTCATTAGGATTTGCTGGATCATTATTGGTCGACTTTCCTTCTTTGTGTTCAGTTTGGACATTATGTCATTAGTGGTGTTATAAGGCTCATAGTTAGGATTGGGGATTTGAACCAACCTTTAACCCTAAGTATTCAATTTGTTCATGTAACCCATCACTCACTGTTTGTGCTACAGACCTAAATGAAAATTTAAATTAAGCGTCAAAAGTCAAATATATCCCATAGATTTGCATATATTTGTAAACAACCATGCATAATACCTTAGCAACTTATTAACAACTACTCAAAACACCTTAGGAACCTCATAACAATGCCTTGGCACAATCCCAGAACACTCTAGCGCTGCAGCGTCAAATTCTGCACGTGATTTGTAACTCAAAAATGCACCGAAACTAATAAGGAAGAACGTTTGTAACACTTACTGCGAGGCAACGCACGTCTTCAAGTGATATGTAGAATTAAATGTTTGACAATTGTTGCTTGTTTTAATAAGACACATTCATCATTTCAGGAGAACAAACACTGAGGAATTATTGACAGCTGTTGCCACAATCTACTGCACAACAGACAGATTCATTCACACCTTTCTGTAGCAAGACAGAGGTGAATCTTGAGGTTGAAAATTGACGACAGACACAACTAGGCCTACCTTGGGGTGGTGAGATGAGGATGTTTACAAAAATACATATAACAGCTTTTTAGAGATTTTTTTTTTAATCTTTGCATGCTCAATATATCAGTGGCATATCCACCAAAATTAATGTTTCCATTACTAATTTTATGTTTTAAAAGTACTAATCTGATATCTTTTCTAAGTTGTGCTTCAGGTTTACTAAGATTTTATTTTTAGACAAATTAATACTTTTATTCAGCAAGGATGTATTAAATTGATCAAAAGTGACAGTAAAGACATTCATAAAGTTACAAAGGACTTCTATTTCAAATGCTGTTCTTTTAAACTTTGTATTCAAAGAATCCTGAAAAATGCATCACTTATTTCCACAACTGCAGCACAACTGTGATATTAATAATAAATAACTGTATCTATTTTACTTCTGCCGATTGTATTTAGGCAGATAAATGTTGTTTATTTGTGAATATTATCTTGATAAAACAAATTTGTCGGTCACAGAGCTTATTTCCTGCAGTAATCCAAAAGCAAATGGAAAAATCCTAGGGAAATCAAGGCAATGCTATCTTGGCTTATGAAAATATGTTATCTTTGTAGCACTCTATTAAAGGTATAGTATGTAAAAAAATGGAGTTGCAAGAATATTGGGTCTCATTCGTGAAACATGAGAAGAATTAATTTCTAGTTTAAGTCACTCAGTACATACATAAATTGTTTTAAAGTATGTAAAACTTAATTAATTTAATTAAGTCCTCTTTTGGCAATAAAAAAATCCCCACTCAAGTCAAGTCACCTTTATTTTGTATAGCACTTCACACAATACAGATTGTTTTAAGGGTTAGTTTGCCCAAAAATGAAAATGAAATACTCATCCTCATGTTGTTCCAAACCCGTAAGACTTTTGCTCATCTTCAGAACGCAAATGAAGATCTTATTGATGAAATCTAAGAGCTTTCTCTCCCTCCATAGACAGCTACGAAACTGCCACTTTGATGCTTTGGAAAGTTCATAAAAATCACTTTATTTGATGAACAGATTTAATTTAGGCTTTTATATATTGTCATTTCTGGTCAATGTCTCACTTTTAAAATGAGCTACACATTTAGGGTAATTGTTTAGGATTGTTGTTTGTTTGTCACTCCTTAGAAATCACACTAAAAGAAAGAGAAGGATGTTGTTTAATGCTCCTTCGAGGATATGCAAAGTATTAGTAACTAGCCAAGTAGTTAGTGATTTATTTCTCATCGTGTAAGCAACTTGACATCTCAAACTTCACACATCTCCCATCGGGTCGAGCGGTGGCCATGCCTGAAACTTTGAAACTTCGAGTAGCTTGTTTGTCATCTCTTTGCTGTAATTAAAATGCTCATTTGAGCATCTTCCAGGCCATGGGGGGACTGTGAGAAGAGTCCTTCAGCTGTGCCCACTGGACCCTTCTTTAGGAGTAGCAAACACTTATCTCCCATCATGCTCAAAGAGTGGGAGTGTGTCCCCTAGAGCGAGTGTGTCTTGTAAGGGGGTTGGGGGGGGTTGTTAAGGGCCCTTGGAAAAGATTTGTGTGCAGTGAACTGTGACCGCTGAGCCGCGGTCCAGGTAGAAACCACAAGAGGGAAGGTCCTGTAATAATGTTTGTGTGTGGAGTTGGTGGATTGTGAGTTCCAAAGCAATTACAGATTAACAATCTTTGAAGGAAACTGACCATTTTTGACATTTTCTCTGTTTTCAGAAAGTTTGATTTGTAAACTCTTATTAACAATTACGTCACCGGCATCCCTTTACTCCCACAGTACTCAGCCTCACCCTACTCATCATAATGTTAATTACATACAGTTCATTTACATAAACATCACATTCAGAACTTGGTTAAATGTTAGACACATGCTAACTATCAAAGAGACTGGCATTATATACTTGCATGTACAAAATACAGTATATGTGGTCTTAAAAGTTGTGCAGACCATCCTCAACCTAACCCCAAGCTCTATTCTTCACCACAATGGTAACCCTACAAAACTAACATAACAGAATCTCCTGTAAATCCCAACATACTACATTAAAACATTAACTTATGTCTCCCTATCTTAATCCTCTACAAAAACACACAAAATAACATTTAATTTCAACATTTATTTATACAGTCTGACACAAAGCATGCTGGGAATTAGAAATCTGCTGCAAAAAACTCAATCATATTAAAAGGGGGGGATATCACACACAGTTTCTGCCAATCTCATGTTAATCTTGAGTACCTATAGAGTAGTAGTGCATCCTTCATATCTCCGAAAAGTCTTTAGTTTTACCATATTTATTAAAGACAGATACGCTGTAACGACTCTTTCCGAAAAAAGCATAGCTCCTGGAGGCGTGCCGTGGGCAGAGCTAAGAAATCAAAAGCGTGCACAGCTTTTGCGTAGAGATCGTCTACAATATCATTATAAATAAAAAGGGAACAAAAACGTTTGTGTTGTTTACATTATATGCACTTGCGCGCAGATTGCCAACAAAACACTGACATCTGATGCAGTTTTACTCACCGCCTGCGATCTGCAAATCCAGCGCCGAACTGGGACTTGTTTACAAAGCATTTATCACCGAACTTCCGGGAACAAACAAAAATATGTGTGCAACTCTGTTGCTGCCCCGGAAAAACAAACTTCATCCACTGTTCCCTTAACGCTGAGTTCTTTGGGAAGCTGAAAAAGGTAATCTTTCCCTCACAACCAAAAACACACTCCTTTAGTGACATTCCCTGAATCTCAATCAGTTCCCTAGCTCGCTAGTTCGTGAATCAGTATATCGTGAAAATGAATGTGACCAACTCCCTGATCGGTGCCCTGACTACTGAACTAGGGAGCTGATTGAGACGCACCCATTGTTGAAAAATCTCTTGGCTTCCGTATCCGGAGCGAAGCGCGTTAATGGGCGTGTTCTTGCTCTTGCTCTGGGTGATGTGTGTGCGCACACTTATCAGGGAGAAGTGCCTATACAAGGAATTCTGCCCTTTATTACGTGATAAAGGGCCATACTCTAAAATAAAACAGTAATACTCTGTCATACGTCCAACTCGTGTTTTAAAACTTTGGCCATTTTTAGTATGAGAATGCAACTCTTTAACAGTGTAAATAAGTCAGAATGCATGAAATAGCATTACCCCCCCCCCCCCCCCGCCCCTCTTAAGTTCAGCTTACTACAATGAAATTTTGAGTTCACGCAACTTTTTTCTGTTAATCACAATGTACTTTTCATTATTATTTGAGTGAAACAAACTCATTTCATGTAGTTAATTTCGCTGTTTCGGTTTTACAGTGTGTCATGCCCATGCATTCAAATCCAGCTTGTGATATGTCCTGACCTTATTCTTTATTAATAAAATTCACACTTCAAGAAAAATGTTCAATACTCATTCTGCAAGGATAGATGTATGCTTCATAAATAATTAAATTAAAGCCTAAAAATGTGTAGTCACGTGTCTGTTTTTCGGCAAATTTTCATAGGCCCTGCTCGATTTGATCACAACTAGACCAGGGAGACACATTCCCAGATTCACCTGGTGTTTTAATGTCTCTTTTGTCCACTTCCAACTACTTTCTTTGAAGGAAGGCAAGTAAATGAGTGGGTTTTGTCAGATCTTTCAATCTAATAGACAAAGTAAGCTTGTGCAATTTACATATGACAGAAAACAGAAAAACATACTGAGATCATCAGTTTTCGTTTCTGCTCTGATAGCTGCAAGACCACACTGAACGCAGTGAATGGTGAGAGAACATTGTGCTTGGTACATTTTTCATCTTCAAACCAAACTTGGGTCTTCGGTCGGCAAAGTTTAAATTTCACCTTGCTTCCCATAAAGTTTACGCGTTAGGTCGGTAGTCCGGTCGAATGTGTTTTCGACTACCTCTAGATGTGGTCCAAAGTGGACAAGTTCAAAACGTTTTAGACCATGTTTACTCCTGTATTTAGCATCGTCCAATTGTGATCGAATTTACGAAAATGCTACTTAATACCAGATGTAAACAGGGCCATAGATAAAATCCAGTCATTTTAATAGTATTGATGTGATCTCGAATTTCCCACTGCATCTACAATGAAATTACCGTAAAGTTAAAGTGCATTTTAGGAAAACATAATTTAATAAGGTGCAGAATTAAAACAATTAACTTGAATGAAAAATTGAACCACTTTTACATTTAACCTGTTAGTCGAGTTTGAAAAAGAATTGATGTCCTGATAGCATATTTCATCGTGTGGGTTTCCATCCATCTTCCTGTCTTTCAGCTATTCTAAATAAAGGCACCATCAATCAAATCTCAGCAGCCTACCTGCTCTCCCAGAGTTGAAGACATTTTCTACAGCTCACTTTTCAGTCTCCTGAAAATACATATACTCAGAAAATGGGTTAAGCCGAAAAGAACCCCACAGACTCTAGAGTTTAGACATGTTTAATGTCAGTCTGCTGGTTTTCTGTTTGTTCACTGTAATGCAGAGTTTAACGTCAATGCACTGAAATTTATGTCAACACAAAATTTTTGAGAGAAGGAAAAGCGATAGAGAGAGCTAGAGAGATTGAAAAACAGGACATGATGGATGATGGGCATCCTCTGGAACAAAAGGTGGATCACTAATAGATAAAGTTCACTATGAGCTTTGTGTTTGTCATCTTCTAATTTCCCTCTTTGCAGTTCTTCTACATTAATGGTGTTGGTGATTCTGTTACGAATGGGATTTGTTCAGAAATTAAAAAAGGGTTAAATATAAGATTAATTTGTTTTGAACATAATCATTAATGATAAATATACCTGAATTGTGATCTAATAAATGATTTGATACTTACAGATGGGCTTCATCATTTCTTAATTGCAATAGGAATGTTTTTAGAAATGTGCTGTGGAGAAATCAAATAAACATGTATTGAATTGCATTTGAATATATATTAATGATTATGCATTGTGTTTTTTTTTTTCTTTTTTTTTTCAAGAACAACTTGAGGATGACAAATTACAGAGTAATGGAGGTGAGGCACCGTCAGTTTCTCTTTCTCAAGTTTGTCTGTTGTCATAATGTGTTTACGTATCAGTCAACTTCAGTAGTCATTACATTAAGACATTTCAGAATCACTTTGCTCTCAATCACACGTATCCTTTCATCTTTCTGTCTGTTTGTCATGATAGATGCAGTCTGAGTCTCTTCACTGTTGACATCCTTCATCTGGCACTTGGTATCAAACTCATTTTCTCTTCTCTTCTCTTCTCTTCTCTTCTCTTCTCTTCTCTTCTCTTCTCTTCTCTTCTCTTCTCTTCTCTTCTCTTCTCTTCTCTTCTCTTCTCTCATGTGTTCTCATATCTTCTGTTCTTTTATTTCTTTTCTCTAGTGTCTTGTCATCTCTTGCTCTTCTCTTTTTGTCTGGTGGTCAACTGATATATTGCCAAGGCAAGAATATTGTCTGATATTTGGAATTTTTTAATTATCGGCATCAGCCTTCTGTTTTACTGATTGAGGATTACAGAATCTGTTTTAAGTCTTCTTTTTTTAATTGACTAATTTTTCAAATTATTCCAAATATTTATTTTACAGATTTATTTTTTATCAAGTTTGATTTTTTTTTTTAAATTGATTCATTTTCAAATTAATAATTTAAAATTATAATATAATAAATAATATGTACATTCAATATTAATTTTACAGATTTGTTTTTTATCAAGTTCAGTTTATTTGTTCAGATTGCTTTTTAAAATATGTTAAATTATTTTAGTATGATGTAAAATAAACATTAATTAAGTTTAATTTATATGTTAAATATATTAAATATATAATTTAATATATTAAATTGATTCATTTTCAGTTAATTATTTCTGATTATTTTATTAAATATTATGTAAAATAAATGTTCATTTTATTTTGAGCATGTGTCTTCAGATTCAGCTCAGTTGTGTCATATCATATACCGGCTTTATATCAGCCATTGGCCACTTTCTTCTCTAAGATATCGACGTCAGGCATCGAAAATGAAAAACAACAACCATTATCCTTGTCAAATTTTGTCTCATCTCATCTTCATTTTTCTATTCTTGTCTCATCTCATATAACCACATATCACCTTGTCCTTTCTCTTCTTATTATTTCATCACATGTTTGCTTCTCATCTCTTCATGTTTCTTCTCTAGCTTACCTGTGCCTCTTTATTCTGGCCAGTACAAACCTCCACCTCTCACACTGTGTGTCCACAGGATCCAAGCAGGACTGGTCTATTCAGTGGCCCACGTCTGAGTCGGGTAAAGAGAACACCCCTGTGGGGCCGTCGGACCCCAGTCAGTGGGTCCGTCTCCAGCTCTCCCAGAGCCCTAAATTGCACTCACGCTATAGCCAGCACTTGTGCCAGAGCCCCCAGGCCCTGGCACCCCCCTTTTACTCCCCTCACCCGCATTCAGACCGGCTGACCGTAGACCCTCACTCCGGCCTCTTCCCCTCGTCTCTGGATACTGGACATCACTCTCTCCCTCCTTCCCCCCGACAAAGGCACTTTGCCCACACACCTCCACGGACTCCGTTAGTAGTGAACACCATGACCCCTCCAGGGACGCCGCAGGTCAGGCGCAGGAATAAATTGAAGGCCCCCGGAACCCCACCGCCCGCCAGCCGGAAGCTCATCCACCTTCTGCCGGGGTTCACGGCTCTGCACCGCAGCAAATCCCATGAGTTCCAGCTGGGGAATAGAATAGATGACGCACAGACACCCAAGTGAGTCACACTACATTATACAGCGTTCAGTGTAATTGTGCAGTGCATTTTAAATGTTGATTTGTTTTTCGGTGTGGGGGTCACATGTTGGTCTCTGGCTCAGCAAAACCAAGCTGCCTACG
Source organism: Chanodichthys erythropterus (assembly GCF_024489055.1). NCBI lineage: Eukaryota > Metazoa > Chordata > Actinopteri > Cypriniformes > Xenocyprididae > Chanodichthys > Chanodichthys erythropterus. The sequence continues at coordinate 20,981,703 of NC_090233.1, read as the reverse complement.
TAGACAGCATTTTAAGGTATTGTAAACATGCTTTCGACAAAGGTCAAAAGCTAGGAAGAAAAATTAAGCTTTCCTTTTAAGGTACATCATTCATTGCATGTAATCCTTCACAGTTAAGACAATCCCAGAATACACTGATTGCTTAATTAATCAGGATATATGTATTTCATTTAATAAAAAAATGTAAATATATGCAATTCCCCCATCTTGAATGAAAGTTCAGATGCATTCCTGCAAAAAAAAAAAATTATATATATATATATATATATATATATATATATATATATACCCATTCGAAGTAAATGAGAAGCGTTAACGCCGACGCCCCATGTGAATGCAGCGTCACAGCGAGTGTCATGGAGGATGAGCAAACCCACTATATTTTTACAGATACTACTGTTATTGTGTAATGGAATGTAGTTTTAAGAGTTTTTTAGACGTGAATGTAGTTGTTTAGACCTCAAATATGCGATTTATATGTAGTCATAGTCCCTATTTAAAAATTTGTTTAGACACTTTCGTAGATGTGAGCTCCAGGCCATCAGCGGCCATTCAGAGCTTATGTACCCACCGAGAACAGCTTCATCTCGGCCAGTCATTCGGGACTTTGCTGCTGTCGGTAGTGTTTATAAGGTATAATTTGTTGTGATATCGCACAGCTACTCATGTGATATTGATTATATACAGGTGCTGGTCATATAAATAGAATATCATCAAAAAGTTGATTTATTTCACTAATTCCATTCAAAAAGTGAAACTTGTATATTATATTCATTCATTACACACAGACTGATATATTTCAAATGTTTTTTTTTTTAAATTTTGATGATTATAACTGACAACTAAGGAAAATCCCAAATTCAGTATCTCAGAGAATTAGAATATTACTTAAGACCAATACAAAGAAAGGATGTTTAGAAATCTTGGCCAACTGAAAAATATGAACATGTACAGCACTCAATACTTAGTTGGGGCTCCTTTTGCCTGAATTACTGCAGCAATGCGGCGTGGCATGGAGTCGATCAGTCTGTGGCACTGCTCAGGTGTTATGAGAGCCCAGGTTCCTCTGATAGTGGCCTTCAGCTCTTCTGCATTGTTGGGTCTGGCATATCGCATCTTCCTCTTCAGAATACCCCATAGATTTTCTATGGGGTTAAGGTCAGGTGAGTTTGCTGGCCAATCAATAACAGGGATACCATGGTCCTTAAACCAGGTACTGGTAGCTTTGGCACTGTGTGCAGGTGCCAAGTCCTGTTGGAAAATGAAATCTGCATCTCCATAAAGTTGGTCAGCAGCAGGAAGCATGAAGTGCTCTAAAACTTCCTGGTATACGGCTGCGTTGACCTTGGACCTCAGAAAACACAGTGGACCAACACCAGCAGATGACATGGCACCCCAAACCATCACTGACTGTGGAAACTTTACACTGCACCTCAAGCAACGTGGATTGTGTGCCTCTCCTCTCTTCCTCCAGACTCTGGGACCCTGATTTCATGAGAGAACATAACTTTGGACACCTCAGCAGCAGTCCAGTCCTTTTTGTTTTTAGCCCAGGCGAGACGCTTCTGACGCTGTCTGTTGTTCAAGAGTGGCTTGACACAAGGAATGCGACAGCTGAAACCCATGTCTTGCATACGTCTGTGCGTAGTGGTTCTTGAAGCACTGACTCCAGATGCAGTCCACTCTTTGTGAATCTCCCCCACATTTTTGAATGGGTTTTGTTTCACAATGCTCTCCAGGGTGCGGTTATCCCTATTGCTTGTACACTTTTTTTCTACCACATCTTTTCCTTTCCTTTCGCCTCTCTATTAATGTGCTTGGACACAGAGCTCTGTGAACAGCCAGCCTCTTTTGTAATGACCTTTTGTGTCTTGCCCTCCTTGTGCAAAGTGTCAATGGTCGTCTTTTGGACAACTGTCAAGTCAGCATTCTTCCCCATGATTGTGTAGCCTGCAGAACTAGACTGAGAGACCATTTAAAGGCCTTTGCAGGTGTTTTGAGTTAATTAGCTGATTAGAGTGTGGCACCACATGTCTTCAATATTGAACCTTTTCACAATATTATATATTCCTTAGTTGTCAGTTATAATCATCAAAATTAAAAGAAATAGACATTTGAAATATATCATTCTGTGTGTAATGAATGAATATAATATACAAGTTTCACTTTTTGAATGGAATTAGTGAAATAAATCAACTTTTGATGATATTCTAATTATATGACCAGCACCTGTGTATATATATATATATATATATATATATATATATATATACACACACACACACACACACACACACACACACACACACACACATGTTTGTTTTTGTGAATTGTGGGGACTTTCCATAGACTTCAATGCATTTTACACTGAACAAACTGTACATTCTATCCCCCTACCCTGCCCCTACCCCTAAACCTAACCCTCACAGGAAACTGTGCAAACTTTTACTTTTTCACAAAAACTCATTCTATATGATTTATAAACCCATTTACATTGTGGGGACCGCTGGCTGGTCCCCACGATGTAGGTGAACTCAGGTTTATATTACATCATGGGGACATTTGGTCCCCACAATGTAATATAAACAAAAGCACACACACACACACACCTACACACACACACACACACACACACACACACACACACACACACACACACACACACACACACACACACACACATAAATGTTCTGTGTAATTCAAACCAGGAATAACTAAAACTAAAATTAAAACTAATACCATAAAATTATTGTTACTTGAAATAAAATAAATGTAAACAAAAATATATAAAAAAATTAAACTTAATTTATTTCAACTAGTTGCCTAGACATCAATATTTTCTTTTACTTTAACTTGAAGTACTAAACTAACTATACTTTAAAAAAATAAATAAATAAATAAAATTAAAGAACTATATACATAAATTTAAAAAAAAAACTAATACAAATGAAACCAGAAAATATAAAAATAAAAACATTCAAAATATTAATAAAAAATGTAATATTATATCAATGATACTAAAATAACCCTGATCCAAACAGTATTTGTGTATTTTATTATTAGAGTATCATGTAATTTGTTCAGAAACATGTTATTTTAGAATAGTCTAGTTTTTGTGTGCCATGCATGCATGATCACTTTAGAGCGTAGCTTATGAGGTTTCATGATGCTCATGTGCCTTGTGTTGTCTTGAGAGAAAGAAAGAAAGAAATAGAAGAATAGAGAGACATTACTTCCTAGCATAGATCAGTAAACTGGATTAAATGGCATTAGATCAGTGACTACCAGTCCCCCTGCTCTGATGTGATCCAGACCCTTTCCATGTCCCTTTAATAAGGGCCTGGATGCTGAGAATGCCAGCAAATAGGGAAATCCAATCAGGACAAAGCTATTCCGATACCTCCACTAGACCTGATTTGGGACTTGTATTGTTCATTTGAGACTTTACTGATTCATGCAGAGGATAGTTTGTGAACAGGCACTGATATGTTTGCACAAGGAGGTCATCGTATTGTATAATTAACCTTTGTCTTACGAAGCAGCACATTTAGGCGTGAACATGTATGGCATACCAAAAAGGCCAAGCATGTCTCATTTTTACAGCCTGTTGTTGGATGTATATTTATGACCATCACTGGATTTTGGAGTTCTCTACTTAAAGGGTTAGTTCACCCAAAAATGAAAAGTATTCCATAACTTACTCACCCTCGAGCCATACTCATTTGTGAATCCAGATCTACTTCATTTTTGCTTCACATTCACGTCAACCATCCATCTCCTTGATTTAGTTTCTCCAGCATTATTGGTCTAATGCTTAAACTTGTGATGTTTTGGTTAGTGAAATATTGTTTAAAAAGCATCAATAAGACAAGGCCCATATCTGGTACATGTACATTGGTTGCCACAGTAATGATGTAGATGTTGGCTGTTTGTGTGGAAATAGTGGATGGAAAATGACTTTTGATGTCTTAACATAGCTAAAACACCCATTCACACCAAGAAAAATAGCTGTAAAGATAACTGTAATGATAACTTAGTGACCAGCGGACAATATCGTGCTGTTTATTCTAAGCGTGCTCTGCAGTTTTGTTGTCTGCCACTTTAAATGCTCAAGCTCTTTAAAGCAGGATGGATTCTGATTGGCTGTCAATGTTTTTATCACTCATCAGCTGGAAAAATAATTCTGAAAGTGATTCCAATGATATCGTTTCTCTGTGCGTTATCATTACAGCGGTGGTACAGACTCTGCTATTCTTTTATATTTTATATATAAAGATTTTTAGAACTATATCTTTATCATTATATTAATCGTCGTTGGTGTGAATGGGCCTAAAGACTCTCCAAAACAACTTTCCCCAGTTTTTCCAGAATATTAGTCATTTATGGATGTTTTCATTATTTATTTTCTTGAAACAGCTAATGAGCTTGTCTGTGAAACCCACATTGTTTCACTGCTATTGTCGAGGTGTACTTTCTGTATAAAGCCTTAGTGCCTCATAATGGTTTGGGTTTGTTTCATCACCAGTTGCAGGACATTCTAACCACAATTTTTTTATGGCCGGATTTACATATTTGCTTAAGCTGATTGAGAAATGCTGTGTTTTCAATTCCTACCTCAATAAATGACGTGTGGTGCTACAGATATCTCATTAGAACAGCTGTTTAGCTGAAACAGAGGAGGAAACAGTTACTGTCAGGACAGGTAGTATATTAACAAGTTTTACACCGACTTCCCATTTCAGTCACAATGGATTTGGATTTTCTGTTGATTTGATAGGATCATGATGAATGAAAGATGCTTAGCTTATGTGCAGCATGTATGCAGATTGATTATGAATGCATCTCGGTTAGGCACTGTCATAGTCCGATACTGACAGTTTAATGATAAATTGGAGAAAACCTAAACTGTCAATTAAGAACATATTGAAGACATGACTGTTAATGGGAGAATTGAAGTTGAAGTCAACATTAAATCAAAATGTACTTTCTTAAAGCATGTTGTTAGTCTTGTGAATGAATGTTTTTTTTGTGAATAAATCTTCTATTCCACTGTTTTTTTTATTATTATTATTATTATTTATAAATGTTCTGTAAATGTGAACCAATAATCAAATATCTATTTGCCATTGTATTAGCAAATTCACTGTCTAATGTAATGTCTACATGCCGCTTTCACTCATGAATATGTAACATTATGGAAGTAAAATGGGTTGTGAATGGTAATCGATGTTGACTTAAGGAATCATATTCAAATGTCAGAGCTCTGGCTCAGTGGTTAGTACACATGCTCCATACACACCAAAGACATCAAAAGCTGTAGAAACATCTTTACCCTATGTGAGGTCTGACTATAGTAGTTGTCATAATTACCAAGGCCACGTTTCGTTTATGTGGTCTCGAAAGGTGCAAGATCACGACTCCAAATCTTCACTGTGTTAATTAAAAACCCACTGTGTTCTTTAAAAAATCTACTAACCTTTTGTTGAAGAACTTTTATATTTAGGAGCTCACAGACAGGTTGTTTGGAGTCTCAAATTGTGTTTCTCTTCTTAAATGGGCTCTTTTTGACATAGAAAAATGTTTGTTGTCTCGGGACTAGTGTTGTTAAATGTACCGGTACAAGAAAAAAAAGTACTAGAAAAAAGTTGATGGTACCAGCATTTCTGCAGTACCGGTAGTACAAAGAACTGGGTATTTTCATTACCCACTGAAAGGAGCTGCTTTCAAACACTCTAGTTCATGTTTGTTTGAGCGCATCGAAGGTTTCTATTTACAGCATGTATTTACAAAGCCTTGAGCATTGTATCCAATCACAATCATATCTGCTGAGCACGTGAACCAGTGGCGTAGCCACGGGGGGGGCCTGAGGGGGCCTAGGCATTATCATGCAGGCCCCCCCAGATTTCTGAGCGATTTTTTTATTTTTTATGTTGATTTGTTACACTGATGCATATGCTGCGCGGTAAAATGCAACAGCTGTTTTTAGACTTATTGGTTTGATTATTTCACGTGTTGCACGTAGCTTCTGCTGTTATTATCTTTGCGTGTGAGAGTTCGTTATTATACGGTGAGTGACAATGTGAAGCGGCACCCGAGACTTCCAGGACGCGCATCTCAATGCAGTGAAATCCGGTGGGTGCTCGGGCTTCTACCTCTACATTCGCTTTAACCAATAAAAAATCGTTAGAGAATCAAGAACCTCTGACTGCAGCGCACACAGCTTTCTCGTCATTATAGTTAATTTGAGGCAGTTTCCGTGGCGTTATTCGCTCTCGCGCATATATTGCTTGCGCGGCTGTGCGCGCTCAATCTTTGTTATATGTAAATCAAACATGTTTTTTCTTTAGAATTGTCTTCTCTCCTGGATTTAATGTTGCTAGAAGCTATTAACCATCAAACTTACACAACTGACTGTTAAAACAACACCTATAAATTGTAAAGAAATTAAGTATCTTTTTATAATAACTCCATGTACAAATGATATCATTTTCAAACTTAGCCTACTTGCAGCTATCTAGATATTTGTATTATCTATTTAATATATATTTTTAAGGTTATATATTAAAAGTTAAGTGCTTATTGTAGCCTAAATTCTTATTGAATTATTATATTTAGCGAACCACTACTGATCATCAAATAGTACAATATCAGCATGAGTGTAATCAAAATGGTTTATGGTCTGGTCTATGTATCCCTGCATCTGCTGAATTAATTTTATCCCTGGTGGGGATAAAAAAATATATCCCTCCCGGGTGATGCCACTCCACAAACCACCAACAGAGCATATAAAATACCAAAAATAAAAATCGTTTTTTTAAAACATTGCCAAGTAAAACGCTGCGTTTATATAGAACTGTCTCGTTACGACCACAACAAACGGGACACTTTTCAGAGGCGCATTCCGACTTCGCCTCAGCGCCAGGCGCAAGTCAAACGAGCGCGGAAAAGGTGCAGGTGATGACGAGGGAGCTTCAGTTGAACAACAGTGTACAGATGAGATGTTGTCAGGCTATGTCGGTAAAACTCAGAAAAAATAACACGACTGTCCAATCAGTCATTATACTGTGCTTGTGGCGCGCACTCAAGAATTGCATGCGCAAATGCGCCGGCGCGCACTGCGTAATTACTTTATTATTGCTAAAATAAAGCGCAATAGAAACTACGAGCAACGACCGTCGTTTGAAAATGAAATTGCCAAACATGCGATTAAAGCTGCCTCAAAACTGTGCATGCATGTATTTGTCGACATGGTTTTAAAGCTATTGTTATCCAATTTGTTGGTCTTAATGTCTTAAAAATGCACATACGTACACCAGGGAAATCTAAATTTTCTCGGGGGAGCATGTTGTTTCCCCCTAGGAAACAACATTTTATGACCTCGGTAATTATGAAACCCAGCGTACATGTTCTATAAATTCTATCTAATGAAATCTGAGGTAAACGTGTATTTCTACAAATGTGCGCACTTTGAGAGTAAAAGTTTGTATATGTAGTATGCACTGTAATCAAAAATAAATGGGACCAAACGCGATTGAATGTAAAGGTTTGTGTCTCGTTATTCTATTAATAACTACCGATTGATTTTGCATTTCTTTTAGAAATTAAGAATTATTAGTGTCATTGTAGTCATTATTAGTGTCATATATATATATAATATAGCGGCCCCCTCATTTTTAGATAGGCCCCCCCAAAAATAAAATTCTGGCTACGCCACTGACGTGAACACAATAGATCAGCTTAACTGCTGTAAACACAAAAGGTTTTGTTTTGTTCAATGCGAACCATGCTCAAGAATCCTTTCATTATTACCAACAAAGCATAAACACAATGTAAATGAGAGATTCACAGGAGTGCAGAATTTAGCAAGCTTGTGCTTTAGAGATTGACAGACTTAGTGATTTATAAAGTGAGGGCTCATCTCTTGCTTTCTGTTTATTACCAATTCACAATCAGAATACAAGTTAAGTTTTTCATGCTGCTAAGTACACTGCAAAGTTTCTGGATGGACAGCCGTAATTAAATGTGCGATTTGTTCGGAAACTGTGATGATTGACAGTGATATCCAACAGACAAGAAAAAAAAAATTGTACTTAAAGGGTCAGTTCACCCAAAAATGAAAATTCTGTCATTAATGTCTCACCCTTATGCCTTTGGAATGCAAATTAAGATATTTTTGATGAAATCTGAAAGGTTTATGACTCGTCCATAGACAGCAATATATAGTCAACACTTTCAAGGTCCAGAAATGTACTAAAGACAGTTAAAACAGTCGACGTGACTGCTGTGGTTCAACCTAATTTTATGAAGTGACGAGAATACTTTTTGTGCGCAAAAACAAAACAAAAATAACGACCGAAGATGAACGAAGGTCTTACGGGTGTGGAACGTCATGAGGGTGAGTAATTAATGACGGAATTTTAATTTTTGGGTGAACTAACCCTTTAATTCAACAGATTTGCTCTGAATTTCACTGGTGGTACACTGACACACCTACGAGAGACAGAAGTGGCCATAAACCTTAGCTCACCATGTTTCTTCCTCATAATTACAGACCTTTTGACAGCTTACATTAACCTATGACCCTCACACACTGAGACACTCAGGCTCACACGCACTCCAGAATTCCTAATGAGGGATTTTTAATGAGACCGGACAGAGGAATTCTCTTAACATTCAAATGTGCATCTAGCACAGCATTCCCTCTGGTTATATGAAAAGAATCTGTATTATGGAGACTGTGAGAATGTGTCTATCCTAGAGCTAACATGAATGTTATTTTCTCTCGGGTCATTATTCATGGTGTCATTTGCACTGTGCAGCATTCTTTCTATACCTTTCGGCTCCTGTATTGTATCATGTGTGTGTGTGAGGGGATGTTTTTGAAAGGCGTTTAAAGCGTGGAATGCTTGACAGCTGTTTTATTATATCTGGCAGGTTTGAAGGTGAAAAATGGCTGCAACAGAGAAGCAGGAGATGATGAAATTAGTGTTGTTTGATTTGCATGTCATCTGATTCCGTCTTTGTGATTGGATCGTAACTGATGGGATTTTTTAGATTCATTTGCTATTGTAATCTGTTTAATATGATTTCAATGATGTTTTATATGTGTCCATGTATATATATAATACATATTCTATGGCTGTTTTTGTCATAGACAGATATATCAGCCAACCAGTATTCGACAGTAAAAAAATTGTTTAATCTCTGCAATTCTTTTACATACATGTGCATACATATGCATATGTACATTGCTGTTCAAAAGTTTAGGGTCACTAAGATTTTTTTAAAAGAAAGAAAGAAACTTTTATTCAGCAAGTATGCATTAAACTGATCAAAACAGTAAAGAATTTCCAATTTTTATTTTAAATTGATTCTGTACTTTGTTAACTTTTTATTCATCAAAGGATCCTGACAAAAATGTAGCACCGTTTCCACAAAAATATTAAGCAGCACAATTTTTTTCAACATTGATAATAAGAAATGTTTCTTGAGCAGCAAATCATCATATTAGAATGATTTCTGAAGGATCATGTGATGCTGAAGACCGGAGTAATGCTGAAAACTCAGCTTTGCATTACAGGAATAATGACATTTTAAAATATAATACAATTAAAAACAGTAATTTTAATAATATTTCACAATATTACATATTTTTACTGTATTTTTGGTCAAACAAATGCAGCCTTTATGAGCATAAGAAAATCTTACTGACCTCAAACTTTTCTATGATAGTGAATATATCTCTAAATGTATTTTAGTATAATTCATATTTTTGTTATATATTAAAACAAATATTATTCCCATATATTTAAAAAAATTATATATTCCTATATCTAAAATGTGTATATATACTGTATATTCCCGGGGTAATTCAATTGATTCTCAACGAAAAAACACTCTTGTCACCTCTTAAACTTTTTTTTTTTAGCATCGAGTGGATGGCTATTAATTTTGCTTATGTACCCGGGCCACCTCTCTCTCTCTGCCCTTTTCAAGCTGAGTGCTGCTCTCAGCTGTAGAGATAATTAGCAAAGCTTATTTGCTATGCTAATGAGCGTCAACATGCATCTGCATAAAGGCCAATGTCTCTCAGGCCTCTGTACTAGTCAACTACTTGATGAGCCGGAAGACAGCTAGCTACTTTAAAACTGTAATTTCCCAAGTTGCGTGTTACGTGTTACTTATGATTTAAAAAATGTATACGGTCAAACTGTATTGAAGAATTTTTTAAGAGTTATTAATTATAGGTTTGATTCCCAGGGAATGGATGAACTGATAAAATTGTATGCCTTAAAGGGTTAGTTCACCCAAAAATGAAAATTCTGTCATTAATGACTCACCCTCATGCCGTTCCACACCCGTAAAACCTTCGTTCATCTAAGGAACACATATATTTTTGATAAAATCCGATGGCTCAGTGAGGCCTCCATTGCCAGCAAGATAATTGACACTTTCAGATGCCCAGAAAGCTACTAAAGGCATATTTAAAACAGTTCATGTGAATACAGTGGTTCAACTTTAATGTTATGAAGTGACGAGAATACTTTTTGTGTGCCAAAAAAACAAACAAATAACAATTTTATTCAACAATATCTAGTGATGGGCGATTTCAAAACACTGCTTCATGAAGCTTCAAAACTTGTAGAAGAGCATAATATGGCCTCTTTAAGTGTAGAACTGTAGAACTTTGTCATGCAGATGACATTTACTAATCCTATTCAAAACGAGTGAACGCAACTTTATACATGTATGTGAGAAAGCTTAATTTTATAAAGTTTTCTAAAAGAATATATGTATAAACACCTTTATGAATGTTAAGGTGTGTTTGTACAGCTTAATGAGAGTGTGTATATGCGTGGGAACGGCTAACGGCAAATGTTAAGCACTCCTTTATTTATTCTGATGAGCTCAGGAGACTCTGATGGAGTAAATACGGGAAGAGGGGACAGGGAACAGGGAGGAATACGGAGGAGGAGGCGCATGAATCACGCTGTGAAGCCTTTTCTTCAAGTAATTCCACCGTGGATTACTCGAAATTGAGAAATTTGCATCTGCTTCAGTGTGAGCCGCCGTGTTTGGATTGATTAGGTCTGTTACCTCCCCTTTGCTCTGTCTCCATCCACATCTCTCACTTTTAATGAGAGTGTTTTTTATCGCTGAAAACTTTTGAAATAAGACGAGGAGCAGACCTGTGTTTGATCATCGTGTTTAGTTCAGGGCTATTGCGGCGTCGGGGCTTCAATCTAAGGAAATGGAAATAGGATCATGTTGCTTTGGGCTCACAGAAGTCATACAAAAATGAGAGAATCAAGCAAATTATGATGCAACGGAATGCCAATACACAATTTGTGTAGATGTATATAAATATTAGATTTGTATTACCATTGTGTAAACCGAAAGCCAAAATTTTGCAAGCAGTAAAATAAGCCCATTTTTAGTTGCAATCATTGCAGATTGTTGTATAAAGACTTTTTAATGAACAGTTTAGGGTTATATATACAAACAGATGGAATCACCTTTATACAATGAAAAGTGATTAGACAAAATTTGTAAAGATGTGTGATGAAATCTTTTCTAAATTTCTGGTTTGGGGAAATGGATTACTTTTACCTAACATTGCACTTTGATCAACATTTTGACCTAACAGCAAATGCTTGTTCTTGACTAGTGGAGGATTGAAGTTGCTAAAGGACTTTCTGTAGCTTTTGGGTTGCCTGGTCATTTTTAAATAGCAATTGTGAAATAGAGTGACTGAGTCTAAGGGATGATCTGGTGTTGAATCATGTATTAACCGTTTGTTTTTAGAGGTTGGTGAAGAATTGTACAGAACTCACTAAACAGGTATTTTAACAATTAAAGGGTTAGTTTACCCAAAAATTCTGGCATCATTTACTCACCTTCAAGTTGTTTCAAACCTGTATGAATTTCTTTCTTCTGCTGAACACAAAAGTAGATATTTTGAAGAATGTGAGTAACCAGACAGATGATTAGAAAATACTATGGAAGTCAAAGGGGCCCTGATAGTAATCTGGTAGGATTTTGCAGTTAAGACAGCCCTTAAAATGGCCGACTCCTTTATCAGTGCCCTAACTACTGAACTAGGGAACTGATTGAGACGCACACATTGTCTGACCTTATCTGAAGCTACAGACTACTTACCTTGCTTTACCTTGCTCACCTGCTTTATGCTCCTGACTACCTCTTTAGCTTCTGCTATTACCTCATCAAAGTCAATCTCCAGTCATCCCTCGTCTCAGCATTGTTCCCTAGTGTGTGTCTGCTCCACTGGTTCTGTAATGGCACTTTTCCACTGCATGGTACGGTTAACTTTTTTATCGCTTTTCCACTGCAAGGGATGGCTTGGTACGGAACGGTACGGCTCGCTTAAATAGTATCACCTCGCTTCCAAGCATGACTTCCAAGCACGCCGTACCGTAGGGGTGGGTGATATGGAAAAAATATCATATTACAATTTTTTTAAGGAAAAACATGATTCACAATTTTATCACTATTCTTCATGTTGTTTTTACTATTTTGCAAGTGACAGAGCATTACCACCATTCATTTCCCTATTTTAAAAACAAAGCCTTACAAAATAAAAAAAATAAAAAAAGGCAGACACTTAGGCCAAAGTGGCGAAGATAAAAATCTTTGTCATTATTTTATCTTTGTTATTAAAAAAGAAGAAAAACATAGGCTACACATTGTAAATTAAATTAATAAAATGCTTTATTTTTTTCAGCTACAGTAGGTGTATTTAACAGTAGCATTCAATTAAATGAACAAATATAAAAATAAAACACTAGACTTCACTGTATAAATTATACATTGATTCTTAATAAAACTAATGTATTAAAGTTCTCAATCAAGAGTAGTGGGTGATTTTGTCTTTAGGGATAGTTAGGGATAGTTACCCTCAAAAAAGCTGCCATAATTTACTCTTTCAAGTTGTTTTAAAACCCTAATGAGTTTCTTTCTTCTGTTGAAAATAAATTTATTTTGAAGAATGTGGGTTGCTGGTCCACAGTGAATATGTTTTTCCTACCATGGAAGTCAACATGGGAGTCCAGCAACTGTTTGGTTAAAGAACATTCTCCAAAATATTTTATTTTGTTTTCTGCACAAGAAAGAAATTAATACAGTTTTGAAACAACATTACAGTGAGTAAATAATGACAGAATTTTCAGTTTTGGGTGAACTATCCCTTTAAGGACAAGCGGCAGCTTGGTTAAAGGTGCCTTAGAATCAAAAATTGAATTTACCTTGGCATAGTTAAATAACAAGAGTTCAGTACATGGAAAAGACATACATTGAGTTTCAAACTCCATTGCTTCCCCCTTCTTATATAAATCTCATTTGTTTAAAAGACCTCTGAAAAACAGGTGAATCTCAACATAACACCGACTGTTACGTAACAGTCGGGATCATTAATATGTATGACCCCAATATTTGCATATGCCAGCCCATGTTCAAGGCATTACACAAGGGCAAAACGTCTGGATCTGTGCACAGCTGAATAATCAGACTAGGTAAGCAAGCAAGAACAATAGTGAAAAATGGCAGATGGAGCAATAATAACTGACATGATCCATGATAATATATTAGCTGTGTGAACTTTTACAAATGCACTGTATTTTAGTCGAGCTCGGGGGTCAGGGAGTGCGCTATTTAAAGGGGCCGCGCTGCTGAATCGGTGCATAGTTAATGATGCCCCAAAATAGGCAGTTAAAAAATGAATTAAAAAAAATCTATGGGGTATTTTGAGCTGAAACTTCACAGACACATTCAGTGGACACCTTAGACTTTTATTACATCTTGTAAAAACGGGTTCTAGGGCACCTTTAATATTAGGCTGCTCTGTCACTTTAAAGACCTGCACGTATATCTAATATACAGCCACGCATCCAATTTTCTCTCAAATGTTTAATGTAACACAGTTCGTATATACGGGAAGAAGGAGGCGGGAACCGGCGAACGTTCAACATAACTTTAATACCAAAATAAACAAAGAACAAAACGAAAGTAATGCCGGCAGACCCTCGCGGACGTCTGCCGGCCACACAAACATAATAAAACATAAAATAAAGACCAGGGGCCTCATTTATAAAACTTTGCGTAGATTTCATCCTAAAAGTGTACGCACGCGCAAAAGCTAGATTCTGCGTACGCACAAAAAAAATCTGATTGTTTTATAAATCAGATTTTTTTTGTGCGTACGCCAGATCCTGCGCACAAATCCCTTTATAAATCCCAGTCAGCGGAAGATTGTGTGTACGTGCATCTCCACCCTGTCTCCTCCCCGAAATCACCATATATGGAGCTTACGACGCCTAGTTTTACTATGCATAACCTCATCTGCATATCATTTCCATACATATTCCCATCCACGTGACATCCACGGTTAACACCGTCAAAGGTACAAGACATTGGAAAATATTAGATATGGACTATAAATGCAATTTGTGCCACACATTATGTTGATAAAGATCATCCAATATCCTCTTTGTTTTAGAATAAATATATCAAAATATCCATAAAAACAAAATTGTATAAAATACTTCAGATAAAGGTTTTAGAATAGAGATGATTCATTCATTTCCACTGGCCAGTATTTTAATAGTTTTAAACAATTCAAATCAAATTTATGCAGTTTTGCTGATATAAATATCTTTTAGGAAGTTTATAGGCTATTATTTATAGGCACTTATTTATTGCAGTGTAAATACAATTGTCTGAAACGGCGCGTCACTGACAAAGTATTTTTAAAAGAAAACATGCAAATCTTACCGTTTTCCTCAAATTATATCCTTCAAATGGTAATTGTTTGAAGATCCTTCACACGAACACCTCCTGCAGCTGTGGTTGTACAGTAAGATATTATTGGACCTATTCAAACTGGACAACGGACCGTTCGACCACCGAATCCAGCAGTGTCTTCCATAATATCCAAGTTAAGTGTGCTGATCGTCATTCTCGAAAAAATATTTTGTCATAACATCTGCAGTGTGGTTTAAAGAGGAATTATTGTGCTTCCAGCGCTCCTCGCTGTCATTAAAACAGCATGTCACTGGAAAAGTGATCGAAAGTACAGTAGCACATCTACTATCTCAATTCATATCACTTTTGTCTCCCCTGAGGGGGAGCATCCATTATGATGATATGTTATATACGCACATACCTTTTTATAGCCCATTCATTTAAAAAAAATAGTAAATTCAAAGTATTTGCACCTGGTTAAGAATGCTGATAATGATAATTCAGGTTGATGCAATTTGATTTATTGGGTGATGTAATAGGATTATTTAGAAGTTTTTCATTTTAAATAGTTATTGCTATTTGGGCCAGTTGGTGTCGCCAAAACACATACTCTTCTAAAAGAGTGCGTATGCACGGTCAAGAGCATCCTTACTGTGCGCACTTATTTACGCCAAGTTTATTTTTTATAAATCCCGATATGTGCGTGGAAAAATGCGTACGCATATTTCTATGCCCATTTTGTGCGTACGCAACGTTTATACATCAGGCCCCAGGCCTGGTCCTCTCTCGTCCTCCACTGACGTCGCTCCTCCTTTTATGCCTCCGGAGCTCCTCCGTGAGAGACTCGAGGCCGGCGCGCCTCGCAGGTGATGCTCATTATCACTCGCGTCACCGGCCTCGCGCCGTTCCCTCACGGCTTTCGCCCGCCCTGCTCGTCACATTTACTTTCACTTTAGACATAACCAACTGTGTTTATGTAAACTTTGTGTGTACTTGACAGTATTAGAGCAATCAGACTCCAAAGATAACTTAGTAATCACTTCAGGTGTACGCATTCTGAAAAACACATGTCAGAACAGCGCATCAGCACGCAAAAGAAAAGTTTAACCGGCAAGGCAAGGCACATGAAATAATGAACTTTTATGGATTGAAGTGTCCCGTGAATATTAATCTACCGCTGCATTAAAATGATGTTGAACAGTATGCTGAGATGGAGGCGGTGGAACTGCAACTGATAGAAAGCACTGTAGCACGATACTACGATATTTCTTCATAAGCAGATCGTGGAGACATTTTAATCGTCCACGATCAAAAAACGTTATATCGCACACTCCTACTGTACCGATACTAAATGTGACGTGACACCAAACTCGCTAAATTTAAATCTCTTTTTTATGTTCCTGCCATTTCTGCAAATAAACCTACCTGAGTTTTACCTCATTTCTGGTCATTATTTCCAACTAATATTGTAAAACACTAGATATACTATTGCATGACAAAAGATGTAGTGTTCAATAAAACTAGTAAACAAATGATATTTGGACACTTTCTAGTTGTTGATAGTTGAACATTTTCATTATTATTATTTTTTTAACATTTTTAAATTATTTTTATGTTTATAGATTATTTTGTCAAGCTTCAAAGATATAAACATTGAGTTTACTAGCTAACAGCAGTGCTGTGCAGTCTTAAAAGCACTTTTAATGGTCTCTCTCTTCAAAATGTGCACGAACAGCTCATAAATCCACGTGGCTTAATAGAGTCCCATCCATCAAGACCCTAATGCACTTTCACCTGAACTTCGATCTGGTCGAACTCTCTCACATGTCTCTCTCTCTGCCTCTGTCTGTCTCAGAATCAGAATTAGTGTAGGTCTTTTGGTGAATCTTATTAAACACTCTAAAAAAAAAAAAAAACACAGATTTGTGACATTATTATTTTAATGACAATTAAGCACAATCATACATCTTAATGTTTTACATTTGAGTTTGTAATTCTCAGTATTATCATTGAGGATTCTCAGTGCTGCAATATAGTCATTATGATTTAAAAAAATAAAATAAAATAAAATTTGCATTGTAGCATTAACATGTTAAATACAGAACAACAAATACTAGTATAAAAGTTAAAGGTACAATATGTAAAATTTTTGCAGTAAAATATCCAAAAACCACTAGGCTAGTGTTATATATTTTTTTTTTCCAGCTGATTTCTAACAATATCTCTAATGTTTTCAACTACTTGTAAATCATGAGAAAATTCCCATTCTAAACAGTGACACGGGGCAGTGCAGTCGCCTGTCAATGACGTCAGTTACCTTTGTTACCGCCTTTACTGACGTAGAAACCACATGACAACAGTGCCGTGGACAAATGCAGAAGTAGTGTCTAGCGTCCAGCAAACCACTAGCTTGCTTCAAGCAGTTCCTTATTTACTTCTTGCACGTTTTATGGTGGATTGTGTTACTTATTTATGGAACATAATTACTGTTTACCTTCTGCCGCTGGTTCTGTCGACAAAAATATCACAAATTGTACCTTTAACTAGTCAGCTTTCTGTGTGACAGTGAATTTGAAATCTTTCTCTCTTCTGACCAAAATAATCAATCTCTTAATTTTTTTACTCCTTTGGGAAGTAATAGAAACAATATCATGGATTGTTTCTTTTTTATTTCTGAGCAAATGGGAACGCAAATAGTATATTTGTTGTAGTTTCAGTTCACCAGTAGCAGTTTACCCAACTATAATGACTTCCGCTTGTGAAAAAACCCAGAAATGAGTAATTTTTTTTTTCCTTTTCAATTTTTCAATCAAGACCTGAGCGTATTCTTGACAGTCGTCATGAGTTTCACCCTGCCACAGTTTTCTCTCTTTCTCTCTTGCATTTTGCATTTTCTATGTATTATATGTGTTAGGCTGTAAATTTCCTTGCACGTGTGTTTAAGCACTGTTTGTTTGAGGGATCGGGCCATTAAGCAGTCCTCATCCATGTTAATGCCAGTCTTTTTTTTTCTCCATTCCATTAATGAGCGGTCAGGTTAAAGGCATATAAGCACTAGCATGGCCGGTTTTCTTTTCACCAGTCTGGCCTTCGTAATGAGCCGCTCTCTTCTCCCTCCCGCCCAGATTGGAGTCATGATTGCGAATTTAAATGAGTGTTTAAGAGGGCCCGGGCCTCAGTTGCATCCCTGCGTATCATTGATTTATCACCGCCGTGCCCTACTGACGGGAGTCGAGCTGTCGGACACAAACCTGCCAGGAGACCCTGAACGAGTATCTGGAGACCAGCTATATCAATGAATCAGATCCTACTTCCTATCTGCCTTTCATCTCAGTGATATGTATGCAGTGCAGTCTGACCGAGATCTGAATTATTACTTCCATCACAGTATGAAATGTTGCTCGTTTAAAGAGACATGCACTCATTTATTAGTTTGTTATGAAATTCCCTTTTATATAATATCACTTTTTTCTTTCTTCACTGTCCTTATTAGCTTTATAAGAAAAGAAGAAAAAGTCATAACAGAGTTATTAGCTTTTTTCCTCTTAAAAAATGACATACTGTTACTTGTTGCTTTTAGGTGTTTTAAAAAAAAAACAGTAAATGTGAGACATAATAATATGATGTTTATTAGCTACTAATTGGCATTTTATCTGAAACTATGGTTACCATGGTACATTTTCTTTTTATTTTCACTCTTTTGAAATCTCACACAACATGCGAATATTTCTTATTTACAGTGTATATTGTGAGTCTTGTGCTCTTATCTTGAATATATATCCTTAAGTAGATCAATTATATTGCCTTACTGCTCCTCTCCTTCACCTTTATGGCACATTTTTCCCTCTGTTCTGCAGAGCAGAGTTGCAAATAATGAACGTAGCTGAGGTGTAATGAAGCTTAACTATCCCTGTTCCTCCATATTAGCGCTGGTCTTACTGAGGGGAGAGTCCACGGCAGGCTTTACGTTCCAGTCTCACATAACAAGTCTAGCGGCATTGAGTCTGCTGCTCATTACTGCTTAGTCCAGATAAGAACTGCCCACTTACGCAGGAAGACGCCATTTGACCGATATAAAGTGGCCAGCTGCAGTTTGTTTCAATAATGTGGTGTTTATGGCCAGATATTGTGTCATGAGTTGTGCACCATTCAAAACTTAATTGAGAATGCCTTTTGAATTCTGATCCAATTATTAAATTTAATTGAGGTAACGAATAGAATACAGACTTGTAATTTAAAAATGTTTTTAATTGATCATGAACATAAACAGAAGCTCAGCCGAACCTGCTTGATGCACGAGAATAAACCTCTTCTGGAAGTGCTGCGTAACATTAGAAAGAACCTTACTGGTTACGCAGCA
Source organism: Chanodichthys erythropterus (assembly GCF_024489055.1). Lineage (NCBI taxonomy): Eukaryota > Metazoa > Chordata > Actinopteri > Cypriniformes > Xenocyprididae > Chanodichthys > Chanodichthys erythropterus. Next base: position 20,962,586 of record NC_090233.1, on the reverse strand, counting down.
CATCAAGCAAACATGCTTGAGCTTCAGTTTACCAAAACTGATGTGTGCGTTGATGAATGTTTATATGTGAATAAAAGCCTAAATTCAGTCTGTTCATCATATAAAGCGATCAGAAAATTTGGACTAAACCGCTCAATCCAAATGGATTAGTTTTACAATCTCTTTATGATTTTTTTTAAACGTCAAAGTGGTAGATGCGTAGCTGTCTATGGAGGGACGTAAAGCTTTTAGATTTCATCAAAACATCTTAATTTGTGTCTTTATGTGTTTGGAACGACATGAGGATGAGTAATTAATCACAGAATTTTCATGTTTGGGTGAACTATTCCTTTAACTATACTGAAAAAAAAAATGTATTAAAAAGTTTTCACTCAGATATTGCTAGTAAATTTCACAAACAATTACAAAGAATTGGATTAAACACTTTTTTAAGTAGAAAATCTAAAATAGTAATCTTTATTTACAACTTCGAAAAAATCTTTTTTTTTACCGTGGAGAAAAGTTTGTCAAGATAAAATTTGAATGTTGGCTTAACAAAGCCTTTTTTGAAAGTTTTGAAGATGGTTGGATGGATGTAAAGAAAAATAAATAGATCTTCAGAACACGAATTAAGATATTGTTGATGAAATCCGATGGCTCAGTGAGGCCTCCATAGACAGCAATGCCATTCAAACTCTCAAGATCCATAAAGGTACTAAAACATATTTGAAACAGTTCATGTGAGTACAGTGGTTCAATCTTAATATTATAAAGCAACAAGAATACTTTTGTGTTCACTGTTTTACATTTAGTTTGTCTCCTTGCCTGATAAGTGCACTGTTAGTATCACATGTGCTTGATTTCTAAAGCTAATTGTTTTCATTTTGTAGAAATGGCTTCATCTTTGTTTTCTTTTAAATATAGTTTCTGAGGTTAGGAGTAACAGCATGACAAGGTATCTCCCTTTCCCTTGCATCCTGTTCCAAAACCTTTAGTACTGCCTCACACACTCACAAACACACACACTCGCTCTCTCACTCACTCACACACACCTTCAAGAACATCTGCTGTCAGTATGTGTCATATCCACACACGAATGCCTTGCGTGCTTGGACACTTACATATCATTGTCATCAGTGACAGCATTGCCACACACACACACAAAACAAACAGATCATTTCCAAAAACCTTTGACAGCCCTACAGAAACAACAAGCTCACTGGGGCTGCTTTCATTGAAGAAGCCAGTAAGGCTTCAGTTGGAGTTGCATTGTTTTCCTTCTTTGGAAATAAGTTTTGTTTATATGTAAAACTATACAGTATATATTAATTTAATATGTTATACATTCTTTCATTTCACATTATTTTTATTATTTACAGTGTATATATATATATATATATATATATATATATTTATTTATTTTTATTATTAAACAGTGGTTTATTGAACAAATTGTGTCTCTCTCTTTAAATAAATTCAATTATAATTAACATTTTCTTAAGGATAAAAATCTATCTCAGCTAATCTTGTAAACTATACAGGGAGCCCTTTTGGTTACAGAAAACAAACTTACATTCAGTTGCTATTTATTTTTTAGATATAATAATGCTCAAATAAAAAATAAAAAAACATGGAAATAGCAGGTTTTGCATTAACTTATAATTATTAAAATTATTACTCCAATTCGTTTTTGAAATATGATAATTTACACAGTAGCTGTCATAACTTCTTTCATGACAAATTTATTTAAACATATTAAACAATTGAGACATTAATAACATGTAAAGTACAAACCCGATTCCAAAAAAGTTGGGACACTTTACAAATTGTGAATAAAAAAGGAATGCAATAATTTACAAATCTCATAAACTTATATTTTATTCACAATAGAATGTAGATAACATATGAAATGATGAAAGTGAAATGTCATGCCAAATATTGGCTCATTTTGGATTTCATGAGAGCTACACATTCCAAAAAAGTTGGGACAGGTAGCAATAAGAGGCCGGAAAAGTTAAATGTACATATAAGGAACAGCCGGAGGACCAATTTTCAACTTTTTAGGTCAATTGGCAACATGATTGGGTATAAAAAGAGCCTCTCAGAGTGGCAGTGTCTCTCAGAAGTCAAGATGGGCAGAGGATCACCAATTCCCCCAATGCTGCGGCCAAAAATAGTGGAGCAATATCAGAAAGGATATACTGGATGCCCGTGATCTTCGGGCCCTTAGACGGCACTGCATCACATACAGGAATGCTACTGTAATGGAAATCACAACATGGGCTCAGGAATACTTCCAGAAAACATTGTCGGGGAACACAATCCAGAACACAATTTAGCCGTTGCCGGCTAAAACTCTATAGGTCAAAAAAGAAGCCATATCTAAACATGATCCAGAAGCGAAGGCATTTTCTCTGGGCCAAGGCTCATTTAAAATTGACTGTGGCAAAGCGGAAAACTTCTGTGGTCAGATGAATCAAAATTTGAAGTTCTTTTTGGAAAACTGGGATGCCATGTCATTCGGACTAAAGAGGACAAGGACAACCCAAGTTGTTATCAGCGCTCAGTTCAGAAGCTTGCATCTCTGATGGTATGGGGTTTCATGAGTGCGTATGGCATGAGCAGCTTACACATCTGGAAAGGCACCATCAATGCTGAAAGGTATATCCAAGTTCTAGAACAACATATGCTCCCATCCAGACGTCGTCTCTTTCAGGGAAGACCTTGCATTTTCCAACATGACACTGCCAGACCACATACTGCATCAGTTACAACATCATGGCTGCGTAGAAGAAGGATCCGGGTACTGAAATGGCCAGCCTGCAGTCCAGATCTTTCACCCATAGAAAACATTTGGCGCATCATAAAGAGGAAGATGCGACAAAGAAGACCTAAGACAGTTGAGCAACTAGAAGCCTGTATTAGACAAGAATGGGACAACATTCCTATTCCTAAACTTGAGCAACTTGTCTCTTCAGTCCCCAGACATTTGCAAACTGTTATAAAAAGAAGAGGGGATGACACACAGTGGTAAACATGGCCTTATCCCAACTTTTTTGAGATGCCATGAAATTTAAAATCAACTTATTTTTCCCTTAAAATGATACATTTTCTCAGTTTAAACATTTGATATGTCATCTATGTTGTATTCTGAATAAAATATTGAAATTTGAAACTTGAAACAGTGTCCCAACTTTTTTGGAATCGGGTTTGTAAATATAAAGAATATATACGCCTATATAGAGTATATATTTAGTGAAATGCTCCCCTCTAGAGTTCATTTCTCCAGTGAACTAACATGCTGCGGACACTAAATGACTTGCTTGAGGTAAATGTAATGCTACAAGAGATATTATTCTTAAAGCTGTTTTATTGATTTCTTTCTGTGGTTGAAACACTGATTGAGTGATTACATGTAAACGTATCTATGCATAGATTGTCAGATCTTCTTCTTCTGTGCGTTTTCCTTTTGTGGTGGTTAGCAAACAGTGTTGCATTACAGCACACGCCTCCTTCTGGATTGGAGTGCAGATCGCCTGTGACTGACTGTATTTGTCGTCTAACTGCATGAACCGAACCGTGACGTCCATACTGTACGATTCGAGACGAATACATGTAGCGTTACACCCCTAATTAATATATATATATTAGGCATTAATTTAAGTGATTAATTGACTAATCACACGTGTTTATTAATAAGATGTAAATCATAATAATGAGCTAATTGTTAATTGCCTATTAATAATCATAATACAGAACCTAATCAGCACTCAAGCGCACAGATAAATCCTATAAGCGATAGACTTATATTCAGTGATATGGAAATTATATATTAAATATATTTTACGCTATTTTCAAAGTCTGTTCAATGATTTGGTTATGTTTGAATTATCTTCATTCTGGGGGCCTTTCTCAGCAAATGTCACATATGTGATTTAATTTTATTACAATTTTTATCAATAAGTTGACAGCCCTATCGTTTTTTTTTTTCTTTCCGTTTGTTTGTTTTACTTTTAACATCCATGTCAAACCTCAGACTGTGTAATAGTTTGATAAAATGTCAGACTATTTGGCACTTTACACCTAGTCTTAAACCACAAGACAACAAAATAAAGAAGGCAAGATGGCAAAAAAAAGTGAAAAAATGAAAAAGCAAAACGTATAAAAGAAGGAATGAAAATCTGTCATCAGTAGTTCGCTGCCAGTCAGTTGTGCCTGTCACCCTGTTGATCCATCTTTATTTGTCTGTCTCCTGTTCTCTGTCTCGCTTTTTCACCTCGCCATTCTGCTTATCCCTGCACAATAAGAAATCTTCTCTCACACACACTGTCAGTATTTGTCATATCCACACACTAATGCATTGTGCTCTCAGAGTCTTGCACATCGTTGTCATCGGCGGTAGATACACAAACACTCTCACAATGCACCAAAATATCTAACCATTGGTGAACATTAATTCCCTTTTTTGGATTAAAAAAATATTTGTATTAAGAAGAATTTTCATGTTAATAATTTGCATCATGCTGGAAGAGTTTCCATTTTAATTCGCTATTAGTTTACATATCTGTCTCTCCCTCCTAGTTCAAAGCTTCTTAAACTTCAATGCTTTTTCCAAAAGGACAACACATTTAAACAGGGAAAAAATCTAATTTAATATGTTCATTGATTATACATTTAGAAGTGGGTTCAGTGAGTGATCTTACCATTGAAAAGAACCAATCAGGGATGTTTTGATGCCCACACTTTTCTTTTGATGTCAACTCAAACTCTTTCTCATATGGTAAAAAATGTTTTGCTGTCCAGTTAGGCTTTAATATTGGGTTGTCAAACATACATTTGTCTAGCTGAGAAGTCCAATCTGACCCAGAATATGATTTGAGAGAAAAAAAGAAAAAGATTGAATTATGCTAAAAAAAAAAAACCATTCATGTTCATTTATTATATCAATATGATATATTCATAATGTTCTATCTTTAGTTACAGCAGGACAGATTAACTTTTTAATTTGATATGTTATGTGTTAAAGGGATAGTTCACCCAAAAATTAAAATTAATTTACTCACCCTCAAGTTTTTCCAAACCTGTATGAATAGAAGATATTTTGAAGAATGTCTGTAAACAAACAGTTGATGAACCCATTGACTTCCATAGTATATGGGGAAAAAAATGGAAGCTATGGAAGTCAACGGGGTCAATCAACTGTTTGGTTACAGACATTCTTCAAATATCTTCTTGCATCTTGTGTTCAGCAGAAGAAAGAAATTCATACAGGTTTGGTACGACTTCATGGTGAGTAAATGATGACAGAATTATCATTTTTGGTTGAACTATCCCTTTATATCTTGTTTGTGTGCATTTCACAGTACCTACAGTGTCTGTGGAATAAATTGTGGATCATTTTGTCTTTCTTTTAATACATAATGCATTTAATCACCTCATTTGGAAATTCATGAAATGCTATCTCACTCCGCATTAAGCAGCAGTAAAAATAGTAGTACAGCCCCTTTTTACACACAGGAATGTCTTGGGAATGTCGGGAATGTCTTGTCTTGGAATGTTTGCTCTATGTAGAATGGGGTTGATTTTGAGATGTTTTGGTGGGTTAAATTATTTTGCAAGAAAATAAACTGCTGTGTGAAAGTGCATGCTGGAAGAATGTGAATCATTTTTGAAAAAGTGTGCTCAGTATTAAGAGATGCATATCAACAGGTAAAAGAAACAGTAAAGAGAGTTTTTCTTTTAATTATGCATGGCACTTACATGCAAATTTGTTGCACCTGGATCTGATACCAATTGTCTTAGAACAGCACAGTTCATTTTCCCACTGGGAAGAGTTGCCCACAGCAATAATAGTTGCCTTTACAGGTATTTGGAGCAAATTTCATAGTGGATTCCATATAAGTCTATTTCATTATTAGATTATTATGTTGATTATTAAAACGATAGAACTTATGAAGTTAAGAGAAAGGTGACATGATGACAATTTCAAAGCTATTCTCTGAATAGTAAGACATCTGTCCTAGCAAACATGCATCCATACACACAGAAAATGAATGGATCTAACTGGATTTGAATGGTATAATCAGTGCTTAATTAGTAAATTCTGAGGTCCCGGAACAAGGGGGGAGGGTGACGGATCCGGCAAGTAAGTGGGGTAGGGAAACAGAACATATGCGCAACCTCAGTCGGGGTTTCCATCCAACTATTTTGATGTGCATTTTGAAAATGCGCACAAGAAATCCTGACAGACATGCGAATATACTCTGAGAATCAGCATAGACATTTAATGCACTACACGCAGATTATCTTGAGTTTTGCAGATGAGCATTAAAGTGATGGAAACAGTTTTTTCACATACTGATGATGTGTTGTGAACATTTGTGCATATTAAACGCCATGGCATTATGCGCTAAGCCCAACAAAAGGTCTGACCAACACAACCCTTGACATTCGTACAGAAGTTTAAACTCTAGTCATAGTCATTTTGCTCGTGGGCGCTTGCAGGTATTTACGGAGGCTGCTGGAGTATGGGGATAGCAGCAGTTTAATCGCCCAAATGCCTCACGGCATTTAATAAAACGATGTCCAACAACACAAATAACTCTCTCCAAAGCAATGGGCTCCATCACAACAAGTTTCCTCAAGATATGATGCATATTACCTAAAAATCATGTTAACACGCTCAGCTAGAACTTTTTTTGATAATCTGGAGGGGATCAGAATTGGGCACAACACGACTCTGCTTGCAAAGATTTAAAGAGGAATCAAAAGTGAAAATATCCATAGCGACTTGCATGATTAAGTTTCATAAAACCGCTTAACAGAAGTGTATCGAAGTTTATATATATTCTTTATATATAGGCCTATTGCTTGTCATTGTTACATGTCCACTGTTGTTTTCCTTAGTTTGACCTAGTTTTCCCCATTCTGTTTAATTAGTCATTTCATTCACCTGTGCCCCATTAATTATCTTGTTAATTCCCTTTGTTTGTCACGTGTATATATACCCTGTGTTTTTCTTCATTCCTTGTCCGTTCTCGTTTATGCGTTGATGTTTGATGTGTATATTGAGTTACTGCCTGTTTCTATTACTAAATTGTACTCCACTTATTCAGTAACAGTCATCCGTCGGAAATGTGACTAGCAGTCAAGTCCAATAAATCATCGCCAAAACATGGCATGGTCCACTTTGTAGCTGCATTTCTTCCACTTCTTTTTTATACATTTAACATAAATTGCACATAAGGCAAGTTTTGCATTAACTTATAAGTCTAATTCTAAAGTTATTTTTCAATTTTTTTACTCCAGTTCTTTATTGAAATATGATAATTTACACAGTTACTATCATAACTTGTTTTAATGACATAGATTAAATAATGAATACATTACTAACAGGTAAAGTAAATATAATGACTATATAAGCAAATATAGAACATATATTTAGTGAAATGCTCCCTTCTAGTGTTAATTTATCTGGTGAACTAACAGGCTGTGGCCACTAAATGACTTGCCTGAGGTAAATGCTATGTGAGATATTGTCAAGCTGTTTTATTGATGTCTTTCCACATTAGAGACACTGGTTGAGAGATTACCAACATGTTCTCCAACCAATACGACTATATAGGTCGTTTGTCACTTAGCTGAAATACGACCCATAGGAGCGTTTGCTAAAGTTGCGCCCCATCGACAACAGGACACTTTCATTTTAATGCATTAAAATTTTAGAGCATTGCAATATATAACAATATGCAATCATGTGATCATGCGATCATGGGTTCGATCCCAGGGAACGCATGAGCTCATAAAGTGTGTATGCACAATATAGCTGTGTCCCAATTCAGGGGCCGCGCACTTCGAAGTGCATGAAAGGGTTGGGGTTTTGGAGTGGAGGGTTGCCAGGTCTGCGCAACAAAACCATTCCAAAAGTAGTGTAATCACAGCACAAGTGTAAAAGTATCCCAATCCCAGACATGGCAACAATGAGCCGAGCGTCGTTACATGGCTAGCGGCTGTGTGACAGACAGCTGACAGTTGACGTTTATGTGTGCATTTTTAAATTTATGACTTTCTATTGGGCTTTGACATGCTTCACTGCCGGCGACGACGGGACACTGGACCAAAATATGTATGGTTAAACTATGTAATGTTAGTTTTATATCGTTAGCAATAGTTAACCTTGTTTGTTTTTAAATTTGTGTTAACTGTGAAAATAAATACAGAATAAATGTATAAATATGAATGTATATAAGTCTGAATTTAAAATACAGTACTTTAGGATTTTATTCAACTGCACTCCATCTTAGAGACAAATATATTGTATTTATGAAAAACGGATATTACAGTTTGATTTAGATTTGTGAACACGGGGCATTGCTTACATTTATGTGAATTCACACAGAACTCTTGTCGTCACTGGCGCGCAATGAATTGTGGGATAGTGTAGACTGCGAAGTGTCTTGAAATCGGCACTTCATTCCACTGGGAAACGGAAAGGGTGCACTTGAAGTCGCGCTGAATTACGTCATCCCTCCTCGCGTCGCGGTGAATCGCACTTCAAAGGCTGCTTTCCCCCCACTTTTCTCAAGAACAGAATACAGTGCATAAAATGGGCACATTAAAATGTGTCGATATCAATATTATTTAAATGTCACTTCGTCAATGAAACAGCCTTATTTATGTACAGCTTATTTTTGTGATGTAAGTTAAAAATGAAATGCATAAGTTGTATACATTATATTTGTAAAGTAATTTATTTGTAAATGAGCCAGAGTAATTTCTGTTACTATAATTTCTGTTAGACAATTTATTTATTTTTTTACGCATGTTCATGTCTGTAAATAAAAGAATTGTTCTGTTCATTGTTTATTTCTTTTATGCAACTTATAATTTTACATGAAACATTATACATATACAACAATACAATAATTTTTTCATCATGTAAATTAAATATTATTACATTAAAATACATCGTTCTATACATTACATAAAGTACCTTTACAACTGTTTACAACAGAACTTAGGTTGAACATCATAAACAACAACTGAGATGGAGTGCAGTTGAATAAAATCATTGTTGCCATGTCTGGGATTGGGATACTTGTGCTGTGATTACAATACTTTTGGGAAGGTTTTGTTGCACAGACCTGGCAACCCTCCACTCCAAAACTCCACCCCTTTCATGCACTTCGAAGTGCGTGGCCCTTGAATTGGGACACAGCTCAGGTCACTAAGGGTAGGTTTAGGGATGGGGTAGGTGTAGTCGATCATAAAAAACTCCCCCTTCTGGATTGGAGTGTGGATCACCTGTGACACTATTCCTTGTCTGACTGTATGCACCGAACCGTGATGTCCGTACCATGACGGTTCAGGATTAATACATGTACCGGTACACACCAAATAAATATATTTTAGTGGTATATGACATGGGGGATCCCCCAGATGAGGGGATGGATCGGATTTCAGAGGTGCCAGATCCAGCTTGTTCCAGCATAAATTAAGCCCTGGGCATAATGTGTTTTTTTAATTGCTGACTGAGCCCTGATGATAACCTGTGGTCTGTTATTTTTTAAGCAAATAAACAGTTTCTCACAGATGCTACAAGCAACATCGTTTAACAGTGTGAGATTGTGTGTGTGTCTTACTGATATGTGAGAAGTACTCAAAACAGCTACAAAAACTGTAGCATGAAAGGTCTTGTTATAGCCTACATGGGTTTAGGGCTGCAGGATTATGATGAAACTCAAAATTTGGGTTAAATTTACCTTTAAAATGCTTAAAATAATATAATGTACATTGTAATGCCAATGCTTGTTTTGTAAGATGTTTTGATTGCATTATAATCACTGAAGTGGTCAATGCAAGTTGAGATAACTGAGCCCTGCAGTTCAACACAAGCTCACTGACTGTTTAAATTAAATTAAATTACATTACATTAAAATTACCAATGGTACTTTGTGAAAAGAAAAGTATAACTTAAAACCTTGTTCATTAGGATCAATTGTCATTACTGAAGGGCCTAAAGTGTAATTTCTCTATTTATTCTCTCATTTGACAAATCTGTGGCTGGCTACAATGCTCAACCAACCCTATTCAAGCCACTCAAGATGTCATTTTAATTTTTTTTTTTTTTTTTTAAATAATTTTTTTATTAATTATAGTGCATACATGAGTTTGCGTATGCATGCATGTGTGTGCACGTGGGTTTACTTGTGTAGAGTTTTGAAGATAAATCCGTCTTGGAGCTTGACGTGCAAGTGCTTGTTTGGAATCCAGATAAAACATTGTAAACAATGTGATCTTGTCTTATTTTGGGCTCATTTGTTTTTCCTCTGACTCTTTTTGTAGAACAAAAAAAAAGAACAAGCCGCTGAACCTGAAGATACACAGCAGTGTGGCTGGGAGCTGTGAAAACTTGCCGACGCAGCGCTCTCCTCTCCACTCCGACCACTCACTTCGCTCCTTCTTTTTCCCTAATTTTGTCCCTTCGACACCACCGGTTCACTCCGACACCCCCTCAGCAAGTGAGTAAACACACCCATTAACCTCTGTGTAGGACAACACATTATTTTGGGTTCTCTTTTAGTTTGTCCTAACTAAAACACAGTTGATGATAACTTCTGAAGAACCTTTGCATGTCTCCCTGCATGGTACTTGTGATTCTTTGCTTGTAAATAAACACATGAAAATATCCAGATAGAAAACTAAAGCAATCTGGACTCATTATTATCAAGCAAACACATAAGCATCAAGCATAAGCACACTAATGATTGAAATAAAATAATAATAATTGAGATATATATATTTCCATTTTCCAGATTTGAGTGCACTATATATGTTTGCTGATAAATGCCTAAGTTAAAGGTGCCATCGAATGAAAAATTGAATTTATCTTGGCATAGTTAAATAACAAGAGTTCAGTACATGGAAATGACATACAGTGAGTCTCAAACTCCATTGCTTCCTCCTTCTTATATAAATCTCATTTGTTTAAAAGACCTCTGAAGAACAGGCGAATCTCAACATAACACAGACTGTTACGTAACAGTCGGGATCATTAATATGTACGCCCCCAATATTTGCATATGCCAGCCCATGTTCCCAACATTATGAAAGGCATTAGACAAGGGCAGCCAGTATTAACATCTGGATCTGCACAGGTGAATCAACAGACTAGGTAAGAAAGCAAGGACAATAGTAAAAAATGGCAGATGGAGCAATAATAACTGACATGATTCATGATAACATGATATTTTTAGTGATATTTGTAAATTGTCTTTCTAACTGTTTCGTTAGCATGTTGCTAATGTACTGTTAAATGTGGTTAAAGTTATCATCGTTTCTTATTGTATTCACGGAGACAAGAGAGCCGTCGCTATTTTCATTTTTAAACACTTGCAGTCTGTATAATTCATAAACACAACTTAATTCTTTATAAATCTCTCCAACAGTGTAGAATTACCCCATTAGCCACGGAACACAGCCTTAAACTCATTCAGAATCTAATGCAAACATCCAAATAAATACTTTACTCACAGGAATCGATGTATGCATGATGAACACTTTGTAAAGATCCATTTTGAGGGTTATATTAGCTGTGTAAAATTTGTGTTTGCTGTTTAAGGCAGTTGAGAGCTCGCGGGGGTGGGGGAGCGGGAGATTTAAAGGGGCCGCACGTTTAATCGGTGCATATGTAATAATGGCTCAAAATAGGCAGTTAAAAAAATTAATTAAAAAAAAAAAAATCGATGGTGTATTTTGAGCTGAAACTTCACAAGCACATTCAGGGGACACCTTAGACTTATATTACATCTTTTAAAAAGGGGTTCTAGGGCACCTTTAAAGGGTTAGTTCACCCAAAAATGAAAATTCTGTCATTAATTACTCATCCTCATGCCGTTCCACACCTGTAAGACCTTCGTTCATCTTCGGAAACACAAATTAAGATATATTTGATAAAATCTGAGGTCTCAGTGAGGCCTCCACTGACAGCAAGATAAATAACACTTTCAATTGCCCAGAAAGACATATTTCAAACAGTTCATGTGACTACAGTGGTTCGACCTTAATGTTATAAAGCTTTAAGAATCTTTTGTTTCGAATCAGTGGTTCGGAGCATGTATCAACTGCCAAAGTCATGTGATTTCAGTAATCGAGGCTTCGTTGCATCATAAACGTTTCGAAATTTCAATGGTTCATGTGACTTTGGCAGTTTGATATGTGCTCCGAACCACTGATTCGAAACAAATGATTCGTAAAGCTTCGAAGCTTCATTAAGCAGTGTTTTGAAATCGCCCATCACTAGATATTGTTGAATAAAGTCGTTATTTTGTTTTTTTGGCACACAAAAAGTATTCTCGTCACTTCATAACATTAATGTTGAACCACTGTAGTCACATGAATTGTTTTAAACATGTCTTTAGTAGCTTTCTGGGCACTGAAAGTGTTGATTATCTTGCTGACAATGGAGGCCTCACTGAGCCATCAGATTTTATCAAAAATATCTTAATTTGTGTTTCGAAGATGAACGAAGGTCTTACGGGTGTGGAACGACATCACGATGAGTAATAAATGAGTAATTTTCATTTTTGGGTCAACTAACCCTTTAAATATGTTCATTATATTAAGTGATCATGTCTCTTCAGAAGACTTGGATTCAACTCCTCAATTTGGATTTCTTTTACAATCTCTTAATGATCTTTTTGAAGCAGCAGATCTTTGGGTGAATAGACTTTCCATGAAGGGGCAGAAATCTCTGAGAATTCTTTAAAAATATCTTCATTTGTGTTCTGAAGATGAACAAAAGTCTTACGGGTTTGAGGGGGAGAAATTGATGACAGAATTTTCATTGTTGGGTGAACTAACCCTTAAAGTAGTAAATACTATGCATTTCTTCTATCTACTTTCCCTGATCTGAATTTGTTTTTGAGTAACATTGTTCAGCTTTATCCCATGTGCGTCTTTAAAGACAATGAAACTCATCTAGTTTGGTGAGCACCATTAGATCACAGCTAGTGTTGACAGATGTCTGATGACGCACATTGAGCAATTGCAACTTTCTTTGTCGTTTCTTTTCACAATGTGACCCTTCTCATCACCTATTAAAGGGCAGCGTCCCAAACTTACACATGTCCCAGGACACCTGGCAGCGTGTAAGCGCATATTGTCCAAGCCCAATATCTACACCGGGGGCCACTTAGCGTGGGCTATTAGAGGAATAATGGGCCGAACGGAAGCAGTGTGGATGTGAGAAGACTGGGAATGACACAAGAATGACGCAAAAGACTCAGTTTTGGAATGAGATTATCGTACAGATGGAGGGAAAAGTTTTGACTGCTTGTTTCCAGAATTATGAATGATAGACCCCCTCCAAGCTTTGGCAATCTGGTGTATGCTTTGTACATTGTACACTGTGGAAAATATCCGGAGAGGTAACTGTTAGGATGTTATTTTTATGTACTCCTTTTTTGATGGGTTTTGACGAATTGATTATTCACATTTTCTGACTGTTATTGAATCCATTCACTGTTGAGCAGTGTTATTTATACTATTATAGCTAATATAGTATGTATTAATAGTTAATAGTAGAATTAGTATTTTTAGTCAACGATAATAACCACTGTTGGAAGTAACGCATTACTAATAACTCAATTAGTTACTTTTTTTGGGTAGTAATGCAATATTGTAATGCATTTCTTTTAAAAGTAACTTTCCCCAACGCTGATAATACCTCACTGTTGAGACAATTTGTTTTTTACCCAAACAACCAAATTCCTCTAGAGTTTGGGAAGCAAGGGCTTGTTGTGAAACAAGATGAAAGAACGTTATAGTTGAATTTCCGATAAACCAGTTGCTGAGGTATAATCTCGTTGAGTTTGTGGCAGCCTCTGTAATGGCATTACTTGCGTTCTGGACCTCCCGATGGGGCTCCAGGCCGGACGCAGTGGCAGCAACCAGGCCTCATGAGTGTCGTCAGACCTGGTAATGCGTCTGCTGTTTTTCTGCATGTGGTGACAGTATTATTGTATACAGCAAGCAACAGTGTGCCTGAGGCCTGTGCTTCACGGTTTCGAGTTTCTTGACTTGAACACAGGATACAAATAGTGTGTGCAATACTATGAAATGCTTACAGTTTAACTGTTAACTTCACACCTGAAAGTTGAGAACTACACAGAGTAAAATGGTGCTATTTGGATGTTGCTCTTACATAGCTCAATAGACCCAATGGAGTTCTTAGTTTGTTTCATTTAAAGGATTAGTTCACTGATAGTTTCCTGATAATTTACTCAACCCCATGCCATCCAATATGTTTATGTCTTTCTTTCTTCAGTCGAAACGAAATTAAGGTTTTTGAGGAAAACATCAGGATTTTTCTCCATTTAGTGGACAGTTACCAATGGGTTAAATTGCAGTTTCAGTGCAGCTTCAAAGTGCTCTACATGATCCCAGCTGAGGAATAAGGCTCTTATCTAGCAAAACGATCAGTCATTTTCTTAAAAAAAAAAATCTTGCACTATCTCTGTGTACCATGGTTGGGCAAACAAACAAACAAACAAAACACATCTAATTTTCTCCTCCAACTTAAAAATCGTCCAACATTGTTGTTTTACCTTTTTTTTTGTAAAGGCCGCTTGACTTAGTCATTGCACATTAGCTTTGTAAACACTTGCTCGGTACTTCCACCTACGTCACACTCGACCTTTCCAATGTGATTACGTAATGCGTGGTGCATTGCAGCACAGTGCAAGACAAGCATTTGTGGTTAAAAAGTATATCATTTATTTTTTTTATTTTTTTTGCTCACAAATGCTAGAAAAGACCCTTATTCCTTGTCTGGGATTGTGTAGAGCCCTTTGAAGCTGCACTGAAACTCCAGTTTGGACCTTCAACCTGGTGAACCCCATTGAAGTCCATTATATGGAGAAAAATCCTGAAATGTTTTCCTCAAAAACCTTAATTTCTTTTCGACTGAAGAAAGAAATGCATAAACATCTTGGATGATATTGGGGTGAGTAAATTATCATGCAATCTGTTTTCTCAATGTTCTTTTTATTACTTTCCAGAAAGTTTGAGTACTCTTTTTTTTGTACTCTTGCATACATTTTGAAGAGTGACAGCTTATTTTCTATCTATATAGAAAGAATTTAAAGCTAATGCAAAAAGCAACTCTTAACTGTAACTTCTTGGCTGCAACTATTTATCCTAATGACACAAAGACGCAGTGCAGCACTTCTATAACATCATGTATCTGGCTGTCAGTCAAATCCATACAATTGTTTAAGAGCAGGTCAATAGCAGGTGTTAAATCTGATGTATTTGCTTATTGAAAAAGTCTCTCAGTTGAAATCTTATCAAACTGTAAATCTAATAAAGTTGCTTTATTGTATTCTGGAAAGGACTGAGGCGGACTGCTATGTTAGTCATTGTTTTACAAATCATTTGTTTAGTCTGTTTGTTTGGAAGATGCCTGTGATATTTATATCACTAACACTGGCATGTGATTGGTCGATCGTGAAAATTGGCCAACTGTTGCTTCATCTGGCATGAACAAAATCCAGTTAGTCTTGTCATGTCTAAATTTGATAGTTAATTGAGCTATTGAGTCAACATGGGGGTTTTTAATGACTGGTTGTTGGTTCAAAAAGCGAAAGAGAGAAATGTATAATGCTTTTCTGCAAATTAGACATCTGCCTCTGGTAGTTTTGTTATTTTTAGCAATATTTGTACCAATTAAACATAAATTCACCCTCTCTGTAGTGATGCTGGTTTGTATTCACAAGTAAGTAGGTCTGTCTATGCCTGTGGATAAAACATTTACCTGCTGAGAGACGATGTGAGTTTGTCAGGTAAACCTTTAACTCGGGTCTATAATGAAAGACTCCCTTTCTCTTCATTTCTTCATAGGATGAAAGGTTTTCAAGTAGCATGTACATGCCTTGGTATATGAATATGTTGATCATTCTGTATCTTATCAAAGTACTATGGTATTATTTGATGCCATCTTTATATCTATATATGTTGCCGGTACTTTTTTTTGAAGGATGCTCTCAAACTGCTGTTTGAAAGTCTGTTTTCAATTGGCTTTTGTTTGTTCAATCTTTACTTATGAATTTTATTATTATATTAAATGTAAGATTAGTTTTAAAAAATTTCTGGAGTCCGTTATAATTTGCATCATCTCCTTTAAAACTTTGAGTGGTTACCATAGAAACAGGCAAGGAAGGGTTTTGTCTAAAATTATCACTGCAGTATAATGTAGTTTATACATTTGTTTTTTTCACTTAGTATTTACTCACTTTAACAATTTTTATGTAGTGTTTATAATTTTTAATCATAGTGCATACCTCACTGCAGAGGTCATAGGATGTTTTTTTTAGTACTGTTTAATTTTTTTTACCTTATTAGTTATTTTTTACCTTGAAATATTAGTTATAATATAAATATAATATACATAAATCATTTGTTTTTGATTGCAATCAATTTGTGATTGAATGTGTTATGGTTAATAGAAGTCTTTTTTTCATACTATAAATGTTAAAATAGTTTATTTTTATTTCAATATTTGCTTAGATATTTATGAAAGCTTTTTTCCACCATGGAATAAAAAATAAAAATGGTAATAGCACATTTTTTATCTCAGAATTCTGCCTTTTTTTTATATATCTAGCATTTACCCTTTTTTTTTTTTTTTTTTTTTTAGAATTGTGAGATATAAACTCCATATATAAAAAAATGACTTACAGTCCTACTTACAGGATATAAATTCTTAGAAAATTCTTGAGAAGTAGTTTGCACTTTTAAGAAAAAATGTCAGCTTACAATTAAAACTTTTTTCTTGCAATTGCAAGTATATATCCCGCGATTCTGATTTTATAACTCGTGTGTGTATAATATATATATATATACAGTACAGTACAGTCCAAAAGTTTGGAACCACTAAGATTTTTAATGTTTTTAAAAGAAGTTTCGTCTGCTCACCAAGGCTACATTTATTTAATTAAAAATACAGTAAAAAACAGTAATATTGTGAAATATTATTACAATTTAAAATAACTGTGTATTATTTAAATATATTTGACAAAGTAATTTATTCCTGTGATCAAAGCTGAATTTTCAGCATCACTACTCCAGTCTTCAGTGTCACATGATCCTTCAGAAATCATTCTAATATGCTGATTTCATGCTCAAGAAACATTTATGATTATTTTCAATGTTGAAATCAGTTGTGTACTTTTTTTTCAGGATTCCTTGATGAATAGAAAGTTCAAAAGAACAGCATTTATCTGAAATACAAAGCTTCTGTAGCATTATACACTACCGTTCAAAAGTTTGGGGTCAGTAAGATTTTTTATTTTTATTTTTTTGAAAAGAAATGCTTAAAGAGATTTGAAGAATTGAAATTTGATGTCTTCAGTCATCGAGAATAAAATGAATACTTTTATTCAGCAAGGATACATTAAATCAATCAAAAGTGGCAGTAAAGACATTTATAACGTTACAAAAGATTAGATTTCAGATAAACACTGTTCTTTTCAACTTTCTATTCATCAAATAATCCTGAAAAAAAATATTGTACACAAATATTTTATACAATTGTACACATTAAATGTTTCTTGAGCAGCAGATCAGCATATTAGAATGATTTCTGAAGGATCATGTGACACTGAAGACTGGAGTAATGATGCTGAAAATTCAGCTTTGCATCACAGGAATAAATTACTTTGTGAAATATATTCAAATAGAAAACAGTTATTTTAAATTGTAATAATATTTCACAATATTACTGTTTTTACTGTATTTTTAATTAAATAAATGTAGCCTTGGTGAGCAGACGAAACTTCTTTTAAAAACATTAAAAATCTTAGTGGTTCCAAACTTTTGGACTGTACTGTATATATATGATTATTAATATTAATATGAATAAAGTTGTCAAAAGTACCGACTTCGGTACCACATCGATGCTTTGAGCGCTGTTGAGCGGATTCGTAAACAGCTCTGATTGGTCATTGTGTTCACGGCTCATAGGATATGTCTATGATTGGCTTCAATGATCAACGTAATGGTCATCAATGACGCTCTTCACCAAGCGCTTACACTGATACACATGGAAGCGTTTGAAAACAGGCGTCTCTTGCAGATCAGTCCTCTGATAGACACCTGCTTTCAAACGCTCCTGCTTCCACTTTCAGATTCAAACACTTCCATGTGCTTTCAAACGCTCTCATGCATTGATTATTGTAGCCAATCACAGACATATCCGATGAGCGCGTCAACACAATGGCCAATCAGAGGTGTTTATGAATCCGTTCAACAGCGATCAAAGTGTCCAGTTTTAAAATTTCAGTACCGATTGGTACCGAAGTCTGTACTTTTGACAACAATATAATAACAATAATATCACTTCACAACAGAGAATGACACTTTTTAAAACTGACATGCATAGAGGCGATAGAAAAGAAAAGAAAACAAAACGCATTAAAAGTACAGTACTGTCAATAGTACTGTCAAAGTATAAATTAGTTTTTAAATGGAATTTGAGCAAAAACAACCTAAGCATAAGTCTTAATTTTTCTCCATTTAATTTCATTATTTCCTAGAAAGTTTGTGGACTCTTCCTTTTGTACTCTTATGTACACTTTGAAGAGTGTATCAGCTTACTTTCTAGATTCCATATATATCAGATCTTGAAGAGTGTGATATTTTATATTGGATTTTAATACTTAAAGGGTTAGTTTACTCAAAAATGAAAATTCCGTCATCATTTACTCACCCTCAAGTTGTTCCAAACCTGTAGTGATTTAAGGCAAGTTTTTGGTTACCCATATTCTTCAAAATAACTTATTTTGTGTTCAGCAGAAAAAAGAAGTTAATACAGGTTTGGAACAACTTGAGGGTGAGTAAAACGATGGCAGAATTTTCATTTTTGGGAGAACTATTCCTTTAAAGATCGAAGGTTTGGGATTGAGGCAAGAGTGAAACGAGCAAAAGTAAAAGGTAAAAAGTTTATGGTGAGCTTTATATAACAAAAAGTTGAAACCTGTAAGTTTGGATAAAAATCAAGCCCTGAGGCATGAAAGTGCCCATAGTCAGAGAAGCACTTGTATATTTATGCTGTTTTACCCCTCAAGATCACTTGTGTTTCAATAGAGGTCCAGCACTCCAGAACAAAGATCATATCAAAACTCTGATCTAATTTGGAACACTGTGTACATCCTCGATCCACCTGAAAGATGCAGCCGAGCAGAAATCAGAGGTCATACTCGCATCCATATTTGATATAAGCATCATGGAATGCACACTGACAGAGGCAGTCATCAGGAATCACAAGTAAATATATAAGTGGATGCAATCAAAGGCAGAAATCTGGTTATGAATGCAAGGCTCCTCATATTTTTTCATACAGTATTTTATGTTTATAATAAGGCAGAGCAGATTATCCTGTTTGTGTACTAGTCCTCGTATCTCCCTGTTAATCATAAACAAATGGAGTGTAATTGAGCGTGGACAATCTGATGAATGGCTTTTTGAACTAACAGTGCTGTGGGAAGCAAATGCGATTATTGTCTTACAAGTCTCCATTTAGGTTTCATCAGACCTCTTCCATTTGAGCGATGACAGAAGACATCAAATTTCAATTCTTCAAATCTCTTTAAGCATTTAAGGATTTATATATTATTAAATAATGATCGCATGGAAAATTTCGTTTGGTTTGGCCTGTGCCCTTTCTAGCAAAACATAATGAAGTTAGTACTGTTCAAAAGTTTGGGTCAGTAAGATTTTTAAAATGTTTTTTAAATGCATTTATTTGATCAAAGTACAGTAAAACTGTAGTACTTTAAAAAATAATTCATATATATATATATATATAAATATAAATATATATATATATATATATATATATATATATATATATATATATTTTAACAATAACAATAACTGTTTTCTATTTTAAAATATTTTAAAATGTTATTTATTCCTGTGATAACATTACAGGTATAAATACAATTTAAAAAATATATATATAAATACCAGGATTTTTTGATGAATAGAAAGTATAGAAGATGAAAAATTCATGACCCCAAACTTTTGAACAGTGGTGTATATATAATACTATATATTGTAAATATACAATGCATTGTATATTAATGTGTCAAGATGCTTGGTAATCATAAACAACCTTTGTTAATCCAAGTAATAGTTAATGATTGATAATAAATATAATTCCTTATTAAATAAGGAATTAAATCTTTTATCCTATTGCTGTTGCCACCGTTTTGTTTGTATTGTGGCTAAGAAAACCTCTTAACCATGGTAAAAATCACTGTATGTCTTCTTGCAACATTGCTTTGTTTTACAACCATTTTGTCGCTCATCCAGTCAGTTTTGAGAAACTAAAATTATAAGTTTATACAACAGTCTTGGTGTTATACCTTGTAATCTGTGTTTCCAAACTTTAATTCTGTTTTCTTGTGTTTGTCTGTTCTAGATACTCTGTCTGTTCCTCGCTGGTCCCCTCAGATACCTCGTAGAGACCTCGGCAACTCTATAAAACACAGGTGAGTTTTGTGGATGTGTGAGTGTGTGGTAGTGGTTACAATATGTCAAGCCAATTAACTCATGGTTGTGCAACTCTAGTCAGGCCTGCTCACGTCTGACGACTTGATTACACCAAATACCATTGATCCCAAGTCAAACAAAGAGCCTGCATTTGCACTTAGACTACGAAACACTGCAGATTTTGTGATGCAGGTTATAAAGGTTATAATGATATCTTAGCTGTCAAAAGACATGCAAAGTTCACCAAGGCTAAAAATCAACCTCCAAAGGGCACTTCAGAGTGGGACCAATTATGGCCGCCATATTGAAGGGCTGTTGCAAACCAAAGTGCTCAAAACTGGCTACTTCAAAGGGCCCTTCAGAGGCCCTGTCCCAAATGGCACACTTCATTTGCTCTTACACTTCATGTTCACTGACAAATGGGCCAACCTATGGTCTCATGGATTAGGGCTGGGTATCAATACAGATGTCCTGATTCGATTCCGATTCACAAAATCTCAATTCGATTCTCGATTTTCGATTCAATGAATTAAATGATTCAATTTTCATTGGCCCCATCCCAAAAAAGTAATAAATGAATAAAATAGTTATTGTTTTTTTTTTTTTTTGTATCCTTGTATTGTTATAAATAAGGTTATGACACCAAAATTTTAGATACCAGTGAAATTTAACAATTCTCAATTCCAATTTCGATACCACAGCTAAAACTACTAGCCTAACTAATATAAATTTCAAAGATAATTAAAGAGAAGTAAACAGAAATGAATAAAAAAGAACAAATAATTAAACTACAAGCAACATCACAAATAAATAAATACAACAGAACCAAGATAAAAATGAAATAATCAATGCTTTTCAGGTTTTTCAAGTAGGTCTAACAGTAGTTTTCATTGAATAAAGTAATCAGATGTGAAACAACACTGCATATAATCTTCACTGTACAAATTAAATAAAAGTCAATCCTTATTAAAATTACAAAATAGTTCAGTGAAGAGCAGAGAGTGACTTCTTTCTTTTTTAGTTTGATTAACATTAAAAACACAGACAGCAACAGGAATATTAGGCTGCTGTCACTTTAAGAGCTAATGCACACATCCAATATACTGATACACATGCGTTCTTTCTCTCATCTTACCTTCACTTAAGCCATAACCGACTATGTTTACCAGGATACATGCCAAAGTGAGCATTTTGAGATAAAAGTGGGCATTTTGATTGTGTGAATTTGTCCATTCAAGCGCAAGGAGACATGAAAGATCGGGTCACCTTAATTGGCTTGGCAAGATGACGCACAAGTTTTTTGGTCCACTACACCCTTCATCCCTTCGAAGGGCTCTCTCTTTGGAGGTCAAACCCTTCGAAGGGATTAGGGCATAGGGATGAACTCTTCAGAATTGAATGCAGGGGTGGAAATTAATGTCATCATAGATAGACAACTGCCACAGATCCAAAACGCGAGCAGATAAACAGATCCAAAAAATTGAAACGCTCATGTCAACTTTAAACTGAGATGGCTACGGTGATGTGGGCTTGCGTACTAAAGCCAGCCTCCTCTTTTATGAGACAGCACGGCTTCAATCTAATGAAGACACTTTGACACTGTCAGAGCCCATTAGTCATATTCTATTAACTGTCAGCTTCTGTTCATATCAGAGAAATAGATTGGCAAATGCACAGTGACCCTTCAGAGGAACTCTATTGCAGGAGATTTGAATGGCCCTTTCATTGTGGAGAACGGCAAATGCGACTACATGTAAACAAAAAGAGATAGAGATAGAAGAAATGAGGAATAAAGAGAGCACTTTCTATGCAATTCTGCTGAACAATCGCTAATGCATCCATATGGCATTTGTCCTCGCGTATATTTGTCAAGTGCAGATGCACAGTTGAGTGCAAAGGAGATATTCAGAGATACTCGGTTACAATTAAATTACTCTTACGGCGAAGTGTCTATCTTTCGGCATACGCTGCACATATCTGTCTCTCGATGAAAAGGTTAGTTGGCAAACGTGATCGTTGCAGTGACACATTCGCTCTTTCATCTGAAGAGTTTAGGAGTGGTTGTCAAAAGGTCAGAACCATCTGCTGATAGTTTGACAGCGAAGCAAAACAAACCCATATGGCCTCATGCATTTTAAAACTGGATGAAATTAGATTTTTTTTTTTTTCTCTGGGAAAGTGTCTGAAAAAGGGTCAGTTATGAATTACACCACTTATTTGTGCTTTTGCAGGTTTTCCACGAAGTATTGGATGTCGCAGACATGTATCGTGTGCGGGAAAGGAATGCTATTCGGCTTGAAATGCAAAAACTGCAAGTAAGTTCTACAATGTTTGTCTAGAAGGATATTTCGTCCACAAAAAGAAAAAAAAAATCATGCTTTTGTAATCATAAGCATGACATAAAAAGTCGAAAATATGACATAAATGTTTCAGTTATGACATAAAAACAATCATGACATAATTTTTTTTTTTTTTAGAAATGGCTGTCAAATGATTAATCACGATTAGTCGCATCCAAAATAAAAGTTTATGTTTACATACTATATATGTGTGTACTGTGTATAATTATGAATATTTAAAGGAACACTCCACTTTTTTTGAAAATAGGCTAATTTTCCAACTCCCCTAGAGTTAAACAGTTGAGTTTTACCGTTTTCGAATCCATTCAGCCGATCTCCGGTTCTGGCGGTACCACTTTTAGCATAGCTTAGCATAGTTCATTGAATCTGATTAGACCGTTAGCATTGCGCTTAAAAATGACCAAAGAGTTTTGATATTTTTCCTATTTAAAACTTGACTCTTCTGTAGTTTCATCGTGTACTAAGACCGACGGAAAATGAAAAGTTGTGATTTTCTAGGCTGATATGGCTAGGAACTATACTCTCATTCCAGCGTAATAATCAAGGAACTTTGCTGCCGTATCATGGCTGGCTGCAGCAGGCGCAATGATATTACGCAGTGTCTCTCACAAACGTCTCCATGGTTGCAAGGCACGTTCCCTGTGCAAGCAGGGGCTCACAGGCGCTGCGTAATATCATTGCACTGCTGCAGCCAGCCATGGTACGGCAGCAAAGTTCCTTGATTATTACGCCTGAATGAGAGTATAGTTCCTAGCCATATCAGCCTAGAAAATCACAACTTTTTATTTTCCGCCAGTCTTAGTACATGATGTAACTACAGAAGAGTCAAGTTTTAAATAGGAAAAATATCAAAACTCTTTGGTCATTTTTAAGCGCAATGCTAACGGTCTAATCAGATTCAATGAACTATGCTAAGCTATGCTAAAAGTGGTACCGCCAGAACCGGAGATCAGCTGAATGGATTCGAAAACGGTAAAACTCAACTGTTTAACTCTAGGGGAGTTGGAAAATTAGCCTATTTTCAAAAAAAGTGGAGTGTTCCTTTAAATACACACACATACATGTATATATTTTTAAAGGGTTAGTTCACCCAAAAATGAAAATTCTGTCATTAATTACTCACCCTCTTGTCGTTCCACACCCGTAAGACCTTTGTTCATCTTCGGAACTCAAATTAAGATATTTTTGATAAAATCCGATGGCTCAGTGAGGCCTCCATTGGCAGCAAGATCATTAACACATTCAGATGCCCAGAAAGCTACTAAAGACATATTTAAAACAGTTCATGTGACTACAGTGGTTCAAACTTAATGTTATGAAGTGACAAGAATACTTTTTGTGTGCCAAAAAAAAAAAAAAAATGACTTTATTCAACAATATCTAGTGATGGGAGATTTCAAAACACTGTTTCATGAAGCTTCGAAGCTTTACAAATCTTTTGTTTGGAGTCAGTGGTACGGAGCACGTACCACTAAAGTCATGTGATTTCAGTAAATGAGGCTTCATTACATCATATCTGACATAATTGTAAATGATTTATGTCATAATTATGACTTTTTATATCATAATTCCAATTATTTTATGTCATAATTTTGACATTTTATCTCATAATGATTTTCATGTTATTTTTTTTTTTTCTTTGTTGTTTTATTATTTGTGTTTGTTAGTTGTTCCAGTGGTGTCTGAAAATAATTATAGACATTTATTAGCCTGTTCTGCAAATATAAAGGCTAGAAATTATATTATTTAACATTACCATTTCATGTTATTTTTTCTGTGTGATATTTCCTAACCTCCAAGTGGCAATGGAAAGCATTGTTTGTAGCATAGCATAGCATAAACGGTGCAACAAATTGTCAACCTGTCTGAATCAGAACAATGGTAAAATGAAACAACCGTTAGCTAAATAATATTAGATATAGCTTGTGTCTCTCCTTCAATGTATGTGTAGGACATTTTTACATGAGCCAAAAATTCACTAAATGGAAATCCTCTGGATAATAAAATGGGCAAAAAAATCCCATAGACTGATACTGAAACCATATCTGTAGACCAAAAGCAAAAAAAGTTTAGCAGTGTGCTAAAATTCAAGTCTTAGCACCCTAGCAATCGTTGTGATGATTTTTGCATGGCCAAACACCACTTACGTTTTCTTGAAGATCAAAAGATCATAAAAATCAAGCTATTTTTGTAATTCTGTCTGGTGCCACTTCTGATGCAGAAAATACATTGCACATCATGATATCATAAATGTCAAATGTTAAATATACACTTCACTATTTATTACCATTTCTTAAACCATCTCTTATGATCATACAAATGTCTGAAAATGAAAATTCCTAACATTTTAGTTTGGTAAAGATGCGATTTGATGTTTTTGTTTGAATCAAAGCCTCTTTAGAATTCAGCGCTACACACTTTGTGCCTGCAGTAGTGTCTGAACATTCAAATTGAGCATAATTATCATTATCATTAAAAGATTATTTGAATAAATTACCTTCCTAATAGTTTCCACTCTACCACCCTTGACTGTGGCATCTTGTTACTAAGATACTTGCTGGCTTTTGACACCCTCAAAATGATGGCTGCATATTAAGTGTTTGTTTTGAATATTCATTGATTTGCTTTTACAAGAGCAAACTAATAAACATTTCTGTCATGCTTTCTTTTGTCAGATTGAAGTGCCACAACAAATGCACCAAAGAAGCACCGCCCTGTCATTTACTCATATACCACAGAGGAGGTAGGGACCCATTCAGAGGTATTTAAACTTTTATGTTTTCTCTTCTTCTTCTTTTTAACTTCATGAATGCTTAAATCCATAAGTACTACACATGGCAGGCCATTAATTATGGTTCAAATATGACTTCAGAAACTGCAATGTTCTTGTTCAAAGCATGTTTTCAACCTCATAATTCCTTTATATTCAATTGAACATTTTTAATTACAGGCTTTATCTGTATATTATTAAAAACACTGCGTTTTGAAAATTGGTTCCCAAACAGGAGAATGCATTTAAAGGGAATAATTGTGGGAACAATGAAGAATGTATTTGCATTTTAGTGGCATGATGTCTGCTTTGTAATAATGTACTAAACCATTTGTCTTGTTCTCTGTGAAGCATTAGGTTTAACCTTCAGTCTGCATCCTTCTTACCATTTTTCTTTCTTTTTCCATCTGTGCTGTTTTACACCACCTCATTGTTCCCTCATTTGTTATGTTGCAGATCAAGGAACATCTCAAGGTAAGAGATGTGACCTCATTCTTTTGAAAGATATTCTATATAAATATATTACAGATTATGAAAAATGAATATAGTATAGGAAAAATGTCAAACCAATTTTAAAAT
The DNA here is from genome assembly GCF_024489055.1 of Chanodichthys erythropterus. NCBI lineage: Eukaryota > Metazoa > Chordata > Actinopteri > Cypriniformes > Xenocyprididae > Chanodichthys > Chanodichthys erythropterus. The sequence goes on along the minus strand of NC_090233.1, from coordinate 20,936,345 downwards.
ACTTTTGACTTTAAATTTAAAGGGATAGTTCACCCAAAAATGAAAATTGTGTCATCATTTACTCACCCTCAAGTTGTTCCAAACCTGTATAAATGTCTTTGTTCTGCTGAACACAAAGCAAGATATTTGGAAGAATGTTTGTAACCAAGCAGATCTCGCCCCAACCCTCACAACTACCATAGTAATTTTTTTTCCTACTATGGTAGTCAATGTGGGGCGAGATCTGCTTGGTTACTAACATTCTTCCAAATATCTTCCTTTGTGTTCAGCAGAACAAAGACATTTATACAGGTTTGGAGCAACTTGAGAGTGAGTAAATGATTATAGAATTTTCATTTTTGTGTGAACTATCCCTTTAATGGATCTTTTATCTGCTGGAAGAAGTGAACAATGATATTTTATATGCCCTGGTCGCTGCTGTTGGATTTCCATGTGATATTTCTGATATATACTGTACATAATACATGGTTTAGTGGCTCTTCCATTAAAATGTGACAAGACTTTTCAGAGTTTTTCTGTTACCGTGACAACTGCCTCCTGTTACCGTGGATACTATGCTGTTTCTCTCGCTCTCTCGCTCTCTCAGCTCGTCAGCTCGTCAGGACCGAGTCGGTACCATGTGACATAAACAACCCCCTCAGGTACTCAGACCTCCACATTAGCCAGACTCTCCCCAAGACCAACAAAATCAACAAGGTAAGAATAGTCGCATACTATTACGTCTAAACAAACACATCTCAACCCTGTTACATCTCTCCACTGTCAACATTATTACTACAAGTCCTTCCTGTAATTTAATTTTTAACACAACATGTTTGCTTTTGATTTTTTATTGAAGTAACTTCAAAGGCAGTTTTTGCAGACCAAACAACCTACCTGTAATTTTTGGTACAACTGGTTTTCTTATGTGTGTATTGGAAAACAAAGCACGACAAGATGAGTGTGACATTTTTAAGACACCGTGTCAAGTCTATGTTTAAAAACGTGTCTTGAGAACCTTGCGTTCAATTCCATTCCATTGCGCTTTATTTAGGTGCTTTTAAATGCAAGAACACGTCCTGTGTGTGTGTGTGTGTGTGTGTGTGTGTGTGTGTGTGTGTGTGTGTGTGTGTGTGTGTGTGTGTGTGTGTGTGTGCGCGCTCTCCATAAATGCTGCTAGAACTCCTGTGTGAAGGGAACTGACTTCATATCCAATAAAAGTCACTTCAGAACTAGCTGGTAAAAAGTAACTGCAAAAGAATATGCTGCTACATTATGTTTGATATTTCGTTACCTTATATACCTAATATACCTCTTACCTAATATATCTGTCAAAGAGGTGGAATTGTGGAACAACTGTGACAAAGTGCAGTTCACTTTGCAAATTTAAAAAAGTTTAAAGATAATATAACTCTAAAATGAATCATTTGTATATGTAAAACTTAAAATGATTGTATTGATGTATGAAAGTGTAACTTTCAGTTGTATGAAAGTCTTAAAGTCAGCATGAAACGGAAGTTGCAAAGTCTTTTCTTCTCTATTGTGATGTATATCCGAGTGTAACAGCTTCTTGAACAAGAATAAATGAAGGCCAGGACTTGATTTTGTCCATCAGGAATTGATTGGATCAAAGTGGTTTGCTATTGGTCGATCTCATGTGAGTGACAGGTTGTTCCGCCCTCACACCAGTAAACATGTCATCAGAGAAGAGATTTTGCTGCAAGAGGGAGGGGAAGTTATTTTGATTAAAGATTATGAGGGTACATGAATTAAAAAAATAACAATGTGCATGGGTAAATTATTTATAATAAATACAGCAATATTCCATAAAAAATAAGAATAGTCAGAATTGAGACTTTAAGAAGTTTTGTTTTTGTTTCTGTTTTGTATCCACCTTATTTTTAAAGGGTTTGATCACCCAAACATGAAAATTCTGTCATTAATTACTCACCCTTATGTCGTTCCACACATGTAAATCCTTTGTTCATCTTCTGAACACAAATTAAGATATTTTTGATGAAATCGGAGAGCTGTCTGACTCCTCCATAGACAGCAGATTACCAACCACTTTCAAGATCCAGAAAGGTCGTTAAAACCGCCAACGTGACTGCAGTGGTTCAACCTGAATGTTATGAAGCATGCAAAAACAAAACAAAAATAACGACTTTATTCAACAATCTCTTCTCTTTCATGTCAGTCTCCTACGCAGTTGATGCAGTAAGAACAGTGAAGGCTTCCGTGTTTACATCCGAACGGCGGCTCAGTATTGGCTGACGCTGTATTTGTGAGCCGCAGGAGCCAGTCAATGATGAGCTGGCGTTCAATGTGCGCTTACTACGGAAGAGAAGAGATTGTTGAATAAAGTCATTATTTTTGTTTTGTTTTTGAGCACAAAAAGTATTCTCGTCACTTCATAACATTAAGGCTGAACCACTGCAGTCATGTCGACTGTTTTAACAATGTCTTTAGTACCTTTCTGGACCTTGAAAGTGGTGGTTAAACCGCTGTCTATGGGGGAGTCAGAAGCTCTCGGAACGCCGCAGCATTTAAAGATCATTTCCAATGACTGACATCACAGAATTTACCAGTATTTTGGTGCTGATGTGTGAATGGTCTCTTAACGGTAAAAAGTCAGAACGCCGTTGCTTGTGTGAACAGCAAATTTGTGTATTTACCTGTAAAGTAATTTTATAATTATAAGGGCTTATGTTGGACAGTTTTCTAATGTAGCACGACTGTCCAGCTTTCAGCCCATAGGAGATCAGGTTTACAGCCGCCTCACCCCTGGTTTTTGATTAATCGTTAACTGACCGTGAGAATGAAGTCAGGTTTACTGATGTCTGACCGTGCCAGTAATGAGCAGAGAGTAGGGAGTGTTTTTGTGTATTACAAAAGGTCTGTCTATCTCTGTTTCAGGACCACATCGCTGTGCCATATCAGCCCGACTCCAGCAGCAACCCCTCCTCCACCACCTCCTCCACCCCTTCATCTCCTGCTCCCCCTCTGCCGCCCAGCGCAACACCCCCGTCTCCTCTGCACCCTTCCCCGCAGAGTGCCAGACAACCGAAACAGTCCAACCTTACAGGTACCAACCCAAAACATAATATTATTTTTTCCTCTGAATTTCAAATAAATGATTACATTTTGCATTTTTATTCTTTAATAAAACAAAACAAAACAAAAAAATCATTTCAAATTATATCAGCATAACAATTTGAGTGAAAAGTTGGATTTTATATATATACCACTGCTGTTTTTTTTTTTGTGAATTTGTGAATAAATTGCTTATTTGATTATTGATATAGAAATATAATTGTGTGCAGAAATATATATATTTTTTAAATTGTTAACATTTTTTGTTATACATTTTTCAAAATCATATTTTAAATTAAAATTAGACAGCACGTTTACATGCACACCGATATACTGATAACTCCCAAAAATCAGCTTATTGAAATAACCCATTGTCTCGGTTTAGATGCAAACCAGTAACCTGGCAACGCAAGTAAACAGTTTTAAAAAAAAAAGTTTATTAATAAATCAAGTTATTCCCCAGTAGTGACGTCAAACCTAACCACTCGTGCGTCTGACTCAGAGTATTTCATATGTTATGTCCGTTGTGATATTAAATAAAGCATTAAAAACCCAAGAGTATTCCAAAATGTTAGCAGGAAACTCATATTCTCCTCTCCTGCAGTTACGAATGCTGCATTTTGACTGTACCACTTCTGCACAAGATGAGAACACATTTTTAGACTCTTTCTTGGGTCAAGAGTTTGCGATATATTTCTTCCTCCCATACCGCGACACGCTCGCTGTGTCTGTATGCTCTTAAATCCACAGTAAGGATGCTCTCCTGTCACATATCACACATGTGCACTTCGATAGACCTTACGTACCCCCGCCCCTTTTCAGCACTGCGCTCGTTGTGTTCTGTCTTCCGGTTTGTATTTCCACAGCATGGAGGTAAGATCTTACGGATTTATGAATTAACTGCTCGTTTTAAAATCTTCCCGGTCTACTGACTTTTGTTATAACATCTGCTTCTAACATTACAATTCTTATGATAACTTTCATTTACTCTACAATAAGTAATCACCAGCTAATTACTCCTTGACAGCAATGCCATAGAAATACACAGAGATACTGCAAAAACAGAAGCTCAAAGACAAAATTCTGATGGCTGCACTCTTTTTTCTCTGGTGAATAAGGTCTATAAGCCGAAAGAAAACAGATTAACGTGTTTATGTGCCAGCGAAAAAAATAAAGTCGTATGCCATGGAAGTTGTGACAGTCTTTTCTTCCTTATTGTGACATATGCAAGCAATAAGGTACGAGAGGCTGTGCTGTATCGTGAATAAGTCACAGCTGAAGGGCGTTGTTAGGCAAGGCGAGAAATGGACTGCCTGCAACCCCTTCAGCCATGACTTATTCATGATACAGCACTAGCATCGAGTACCTTATTGCTTTTATAAAACGGTTACCACACAATACAAATATTAAAGCTAGAAATATGTATTTCATGAAGTAAACTCTTATTAAAAGCCTTCCTTCCGCCGTAAAAAATAGTTCAGTGAACAGACCGTGAACAGCAACAGAAGTTACATTATTATGCCATTAGATGGCGGCAAAGGCTATCTTTATGAGTGTGTCAGTCAGTAGCGAAGACTTTTATATTGAAAAGACTGAATTGTTTTGAAAACAGAACAAGACGCAACTGACAAATGTTTGACTAGTGCTGTCAGTCACGGGAAAACCCCTTAACTGTTAAAAGGACAAGATAATACATCAGACATTTAAACTGATTTTTTTATTATGAACATAGGACTGACCTGAAGGAAAATTGCTAAATCTGAATGCAGGTGAAACTGCATGAATTTAGACACGGTGTAACATATGTTTACGTTCCTAAGATTGGTTGCTAAGGGTGATGTGTAGTGATACACAAAATTAGTTGGGTGAAGCAGTCAGAGCCATGTTTTATCGTGAATAAAACACAGCTATTGACCTATCAGAATCATGGACAGGAACTAACCGTTTTTATAAATCTAAGTAAAATGGCTTCTGGAATGAGAAAAAAAGTAGGGCTGAACTTGACTTTTTTTGCCCTCATGTGACTCGTTTCATCTGTTTTCCTCATGACAGTGTGAATAGTACAAGCCACATGGAATCTGATCTTTTCAATTCTGATTTGTGCCACTTACATATGTGGTACTAAATCCGATACAGGTCAAATGTTTTGTAATGCGACCGCAGTGTGAACAGTCATATCAGAACTCATGCGATTTCAACGTCACTCGAGATCAACATTCGTTACGATTCTGCACTCATGGGAGTCTATTCAAAGATTTTACATATCCAACGTTATGAAGACAGTTGTGAAAGGTAGTCAGTAGAAGGGCAGAGATGTGTCAGAACTCATAAGTATTACAGAGATGGCTCAATAATACAAGCAAAACATGAGGGCTCGTATCATAAAAGTTTCAAAACTCTGCTCTCTTTTGTCTCATCATTCTTTATTTTTCATATTGCTTGCCTGCACATAATTTCATACTATAAATAAATGCGTAATTGCTTACTTTAATGCCCTCCATGTTTACTTCCGTATGACAACACGCTGTGTGTTGCCAAGTCCATGATTTTCCCGCGGAATTGGGTTACTTTTTCACCATTTCCACAGTTTGGTGTGCAAACTGCACTAATGCGATATTTAACCCCCGGAACATGATTTTACCGGGATACTTCATGGAACCTGATTGGGCTAGTTTTGGACTAGTTTTAAAAAGCAATTGAGTGGATTTTGTGATTAAAATCGTTGTAACCTGGTTTGTATTGTTCTTTTGCGCATGCAGTTCAGTTCAGAACCAAGATCTGTTCGCACTGGAAATCTGATATTGGCCACATTTAAAACAACAATGTGAACAGTTACCACACAATACAAATATTAAAGCCAGAAATATGTATCAATGCAACTTTCATGAAGTAAACTTTCACTAAAAGCCTTCCTTCTGCCGGAAAAAAATAGTCCCTGACCGTGAACAGCAACAGAAGTTACATTATTTCGCCATTAGATGGCGGCAAAGACTGTCTTTATGAGTGTGTCAGTCAGTAGCGAAGACTTTTGTATTGAAAAGACTGAATTGTTACGAACACGTAACAAGACACAACTGACAAATGCTTTGACTAGCACTGTTAATCATGGGAAAAACTCCTTAACTGTTAAAAGGACAAGATAATACATCGGACATTTAAACTGATACAAAAAAAATGGATCCGAGGAAAAATCAGAATTGAGCATTAAGGCTTGCAGTGTGAACGTAGCCTTAAAGGGATAGTTCACCCAAAAATGAAAATTTGATGTTTATCTGCTTACCCCCAGCGAATCCAAGATGTAGGTGACTTTGTTTCTTCAGTAGAACACAAATGATGATTTTTAACTGCAACCGTTGCCGTCTGTCATTCAAATAATGCGAGTGGATGGGAACTTCATCTATAAGAGTAAATAAAACTTGCATAGACAAGTCCAAATTAAACCCTGCGGCTCGTGACGACACATTAATGTCCTAAGACACGAAACGATCGGTTTGTGTGATAAACCGAACAGTATTTATATAATTTTTTACCTCTAATACACCACTATGTCCAACGGCATTCATCACTCGATTCGTGAGGTCTGATCGCGCTCTGACAGCAGCAGTTATGTCTCGCTCTCATTGAAGTATATGCGCGAGACATCACTGCCCTTGTCAGAGCGCGATCAGACCTCATGAATCATAATTGCATGTAAACGTGCTGATTGAATCACAGATTTTTTAGTCTGGTCTCAGACTTTTGGACATTTTTGTATCCTAAAAGTCAGAATTTGTATGTTGTCTTTGTGATGAACTGTGGTGAATTTTGCAGAGCAATAACATACGCCAATAATCATCGGGGGGGGTTGTTGAATTTTATTGAATTCTGTCTGCTTCTCTCCTGTGCCCCTCTCAGCATCTCATTTCTACAAATACAAGCAGCAGTTCATCTTCCCTGGTAAGTGTGTCATAATTGGTCATTACCCCTACCCATAATGCAGTGCGACATGCAGAGGCAAACTTTTTTGATGTCATTTTTATGCCATCTTTTCTTTGAGGCACAACAAACCCTCTCCCTATGTCTTTCTTTCCACTTCTTGTCGTCTCTTAACCAGCAATGCTGTATTCTATAATGATGGTTCTTTTAAAGGCGAGGTCGCCTGCGCCTCGCTGACAAATAAAGGCTGATAAGTGCCTGTATTCTGTGGGAGGCACTCAGCTCGCTGCATGTTTTTGATGAACGCATGGAGGGAGGAAAGCCATGGTGTTGTTGGTAGCCTGGTAGTTTGAAATAAAGGCTACTTATGGCAATTTCGCTGGTTAAATTTCCAATGAAGAGGTAACCTATGTTAGCTGCTGAGATCACAGTCACCGTTGTAGCTTTAACAAGGAAACATATGGCCATTTGTCATTTGTTTGTTTTTCAATGTTTTATATATTGCTGACTTATCAAATAGATAAATAACTGAATATTCTATGTTGGCTTAAGTTGAGAGTTTATTTTATTTTATGTATAAAATCAGTTGCCTGGTGTGTGTACATATACTGTTCAAATGTTTGGTTGTCGATAAGAGTTTTTTTATGTTTTTAAACTTTTAATGCATTTATTTGTTCAAACGTACAGTAAAAATACTGTGAAATATTATTACTATTTAAAATAGCTGTTTCTTATTTTAATTCATTTTAAAATGTAATTTATTCCTGTTATGGCAAATCTGAATTTTCAGCATCATTACTCAGTCTTCAGTGTCACATGATCCTTCAGAAATCATTCTAATATTCTGATTTGCTGCTCAATAAACATTTATTATTATCAATGTTAAAAACAGTTGTGCTACTTAAAATTTTTGTGGAAATGGTGAAATATTTTTTTTTCAGGATTCTTTGATGAACAGCTTTGCAGATGTCTTTACTGCCACTTTTACTGCTAAATAAATGTATTATAAATCTTACTGACTCCAAACATTTGACCTGTAGTTAGTCTTCAGATGTTTATGTAATAAACACATTGTTGCAGTGTAAATCAGACAGTTAAATGTTGTTCTCAGCAGTACTCCTGCATGAATTTATTTCTCTGTTAGTCTATAAAAATACACTCTCTTACAAATTATGTCATTTTCTCTCTCATCTCTGCCTTGTAACTTATCTTTTAACTCTTTTTCTTTGTAGATGTGGCCCCTGAGGTTCCCACCAGGGCCCCTCAAGTCATTTTACACCCTGTTCTGTCTGAGCCTGGGTAAGTGTGTGCGTGTGTTTATATGTGTATGTGAGTTTACGTTGATCTGACATATTAGGATGCATTTAAACATGATGACATCAGTCTGCCTATGTAGAGCGTTCCAAATCAGTCTGAGGTCATAGAAGGCAAGAGTAGAGTTGTGTAATAAATGACATACTATACACTATCCACATATATACTGTGCACTATGTACTCAACAATGTAGTGTATGGAATTTATAAGGTTATTTTGTCATCCAGCATTGGAGTCGTTTCTTAAAAAACTTAAAACTTTTTATTGTTAGTTCTTGTTAGCTGAGGTCCATTAAATAATATTAACAGATACGACTTTTAATTTTAATAATGTATTAGTAAATGTTGAAATTAACATGAACTGAGATTAATAAATGAACATAACTAAGTTTATGTTAACTAATGTAGTTAAAGGAACACTCCACTTTTTTTGAAAATAGGCTCATTTTCCAACTCCTAGAGTTAAACAGTTGAGTTTTACCGTTTTCGAATCCATTCAGCCGATCTCCGGGTCTGGCGGTACCACTTTTAGCATAGCTTAGCATAGTTCATTGAATCTGATTAGACCGTTAGCATCGCGCTTAAAAATGACCAAAGAGTTTTGATATTTTTCCTATTTAAAACTTGACTCTTCTGTAGTTACATCATGTACTAAGACCGACGGAAAATGAAAAGTTGTGATTTTCTAGGCTGATATGGCTAGGAACTATACTCTCATTCCGGCGTAATAATCAAGGAACTTTGCTGCTGTTCCATGGCTGCAGCAGGCGCAATGATATTACGCAGTGTCTCTCACAAACGTCTCCATGGTTGCAAGGCACGTTCCCTGTGCAAGCAGGGGCTCACAGGCGCTGCGTAATATCATTGCACTGCTGCAGCCATGGAACGGCAGCAAAGTTCCTTGATTATTACGCCTGAATTAGAGTATAGTTCCTAGCCATATCAGCCTAGAAAATCACAACTTTTTATTTTCCGCCGGTCTTAGTACACGATTTAACTACAGAAGAGTCAAGTTTTAAATAGGAAAAATATCAAAACTCTTTGGTCATTTTTAAGCGCGATGCTAACGGTCTAATCAGATTCAATGAACTATGCTAAGCTATGCTAAAAGTGGTACCGCCAGAACCGGAGATCGGCTGAATGGATTCGAAAACGGTAAAACTCAACTGTTTAACTCTAGGGGAGTTGGAAAATTAGCCTATTTTCAAAAAAAGTGGAGTGTTCCTTTAAGTAATGTTAAGAAATGAAACCTTATTGTAAAGTGTTACCGTTATCTTTTGTTAAGCCTGTTGTGGAAATTTTGGTTATGCATTGATTCTGATAGGCAAAAAATCTAGTTTTGTGCCTGTTATAAAAAAATGTATAAGGGAAAAAAAATTCCATGACCTTAGTAGCCAGTACAGCATATAATCATCAACTTCCTCTTACAAAAAGAAATTCAGTGTCTAAAATTGCATACATCTCAAAGCCTTTTTCAGTCTGGATGACTTGCCTTGTACATATCTGTGGCAAGAAATGTGTTTGTTAATACGCCTTTGACCCTCATTTGGGTTGAAGAATATGGAAGGACAGTGCCGGAAGATCTGTCAGGGCATTTGTGCGTACATGTCTGTAAACAATTGTACTCTGACTCTACAGCTATGTCAAAGAACCCCATAATGCACATACTGCTGTTAAAGCACAACAGAAACTGAAATTTCTTTTTTGAAGATATTGCATCTTGATTCATTTAATTAAAAAGGCTATTTTTCTTTATGGGTCTTTGAGTTTTCCAAAACATAGGCAGATATGGTTGACATCATCACTGTAGCGTGAACTCAAGCCCCACTCTTTGTTTGGCGAAAGTGTGTGTGTGTGTGTGTGACTTGTCTTCAGTCACATCTACTATTGCACCACAAATATTTTTGCTCTAATAATTCTGTAATCTAAAATGCTCATATCTGCCATAAATAGACACAAGCCGTGGCGTAACTGTCTGACATGTCTGTGGCCTTTCACTGGGCATCGCTCTAAATACACACAAAGTCAGTACAGGACAGAACATGACATTTCAGACACATTTGTATATTAATAAACAATGCTAAATGGTCTTGGCATGTCTTTATAAGTGACAAAAAATAATATGGTATTTGACCTTAATCAAAAAGAGCCAGAGAGAGCAACATAACAATATATACAGTAATCTACATTTTATGCTGCTAATTTAGCAGCATCTTCAGAGAACACCGTAAAACTAGATTCAATTAGAGCCTTTTTTTTTAGATTGGCAGTAAACAAATCTTTAGTCTTAGCTCTGAAAACTCTCATGCCTAAAACTGATTGTGCTGGTTTGATGTGAGCCCGTGAGGTTTGGTTTGATGCTTCTTTTTTTTTTTTTTTTTTTGGCTTATGTCTCAGGCTGAATTGTATTTTATTTTTTTACAAAAAGTGGTCATAGAAAACACTTTAGTCTTGATTAAAATAGACTATTTTGCCTGGTATTTGTGTGATATTTATGTATATGGTAATTATAGAGTGGTGCAGGGATAAAGTCAAAACCTGGAAGACTAATTCACCACTGGTTCTCTCAAGATTTTTTTATTTTAAGATTTAAGTAAATTAAGGTCTGTGGTAAACATAACTTGATGGTACTTGATTGTTGGTTCTACAATTAAACTGCACACACTCACACTCCAAAGGTTCTTATCTGGTTACTTATTAATTTTACTTATTAAAATTATAAGGGGGCATATCATGAAAATCTGACTTTTTCCTTGTTTAAGTGCTATAATCAGGTCCCCAGTGCATCTACCAACCCAGAAAATGTGAAAAAGGACAACCTGGTAACTTTGTTTTGGTAAGCCTTTTTCTGGAAGCATGTGAAAAAGGAGCCACTCTGATTTCGCTCCCCTAGTGACGTAGGAAGGAGATTTTATTATAATATTACCACCCCTTAATCTGCACGTTTCCACCCACGGAACCCTCTTTTTTTTTTTCGCAAGCAACAATACCAGTTGGCAAAAGTTCAAGCAAAGCATGCTAACTGTTCTGTCATTGGCTGCACTGACGAGCACAGAACACTATTTAGGCCATGTTGGGCTGCTTTAGAGAAGAGGATGAGTTGTTGTAGTAGAGTGCTGTCATTTTACGCCAGACTGCTTCACAAACGAGGGTCAATTCAATGCTGGATTTGCACAAAAGATTAACATGAAGGCACATGCTGGTTGATAAGTTGAATCGAATTTCACAGCAACTACATATATTTATCCACTAACCGTTCAGAAACATCCAGATGCATTCTAAAAGTTGCACTTCTTAAGTCTCTCCATCAGTGTCCGACTCCAGTTTGAACAATGTAAGGCTGATCCTCAAAAAAATCCTCATTTTGGCCTCTTGAGATTCCCCAGCTTTGTTGTTGTTGTTGTTGAGCAACCGAACGAGAGCTGTTAAAGCTCCGCCCTCTTTTGAAAAGCATCCAGGAGCAGCAGCTCATTTGCATTTAAAGGGGCACACACAATGTTTTTGCTCACACCCAAATAGGGGCAAATTTGACAAGCTATAATAAATGATCTGTTGGATATTTTGAGCTGAAACTTAACAAACACATTCAGAGACTTATATTACATCTTGTGGAAAGGGGCATAATAAATAAAAATAACAGCTTAAACATTAGCATTTTCGATGTAGCTTCAAAACATTCAACTTATATTTACCACAGACCTTGTTTTAATCATAAATTGAAAAAAAAAAAAACATTATAAAACCCCATAGGAAACTCTTGAGGGAACCAGTGGCAAATTAGTCTTCTGGGTTTTGACGTCATCTCTGCACCACTATAATGTCATCTTAGCTATATGTGAGGTTACGTTACAGTTAGGATGCTAACTGAAGGCAGCTCACTAAGCTGTAGAGCCTGTATGAACCACTTTTGTAGAAGCTAAAAATACGAAGATGAGCAAGCAGAATATTTTATGTGATCCTTTCAGATGGCGTAAAGTAAACAATGGATTTTAATTCGATTATAGGCCTTTGAAAATGAAACATTGGTTCGTTCTGCTGAAGTAAATGACCCTCCCTGCGCAAACACATTTTCTGTTTTCTCTTCACACAGTCCCAAAGGGAGTCCCTTGCTACAAATTGAGGTTGAGCCAACATCTGATGTGAGTCATCCTGCTTCTATAGCAAATGTGCACTATCATGTGGTAAAACCTGAGTACAAACACTCTTAAAAATAAAGGTTCTTTATCGGCATCGATGATTCCATGAAGAACCATTCAAATGCTTGCAACGTTTCCATTGCACAAAAGGTTCTTTGTAGTGAAAAATGGGTCTAGATTATTAGAATGTTCTTCACAGTACAAAAAAATATTGATCTTTTAAAATCCCCTTTTAGAACCTTTATTTTTAAGAGTTTTAAGATTCTATCTATCTATCTATCTATCTATCTATCTATCTATCTATCTATCTATCTATCTATCTATCTATGTGTCTGTCTATCTATCTATCTATCTATCTATCTATCTATCTATCTATCTATCTATCTATCTATCTATCTATCTATCTATCTGTCTGTCTGTCTGTCTGTCTATCTATCTGTCTGTCTGTCTGTCTGTCTATCTATCTGTGTGTCTATCTATCTATCTATCTATCTATCTATCTGTCTGTCTGTCTGTCTGTCTATCTATCTGTCTGTCTGTCTGTCTGTCTATCTATCTATCTGTCTGTCTGTCTGTCTGTCTGTCTATCTATCTATCTATCTATCTATCTATCTATCTATCTGTCTGTCTGTCTATCTATCTGTGTGTCTGTCTGTCTGTCTATCTATCTATCTATCTATCTATCTATCTATCTATCTATCTATCTATCTATCTATCTATCTATCTATCTATCTATCTATCTATCTATCTGTCTGTCTGTCTGTCTGTCTGTCTGTCTGTCTGTCTATCTATCTGTCTGTCTGTCTATCTATCTATCTATCTATCTATCTATCTATCTATCTATCTATCTATCTGTCTGTCTGTCTGTCTATCTATCTGTGTGTCTGTCTGTCTGTGTGTCTGTCTGTCTGTCTGTCTATCTATCTATCTATCTATCTATCTATCTATCTATCTATCTATCTATCTATCTATCTATCTATCTATCATCTATCTATCATCTATCTATCTGTCTGTCTGTCTGTCTGTCTGTCTGTCTATCTATCTATCTATCTATCTACCTATCTGTCTGTCTGTCTGTCTATCTATCTATCTGTGTGTCTGTCTATCTATCTGTGTGTCTGTCTATCTATCTGTGTGTCTGTCTATCTATCTATCTATCTGTCTGTCTGTCTGTCTATCTATCTATCTATCTATCTATCTGTGTGTCTGTCTGTCATTCTATTGTTCTGTTTATTGTTCTATCTATCTTTTAGAACGAGGAAGGCAATGATGAGGCAGAGGGCTCAGCAGATGAGTTCGAGGAGATGAATCTCTCCCTCTTGTCCGCACGAAACTTTCCACGTAAGGCCAGCCAGACCAGCATCTTTCTGCAGGAGTGGGACATTCCCATGGAGCAGCTGGAGATCGGAGAGCTGATCGGGAAAGGCCGGTTTGGACAGGTCTACCATGGACGCTGGCATGGAGAAGTGGCCATACGACTAATTGACATTGAAAGAGACAATGAAGAACAGCTGAAAGCATTTAAAAGAGAGGTGATGGCGTACAGGAACACGCGGCATGAAAACGTGGTCCTGTTCATGGGAGCATGTATGAGACCCCCTCATCTGGCCATCATCACCAGGTAGGCTTGAACACAATTTGAAGAGTGATCACAGCTCAAAATTTCCAGGGCCTGACTATATCTTAGTGAGAAGTTGACTCACTTTTCCTGATCTTCTCTAATCAGCATGACCTCATAGCTTGCATTAGTAGCTGCTTTCAACCTAATTTGAAAGAACATGTCATTGACCACAAATGTAAATATAAGTGGCTGAATTTTTCTGAAGATTCTCAGAAGGCATGTCAGTGTAAATATGGAGATGCTATGAAAAACAAATGGTACTTTAGCAACCTGTCTGAACAGGAGATGGCAAATATTATTTCCTTCCTCCTACCACACAAATTGGTGCTTCCTGTTTGTTTGTCTGGAAGCAGATGCTGAGCTGCATGGCCACAGCCATTAAAAGATTTCAACAGAGGATTTAAATTTTATCCTTCTATAATTAAAATGTTAGCAACTTTTTGATATGATTGAAATGCAGTAATTCTCATCACCAATTTCAATATCATGAAAAACTAATACTTGCCTAAATTAAAAAAAAAAAAAAAACCTCAAACTTACTGAAGACAAGTAAACAGTCAGTGATAAAATAACAAAGAAACTAATTACGAACATTAGGACAAAACTACAATAGAGCAAAGACACAAATCAAATAGACCTATCTCAAATTTCACGCACTAAATAAGACTTAAAGGTGCCCTAGAATCAGAATTTGAATTTTCCTCGGCATAGTTGAATAACAAGAGTTCAGTACATGGAAAAGACATACATTGAGTTTCAAACCCCATTGTTTCCTCCTTCTTATGTAAATCTCATTTGTTTAAAAGACTTCCGGAAAACACTCAGATCTCAACATAACACCGACTGTTACGTAACAGTCGGGATCATTAATATGTATGACCCCAATATTTGCATAATGCCAGCCCATTCGACGCATTAGACAAGGAAAGGCAGTATTAACGGCTGGATCTGTGCACAGACAAGGTAAGCAAGCAAGAACAACAGCGAAAAATGGCAGATGGAGCAATAATAACTGACATGATCCATGATATCATGATATTTTTTGTGATATTTGTAAATTGTCTTTCTAAATGTTTCGTTAGCATGTTGCTAATATACTGTTAAATGAGGTTAAAGTTACCATCGTTTCTTACTGTATTCACGGAGACGAGAGTCGTCGCTATTTTCATTTTTAAACACGTGCAGTCTGTATAATTCATAAGCACAACTTCATTCTTTATAAATCTCTCCAACAGTGTGTAATGTTAGCTTTAGCCCGTTAGCCACAGAGCACAGCCTCAAACTAACACAGAATCAAACGTAACCATCTAAATAAATACTTTACTCACATAATTCGAAGCATGCATACAGCATGCATGACGAACATCTTGTAAAGATCCATTAGAGGGTTATATTAGCTGTGTGAACTGTGTTTATGCGATGTATATATAGTCGAGAGCTTGTGTGGCAGAGGAAGCGCATCTCTTAAAGGGGCCGTGCTGAAAAAAATCAGTGCATAGTTAATGATGCCCCAAAATAGGCAGTTAAAAAAATTAATAAAAAAAAATCTATGGGGTATTTTGAGCTGAAACTTCACAGACACATTCAGGGGACACCTAGGACTTATATTACATCTTGTAAAAAAACAATCTAGGGCACCTTTAAATATATGTTTTTTTCTTGTTAAAGTTACAAAAGCGATTCAGTCAGGAGCAGTGATTGATTTTCTTTTTGTCTTTTGTTGTTTGATTAATATTAATGACACAAACAGCAGCAGGTATATTAGGCTGCTGTCACTTTAAGACCGAATGCAATATTTACTAATACACATGCACATTTTTCTCAACGGTTTACATTCACTTAAGACAAAAATGATTGTGTTTAAGAGGATACAAGCAAAGATGGGCATTTTGACACATTATTGTGTCTATTTGACCGTTCAAGTGCAATAAGGCGGCAAAAAGAACTCACACGCTCTGAGTGGCTTCATGTGCGTGCATCTCTCAGACAGTGCACACATATACCAAAATGAGTTTCCTTTCGCTGCTTATTGGACTTCAACAGCTTGAAATCACTTGTTTTAAACGATAAGCTTTTGTGACGGCGCAACATCACATAAGCATAACCCGCGATAGAGATGATGTTCCATCAGACAATTTTCTCGCCCGCCCCTAGTCTTCATGCCTAAAGGTGCGTTCACGCGGCCTCGTAATTCCTGTAGTTACAAGATTCTAGCTTGTAAAAAGCATTCACATCCTCGTAGAGCTCGTAATTACAGCTTGTAAGCTGGGAGTTTTCTGAAAGCTCCCACATGTACCACGTGGCCGCTGTACCACCTGACCGCTGTAGATTAATTTAGGCATTGATAGTGGTGCCCTGGAAACGCATAATTCCCAGTCCAAGGACCAAAAGGATGTGAACAGCTCCGAATATAACGTCACATGTTGTCATTTCAAGATTCCGGTAAATACGAGGTGGCGTGAACGCAGCATAAATGCACCAAGTTGCTGCCATGTGATTGGCTGATTAGATATTTGTGTTAATGAGCAGTTGAACAGGTGTACCTAATAAAGTAGCCTGTGAGTGTGTGTATACACACACAAAAGAATAAACAATGAATAATAATATATTAGCCAATATTTAAATGTAGATCTGACTTTTTCAGTATTTGTGAGTTAATTTCCAGTCAAAATTGCTAAAAAAGAATCAATTCAGTTTATTTTTCTTACCTTACTGACAAATAGTATTCATTTGGCCAAACACTGGTAGACATTTATTAATGTCTAATCCTTACTAATTTTGGTGCATGATTTTGTGTTTTACTATTAACACAGACAAAAGTTATAATGATTTTATTCATAGTTCTTAATCATAGCAAAGCAGGCTCAAACAAACAAATTGAGAAATAATTGCTATAAATGGGCTCTTTCTTAAAAATAAACATTGACATAAATATTGATTGTTTGTCTCAGCATTGTCATGAGTGATTATACTTTGATTGCTTTCCATATCGCCCCTGCAGTGTGGAATAAAAGTTTGGCTTTCGCTCACAAATGCAGCGTATAGAACATAATTGCCCCGGAATGTCAGAGCCTGTCATTATTTGGAATAGTCTGTCTTGACATTATTAGTGTTAACAGCTGAAATGTGATGCACACGAGACATTTCTTTAGTGACGGCATACCTACAGAGTTCAGCATTTGCATTTGTGCATCACGTATTTGAATGGTCCCACACTGCAGAAGGCCAAAGGCCAGAGTGATGCTATAAATGAGCGCCGTACCCTGATGTCTTTATGAATATGTATAAAGGGAGGAAGAGGGCAGCCCGGGGAGAGACGCACACGTCTTTGTGAGGTGGCACAGTAGGAGCTCAGGTGTCAGGGAGTTGGAGGGGGGGTGTCTTTCTGCTCCTTCCTGCCGAGGTGAAGTTCACGGCTCACTCAGCATCATTAGTGACAGCACTTAAATCTGCTTGTAAATACAGAGCAGCATATCATTCCTGTGCTAACACATGTCATATGATAATGTGGATTGTAGGTTCAAACTCTGCAAGTGGTGATCCATGAAGTTCGATCACTGACCTAGAGGAGAGTGTTTAACCACAGGTTGCTCCAGAGGGCTTGTCAAATGACCCTAACTTCATTTCCCATTTTTCTTGGTGGCAGCACAAGAATAGAAATGGATAAAATACATAATATTGTATTTTAACTACTGCTTTTGTCCAACTGCTTTCATTGACCCTCTAAGTGAGTTGTATTTTTGGTAGGCTTTATTGCTATTCTTCATCAACAAGCTAAATAACATTCATAATTTATAGGGATGCACCAAAATTTTATCTGCCGAAAAATATTGGCCGAAAATGGCACTCTTTCCATCTTGGTTATCTCACCATGGACTACATTTCCTACAACCCATTGCCTGGACTCATTATGCCTGATTACATCCACCTGTGTCTCATCATCTTGTTAACCCTGCCTATTTAAACACTGTCTGTTCATTCAATCATTGCGAAGCCTTGTATGTGTCTGTACTGCATTTCTGAGCATTCGCTCTGGTTTCATGTTTCTTGGTTTTTTAGATTCTCTGCCTGTTCCCCTAGATTTCTCTTCAGTGTTGCCAACTGCTTTCAATTGAAGGTAGCTAAAACTGGTAACTAAATGTCACTAGATGACATGATAATGGCAAATTCATTGATCTATATAAATATGAATAGAGGTCAGTTGGCAAAAAAAGAATCCAGATATGATTTGTCCAAAAAATTGCTAGATTTGTCCCTAAACTTTTGAAAAAAGTCTCAAAAAATGTCTCTTTCTCCTTTCTTCCTCTGCCCTTAGCTCGGTTGATTGGATTGTTTGCCTGCATATTAACGTGTTGCCTGTTTTTGGATTTCAATTGTGGATTACCCTTTCAATAAATATTGTGTTTGGATTCTCAACCTTTGTGTCCCCCGGCCTACAGTACATGACGGTATCATTAAAAATGACTGAATTTCATTAAAATGGCTCTTACAATTATAGCTCTATACAATAATACAATTATAGAAAAAAGCTAATTTAAAATAACTAATAAATAAATTTTAAAAAGCATTTTCAATTTCAGTGATTTTTGGGCAAGTGCATGAATTTTTGGTTTCGACCCAGAATTTTCATTTTGGTGCATTTCTAATAATTTATCATAATTTAAAACTTAACTAGATAAAAAAAAGTTCAAAACAAACTTTGATGTTGGCTTGAGAAAGCCTGGCAAAATTTTTGAAGTAGTTTTCAAATCTTGTTTTTAGGGTCTACTAGAAAACGTTTTCATGCTTAATTGTTAAAAAAAAAAAAAAAAACTTTAGGTGTGTTTGGCATCGGCTGTGGCTGGATGCATCTGATCGGCGAGAGTAGTTGAAAACGGAGATGTGAACATTCATATTGACACTTTCTGCTTCCCGTAGTGACGCTTGTGCTGCGTTTGCATACTTTATCACAGCTGAAGTGAAATAAATGCAATATTTGACTAATACACTGATGTTTCAGAGACATTTTCATGCAGTACTTTATGTACTGCTTACAGCGTATGTTTTTACAAGAATAAAGTTCGATTTTTATCAGTTTTATTTTGATAAACATGACACAATATAACAACACGACTACATGAAAAGAGCTTTAACTGTTATAAATATACATACAGTTTTCAGAACAAACACGAAACACACGTGAACGTAATCATGCGGTGAATCCGATTCTAATCGTGAAACAGCGCTGGCTGACTCATCCGACTGCTCTCCAGTCGCTCTTGTGGTACTTTGATGCCATACGTCACAGTCAGATGGCGTCGGACAAAATTTCTTACTGGCATGCACTGCTTCAAGTCAGCCGCCAATCAGTCTGTGCAGCGCTGCATCAAGTCGAACAAGCCTATTATTTCCCCATATTTTACATTGTTGCAGCACATCTCTTCCCAGTCTGTCAGTAACGATTGATTTAGTTCCTGTATGAAGCCCATCCTTCTGAAAATCACAATGTTCTCTGATTGGTGGGCTGGACCACTGTGTTGTGATTGGTCAACTACTTTGAGCGAGTTTCGGATATGCCACAACCCTTAACATAACCACAAATTTCAAAACACTACTAACGCAACTGAACTAGGCCTCGTCCCTTTATTTTGCATATGCCTTGGGTGGGAATTATTTAAATGAGGAATAATGTGATGCGTACAATCCCAGAAGAAAACTCAAGACTTCAAACGAGGCCTTTCAGGGAGTTCAGAAACCGTTTTACTGATATAGAGAATAACTCCCTTTGGATTGACTTTGTGTTTTGTAACTTTGCAGACATTTTTCATGCTCAAACAGCAACATTAAACACTAAAGAAAGTTGAGAATGTTTGAAATAGTTTGAAGCTTGAAGTAGTTTTGAAGATAGATAGACAGACAGACATACAGTAACTATGACCCATTTTAGTACTCTAATGGGCATCTAATCTGATGATATTTAATTTCATTTTAATTGTCTTTAATTTTAATTGATTTTATTTATTTAATTATTTATTTGCATTTTTGCACATAAATTGTGAAAATAGTCAAATGTATATTTAGATTCATATATATTTGAGTGTTGTTTTACATTGGATCTACACAACCTTGTAATGCTTTTGTTCTTTATTTCTGCAAAGATCATTTTGAAAACCTGCAATCTGCTCAAGTAGCTTTTCAGGCTACATGAAATGGACATATTTTGATGTTATGTTCACTGTTGCTGTCTAATATGTGTTTTTTGTTGTTTTTCTCTGTTGTAGTTTGTGTAAGGGCAGGACCCTCTACTCAGTGGTACGAGATGCAAAAGTTGTTCTCGACGTGAACAAGACTAGACAAATCGCACAAGAGATGGTGAAGGTAAGAGTAACTGATGTAAAGTCAATGTGAGGACTGTTTGCTAAATGTCAGCTAAAATTGATTAATCAGAATAAAACCAACATCACAATATGGCTTATGGCACTGTGTTCTGGTACAAGCAAGCAACTCATGATTCATTTTTTTTTTTTTTTTTTTAGTTTTATTTTCTGCTTATAATGTGCATTTGGGAATATGTGCCAACACTGCAGAAAATAAAGACATTAAGACAGCCATAAAAATTAGTATTATAATTTTACAATTGTACTGTAAAATAACTATAATAATTATTATTTTATTAAATATCAATTATTGTATTTCACAGTAAAATATTACAGTGGTAATATATATTTTATTTTGTTTAATATTTTTATTAAATAATAATTATAATAACAATACTATTTTTTATATTGATACAGAATCACATCATTTTTGGCCTAATTGTGCAGCGTTTCAAACAAGCACAGCAAACCTGAGATTTTTTTTCCCCCTTTTTCTTAATCACCTTTAAAAATTAGGCTGCAATTAGGCTTTTTACCAAAACATGCAACCCTAATTACATGAACCCATTTTTTCCAGGGCATGGGCTACCTACATGCCAAAGGGATCCTTCACAAAGATATGAAATCCAAGAATGTATTTTATGACAACGGGAAAGTGGTCATCACTGACTTTGGCCTGTTCACAATATCTGGTGTTCTACAAGCAGGCAGGTACGTAAAAATACACACAAACACACATAATTAAAACTTTGAATGTTTTGAAAGAAGTCTCGTATGCTCACCAAGGCTGCATTTGATCAAAAATACAGTAAAAACAATAATTTTGCAAAATGTTAGTACACTTTAAAATAACTGTTTTCTATGTGAATATACTTTAAAATGTAATTTATTCCTGTTATGCAAAGCTGGATTTTCAGTCTTCAGTGCGATCTTTTTAAAAAAAAATAGAAATTATTACTTTTATTCAACAAGGACGCATTAAATTGATTCAGGTGACAGTAAAGACATTTATAATGTTACAAATAAATTATTTTGAACTTTGTATTCATCAAATAGAAAACAGTTATTTTAAAGTGTAATTTCTCAGTATTTCTGTTTTTACAGTACATATTTTTGGAATAAATAAATTCAGCTTTGGTGAGCAGAAGAGACTTTTCAAAAACATCTTAATTATTCCGACTGCCAGTGAATTTATCAATACTTTTGTTATCCAAAAAAACATTTTCAACTTGTATTCTTTTTTTCACTAAGCTTATTGTTGTATATTCTGGAATTGCCTCGTTCTCATAGGATACACATGATATTGCCTTAAATATTGGCCAAAATGAGCTATCTAAGCAGGCAACATGATGTTTCTGCCTGCTGTACCTTTTAAAGGATTAGTTCACTTCAGAATTCAAATTTCCTGATAATTTACTCACTCCCATGTCATCCATGTTTTTGTTTCTTCACTTGAAAAGAAATACATTTTTTGAGAAAACATTCTAGGATTTTTCTCCATGTAGTGGACTTCATCGGCTACCGACGGGTTGAAGGTCCAAACTGCAGTTTCAGTGCAGCTTCAAAGGACTTTACACGATCCCAGCCAAGGAATAAGGGTCTTGTCTAGCGAAACGATCATTCAGACGAGTCATTTTCTAAAAAAATAAATAAATAATATACTTTTTAATTACAAATGCTCGTCTTGCACTGCTTTGAGACCCGCCACGTGTTACGTAATCATGTTGTGAATGCGCAAAGACTAAAACGCCCTTTACAAAAAAAGGTAAAACAACAATGTCGGACAATTTTGAAGTTGGAGGAGAAAATGAGAGTTTTTCGCCCTACCGCTGTACTTCCACCTATGTGATGTGACCTTTTCCAACATGATTCCAACATGACCCTTATTCCTCATCTGGGATCGTGTAGAGCCCTTTGAAGCTGCACTGAAACTGCAATTTGGATTTTCAACCCGGTGAACTCCAGTGAAGTCCACTATATGGAGAAAAATCCTGGAATGTTCTCTGCAAAAACCTCAATTTCTTTTCGACTGACGAAAGAAAGACATAAACATCTTGGATGACATGAGGGTGAAATTTTAATTCTGGAGTGAACTAATCCTTTAACAGCCTTTACTTCATGAGTGCACCTGTAAAATGCTGTCTAGATAGGCTGTTCACTAGCTGAAATCGAGAGTAGTCGCCTAAGCTCTGATCGTAATCTCTATGTCGTCTGTAGAAGAGTGACAAATGTGCAACCCATCGCACTATACATGTGGCAGGCCATTAATAATGTCCTTAAATTCCGTTAATGACTTTCCGAACTGCTTATTAAAAACCAAAGCCTGTAATTATTAGAGTGTGGGCCACAGAGCTAAATCCAGTTTGACCTTCAGTGTTCTCTTGGTTCTTCATAAATGTATGCTTCAGTGAGTTGAAATAGCTGCAGATGTTATCGACACACCAGCATGTGACAGGACTTCAATAACTTCTATCAGGGAAACTCCCTCTTGCAATGTATTTTCAGTTCACTGCAAAAATATGAATTTGAATATCAACCAGATATACATGTCTAAATAGAAAGAAGTTCATATGTAGTGCACAAGTCATATGGACTCTTTTTATGGTGCTGTTTTTTGTCCTTTTTTAAGTGTGACACAGTATAAAGCTAGAAACATACTTTACCTAATTACATGAAAGACTGATGAATGCCTGGCCAACACATACTGTAGCATTTGCAAAAACAAAAAAAAATAAAAAATGGGGGCGAGACTGGTTGAGCTGTTTAATAGTGTGTTGAAACTCACGGTTATGGTAAAGGACGTTACATTTCCAAAACACACTTAAGGTGTGTTCACACTTGGCATGTTTGGTTCCATTAAAACGAACCCTAGTGCAGTTCATTTGAATAAGTGTGAACACTATCATCCAAACCCTGGTGTGATTGCTCTGTTAGTGCGGTTCATTTAAATAAGGGTGTGTTCACACTTATTAGGTTTGGTTCGATTAAAACGAACCCTGGTGCGATTGCTCTGTTAGTGCGGTTCATTTGAATAAGTGTGAACACTATCATCCAAACCCTGGTGCGATAGCGCTGTTAGTGCGTTTCATTTGAATAAGTGTGAACACTATCATCCAAACCCTGGTGCGATAGCGCTGTTAGTGCGTTTCATTTGAATAAGTGTGAACACTATCATCCAAACCCTGGTGCGATAGCGCTGTTAGTGCGGTTCATTTGAATAAGTGTGAACACTATCATCCAAACCCTGGTGCGATTGCTCTGTTAGTGCGGTTCATTTGAATAAGTGTGAACGCTATCATCCAAACACTGGTGCGCACCAAACAAGTGGGTCTTGTTCCGCTTCCAAACGAACTCTGGTGTGGTTCGAATGAAATATGAATGCAACATGTACCAAAAACATGTAAACAAACCAAAAACAGGACATGATGTCACAAGATGTGACCCTAAAAAGGTCAGAATGCTCAAGCATACCTGTTTTTTCTCATCATAGTCAAGATGTTGCCCGTCACAGTTCAGTACAGACATCAGAACCGCGTTTCCTCGCAGCAGATGTTTGTGACGGAGGGATTCCTGCCAATGTTTTGACTCCTTTACGCATTTTAAACTCCCAGCTGGTCAAAATATCATCATATGTAGGCTACGCACATACAACAAGTGCTTTTAGCCCAGTGCATAGCATTTTTTTGGATGTTCAGTAAGTTCCATCACCAAATATACATCATAAAAGCTGACCTGATCTGGTTGTGAACGTTTCCCTATGACTTTAGGTTCGGTATCTTTAGGTTTGGTGTTAAAATGTAAATGCTAAGTAGACAAGGATACATCAAGTGAACCAAACTACAAGTGTGAACACACCTTTAAAGCGGTAACCAATCACAACACACAGTCCAGCTGACCAATCAAGGTTAGAAGGATAATATATGAAAAATAAATTCATATAGAATAAATTCTGGCATGAAAACCTATTCTAGATAACTCCAAAAACAAAATCAAGACTTTGTAAAAGGGCATAATATGGCTTCTTTAAATAGTTTACTAAAAAAAATTCTCACCCTCATGTTTTTTACAGTAACAACTATTTTATCTGCAATACACACAAGAAGATATTTTGAAGAACATTTGGGGTCAAAAACAACATTGGACCCCAATGACTTCCACTGTATGGACAAAAAAGATGTCTTTTATGTTTCACTGAAGAAAGTAAGTCATACTGGTTTGGAACAACATGAGCGTGAGAAAATAATGACATTTTTGTGTGAACTATCCGTTTAATGTTACACATTTCAGAAAGAAACAATGCGTGAAATCGAGCTTGCATGGCTAGAAGCGTTTCTGTTCACATGAGAATGAGTGATATGAGCGATGATGACCAATATTTTGGGGTCTATCAACTGAGCAAGAGTTTCCCTTAGGGTCAATTCATTTCAATTTCAATTTCAAATCAATATTCAGTGTTACAAATATTCACTTAATTATGTTTTAATGACATTTTCTCCAAGTAATTATTTCAATTCCACCCGTCTGTGTGATGCGGATGAGGATTTTGGCATAAATTGATTTATGATTGAGTGTCATAATACAGAACATAAGAAAAAAACACAATATTTTTCTCAGATCAGTACTGAATAACAGCTACCTGAGGGGGAGTCTGCATTTTACATGCTGTTTGGCTTCGAACTAATCACCTCCACCACCTTCTTAATTGAGTACCACACAGTCTTTACAGATAGGACCTTACAGATTGTCCTTCAAGAGACAAAGACTTAAAAGAATCCTTTCTCCGCCACACTCCTTTGAACAGGAAAATCCATGAAAAGGGTGTCTGATGTATGCGTTTTGTTGCTCTCTTGCACTGTATGAAGAGGAAACATCCTCTTCTTTAAGGCTGAATGAACTCGAAGACATTCCTTCCTCCAGGCAAGGCCATTGAATCACAGTGGCAGACGTTTCATTTTTGTAAATCTGTGACATATGTCTTGATTATTCATCAGTTTTGAATGCATTTCATCAGGTAAATGGAAGGGTTATAAGAGGACATGTCTACTTGTACAGTATATTAAAGTGCATTGAATTTGACCGGTTACACTGCAAAATCATAAAAAATGGGATATTTTATTTTGCATAAAGACAGTTTGTAACACAGTTCGTAAGTATGGGAAGAAGGAGGCGGGAACCGGCGAACGTTCAACAAAACTTTAATTCAAAATAAACAAATACCAAACGAAAGTAATGCCGGCGGACGTCTGCCGGCCACACAAACATAATAAAACATAAAATAAAGTCCAGGTCTGGTCCTCTCTCCTCCTTCACTGCCGTCGCTCCTCCTTTTATGCTTCCGGAGCTCCTCCGTGAGAGACTCAAGGCCACCGGCCTCGCGCCACCGGCCGTTCCCTCATGGCTCTCATCTGCCCTGGTCGCCACACAGTTTTTTAGTAAAATTAAAGTGCCCCTATTATGGATTTTTGAAAATTACCTTTCATGTAGTGTGTAACAGCTCTAAGTGAATGAAAAAGTTTTAAAATCTGAAAGTGCACCGTATTTAAAGTTATTGTCTCTCAAAAGAAAGAATCTGAATCAATAAAACGAGTCGTTTAAAAAAAAGGAATCCCAAACTGTTTCGTTGTGACGTCACAACAAAACATTAGCATATTGTCTGCCCACTTATTGCGTATGCAGACGTCAGGGAAAATTCTTTTTCTTTTCTTTTTTTTTTTTTTACAATACCACAGCAGTACAATCTTTTATTGTGTTCCCATCATTTTACTGACAACTGCTTCTCAAACCTTGGGGAGTTTAATGCAGGATTCACAAAATGCTTGGTCTTAAAATATGGATCAATGCCCAGTTTATTTGGACCAGCTTGCTGCTCTGAATCTCAGCTTGTAAGTATGATTAATAATTGATGTTAATATTTTCTAGCGATCTTCCAAAATTCGTAGTTTTGTGTTATGTTGTGTAACGTACACCTTAGTATGTCTCCTGCTAACTGGCTAACTCACGTTTCTGTAGTTCTACTATTCAGATTTGGGTCCAATATTGTCAATAAATGTGTCGATTAATGCAGCTTATCTGAATTATTATTTGGAGTATTGATCAAGGATGGAGCACGACTTTTGTTTACAAAGTGTAATGCATTATCAGCTATTCACGTTTGTGCTCTGCTAACGCGGGAGTTTACAACATATCTGTAGGCCTGGTTCGCTTACATAACTGTGAAAGAAACAGTTTTTTTCCTCTGCGTTTTTATTATTACAGTAGTATGGAGCTCTATCTGTATTGTAATAGGATGTTAAGATGCTAGTCCGCGCTATAAACAGCAAACACTGATGGCAAACAATGATATAGCCATTTTTTACTTTGTTAATAGTTAAGATGAAAAAGTCTGTGTTCACATCTGGCCTAATTGTTTATTTTATGTTAGAGGTTTCCAGCTTCACTTGGCATTCTGATCCAGTTCCCACAGGTGCACCTACATAACGTATAACAGTGACGCTGCTATCACGTCTTATAAATAACACAAACTAATGTGACACTTACCTATAGAACCGTCCTACTCCAGTCGTGAATGTGAATCAGTTTCTAGTTGATCGACTACTTCAGACGTTTCATCGTCGGATTCGGGCTCGAATTGATACGGTAAAATCACTGCTATCTTTTCTGTCCATACATTGTATACAATGTCTTGCGAATTGATAGCTGTCATTCACTGCAGTGCGTGCAGTAGACCAATCACAAAGGATTGGGCCATTTGACCAATCAGAGCAGTTTAAGCTCACGGAAAGGAGGGGTTTAGAGAGACTGATTCTTTGAACTGCTTCTAACGAATCGCTTACAAAACATTGAGAACTGAGGTGAAATTAAATGTATATTATGAGAAAACGAATGTGCTTTTTGACCTTGCATGCATGCAAACTTGTTGTAGGAGACTCCCAAAACCATATTAGGAACCTTAAAAAGGCATAATAGGGGCACTTAAAGATGTTCTTGCATTGACATTCAAGCACATTTAACTTAATTTAATAATACTGTCATGACAACACACTCTGCCATTTAAATAATTCTATAATTTTAAAGATTTTACATTCATAATAACTTTTTTACGGTAATGAGAATGAGGGAAATGTGATGTCATGTTAATTTTCATTTTTAGTACTGCCACGATGTAATGCCATGATTAATTAAATTTAATACTGCTATGATTTATACACATTTTATCATTTAAATAATTTTAATTTTTTTACATGTATAATAATAACAACTTTTTCCAGTATTAACAGTAATGACAATGAGTGAAATATGATGAATGTGATAAATAAGATGTCATGTAATATAATGCCACAATGCAAAAAAGCTCAATAAGACTTCAAGTAAAAAAAAAAAAATTGAGATTGAGATTAAATATGTCCTGAACATGTTCTTGACAGGTTTAGTGAGATTCAGCAGTATCTTAAAATATTCAGTTCTTGCAGTTACTAATCAACAGTCCTGAAACACACTTTTAATGAATAAATTCTACTTCTTTGTTTTGATTTTATATGTTTATTGGTGTATCAAGACGTTTAATGAAGTCTTTGGCTTTGAAAGCGCTGAAAATGAGAGTAAATTATCTGGGGCAACATGAAGCGTTTGCCACCACTGATGACCGTGATGATGTTGATGTTGATTTGGCACTCGTCCCATTTGTGTTTGCGAGTCTCGCCTCTTTGAAAATGTTTTCATTGGCATTGCAAGCAGTAAATCAACATCCCCAATGGAGCGATATTACAAACACTCGCACCCATCGGTTCCTCTGATTATGAGGCAGATTTCGCACAAGTGTGTTTACGTATGTTGGCAGTAATTACCGGGAAAAAGACAACGTCTCCACAGCGACAGGTTTACATTGCAGCCATTGTTGATCGAGTCTCTTGGATCGGCTCACTGTTGCCGTTCTGATCAGCCCACTTCTACACCTCCGCAGCCATGTGAATTATTATCAGGAGTTATTAGAACGAATGGATAGTATTTGAGAGCAGCCATCAGAGACGTGCAGGCTCTAGCATAATTATGAATTGTTTATCTGTAAAGCACAAGTCTCTTAATAACATGATTTTACATTAGTTATGTATTATGACTCAGGGCCTGACTGTAATAAGATCTGATTATTCTGGGATTTGCTGCTGTTTGAAATACCACATCCCTGTAAGGCAATGTTTCGCAGGTACAAGAGGCTAGTGAGTCTGTGGACGCACTCATACTGAAGCATCATAAAATGTCAAGGTTTCTTTATTTTTGAGAGATGAAGTCAAAGGAAATTTACTCTGGGCAGTGTGATGGGGGCTGCTCAGATTTGAGACAATAGCTGTTTTAATGCTATGGAAGACCTAAGAGGTTGTGCACATTTGTTGCATATAAAAACATGGTTTGAATTTAAATAGGCAAACACTTAAGAGTCTATGACTGGATTATTACTGCTGTGATTATTATGCTCTGAAGTATTTTCCCTATTGAAATTCAAACAGCGACTTTTTTTTGTATATATATGTGTATGACCTGTGCTGGCAGGCTAATAGGTTGTTTGCAATCATGTGGTTTTGGTGACGCGCGAATTGCGGTGGAGGGCAAGCAGTGAAAATTAGAATAGAAGAGATGGAGAAAAGTCCTTTCTGTGCTGGTTTAGAAAGGTATAAACAGAAAATCACAACATATGTTGGACATGATCTTTATGTTATGAAGATGAGTGACTTTTCCACTGAATTGAAAGACTTTCCTGTCATCGAGGAGTTAGATATAGAGAATGTGAAGCTGCCGTCACGCCGCGTTCAGTTCGGTTCTGCCTTTCTGCTAGTGAAGTTAGGGCAGTATTTTGATTTTCTGTCGCGATTGTGAAAAATATCGCCATTGTAGGTCATTTATGCTGAATCGAGAATTGCATCAGGAGCTCACATCATCGTTCAAAGAAAAAACTGGACGGTGTAATACAACTGTTGCCTTTCATGTGTAAAAACACACTAAGGGAAGTTGAGGATGTGACAGGAAGACGCCTTATATCAAATTTAATAATGTCACTGATTTAACCCACTCCCTATCACTCAATAAAATAATCACATTTTGAAAGTGTTGTCTTTGTTGTTGAATCGACTTCTGTCAGCTTGTTAAACATTTATTTATTTGGACATTTTCTACCATACGATGGCTGAAGCAGCAGCGTGTGACACTGTTCTCATGGTAACCAGATCAACATTGTGAACGGAATACTACAAAACTGAAGTGAAAACACCAAATTATCATTCAGTGGGATAAAATAGCTTCTCTTCCCTGCAAACGATACCATGAAGAATGTAGATATTTAACCAAGTCAAAAACAAATAAGGTAAGCAGGTATCCTTATTCTTTTCAGTATCAGCAGACGCAAAATGCTATTAAAGGCTTCCTTTTTAAGGTTAAAAAACGATATAAGATATAAAAAATGGTATAAGTTTTGTAATTGATATAATTATAAACACCTTCTGGGTTCTCGATTTTATCGATTTAAGCAACCATAAACAACGCAAAACATACGAATTTTGAGTTTTTGATAGGATTCCTATATAGAAAAGTCCTTGCCCTCCAGACTCTTTTTGCGCTGTTGCTGTGACGTCAAATTGTCGATTTTGGTCGAATTTGAGGTTTTCACAAAAATTTGTTCATTAAGCCCTCATCTAGCAATCCAAATGCTTCAACTAGCAATTAAACATCTAAAAGTATCTTTATTTGTACGTTTTCTGAGAGGAGTAACTTTCCTTTGTCCATGACCATCACCACTCGTGCTTCCCCTCAGCAACTTCCTCATTAGTCCAAGTTTGGTATCGTTTTGAAGTGCAGCATTCCAACTTTGTGAATATTCATAGCGAATTTTTAAAGGCATGATTCTGAACCAATGAAATGTAAACAAATCTGATTCGTGCTGACTGACAGATCCGATATACACATATAAACAGGCAGTGTCTGCCCTAGCCTCTTTGGCGCCCTAGGCCCCCTTATATTGCGATTTATCCAAAGGGCAAATCTAGAATATTATTTATAGGGTGCTAAAGGGGTGGCATGAGGTCTATGAGGGTTGGCAATACCAAAGCAAGCGCTCATGCATAGTTTTTGGAGATTTATAGCCTTACACAATTGTGTTCACAAACATTGCATTACCAGAAAGTATCTATATACTGTTTAAAATTAATAAATAACAAAATTTCAATATCCATCTTGGCACCAAGTAAATAAACTATGAAAAACTTGAGTGAATGAGTCTGAACTTGTATCACTAAAGAGATGAGCAGTTTTATCAATATAACACAGGCTACTTCAATGGTATAAATCACATTTTAGTCCAAGAGCAACAGAACAATTTTTGAGTTTCTGTTATTAACAGAGGTGGGAATGTGTGTGTTCACCCAGAACACCCTATCAACCACATACTCTAGCAACACCCCAGCAACTGCATAGCAAGAGCCTAGCAACCACCCAGAATCTCCTAGCAACCACCTAGCAACACTTTAGCAATTATCCAGAACATACATTCTGGACTAACTGACCAAAGTTCTTACATCTTTTAAACAAGACTTGAAGTTGGGTCTATGACAAGCCAACATAAATTTGTCCTTCAAACTTTTCAGTCTCTATTGTTTTTCTTGATTGCTAATGCACAATTCATGAAACAATTCAACATTTTCTCACAGCAAAATACAATATCAAAACTATACACCAACTTGCACAAACCTCAAACGTCCAGGTCAAAATAAAATGTTCTAGTCAAAAACGTATTGTCTGACAAAATCAAACTTTGGCATCAGATGACACACAAAACATAACAAATACACAGACTACTGCACTGCCCAGTGAACACTAGTGAGATCAATTCATGTAACACTGTAACAAAAATACCTCTTTTTCATTTTACTATTATAAATTGATCTTGCAGTAGATGAAAAGCATGAGAAAAATAAGTATGAACTTGGTATGCACCAAAATACAGTATACTGTCAATTGCAGTAAAAGTAAATTCAGCATCCTCTGCACATTTGGCTAAATTGCATTACAGTATACAGTACTATAGCAGTGTATTGGTCTTCTGACACAAGACTATATCCCTAGGCAATCCATTCAACTTTATAAATAAAAAGTTACAAAAAATACACAGCATAATGTAAATAAGTTGTCACAGAATTAGAATATGTGAATAAATCAGTTTTGACAAAAATGTCAGATAGAACCTTATAATTCCAAGGGGACGAAATGTTGTTACCTTCACTTTTGATCAGTTTAATGTGTCTTACCCCAAAGTTTTGAATGGTAATTTTCCACAAAAATGTTATGGAGCACACCTGTTTTCAACAATAATAAGAAAATATTGTAACATATGTTAAGAAAATAACAAAGAAAGAATTTTAGGGGGTATTTATTTGTCAGTTTCGAAGGCATTTTCCTCCAAGCCCCCATTAATTTCCGCCCCTGGTTTGAAGGTATATTATACTGTATATCATGGGTGAGTGAATTAGTTTTTTCCTGGATCAGAGACTCAGTCAAGCTGAAGCAGCTCTATGTCTGTCAGTGATAGACCACTTCCAAATCCATGTCTGACACTTGAGAACGAGGCAACTGCTTTATCATTGTAGAGGCTTCACAGGTTTTAATCGGTCCAGTGGGGGAAACAAAGTTGTGTTCACAAGTTTCCCAACTGCAGCATTTCTAAGAAAAAAGAAAAAAAAGTTGCTAGTTTCTTGCCATTCAATCTTTGAAACAGACTGAGTTTGTAATTAGTAGCAACTATCAACTTTGTATTTAAAATTATAAATAGATTTAGAAAGAAAAGTAGACAAAATGTAGAAACAATAAGAGTAAAGAGCTAAAAACTGATTGTGATTTGTGTAGCTCAGATTATGACAGTTTGATGAGAATCAATATCTTTGTTGAGATCTGATACATTTCTAAAGAAATTCTCTTAGGGGGAAATTTTGAAAACAGGAGATTAAAGCAAAAGTTTGCTATTCATTTGATTTTATTGCTGTCTAGGGGGAAACGATAAGTTCAAAAGGAGATCTCATTTGAGGACTAGACTTTGTCAATAATCAGACTATGGGAGAGTAATAGTTGCTTGCCCTCTATTGTATTTCTTTGACAGAATTGTCACTCTAATGATCTTTTGGTTTATTCTCTGACCTTTTGCGTAGCACAAATAAATCGTTAGTGTGTTGTGACTGATTATTTTTTAAACTTCAGGTCTTCTCTGTCTCTCTCTCTCCAGCAGGAGAAAGGATAAGCTGCGGATCCCAAGCGGCTGGCTGTGTCATCTGGCTCCTGAGCTCATCCGTCAGCTCTCCCCTGAGACAGCAGAAAACCAGCTTCCCTTCTCCAAACAGTCTGACGTCTTTGCCTTTGGGTGGGTCTCTCTCTCTGTCGCCCTCTCAGCACCCGTGTTTTCACCCCTCACTGCTTCTCTGCCTTTTGTCACTCGGGAAACGAACAGAATCCATTTTTATTTACAGAAATAAGCCTAAGCCTGTTTCTCTCCACATTGAAATTGCTCTTATAGTATC
Organism: Chanodichthys erythropterus; assembly: GCF_024489055.1. Lineage (NCBI taxonomy): Eukaryota > Metazoa > Chordata > Actinopteri > Cypriniformes > Xenocyprididae > Chanodichthys > Chanodichthys erythropterus. Next base: position 20,903,384 of record NC_090233.1, on the reverse strand, counting down.
AGCACAACCATTTTTGGATGCTAAATCTAGAATATAATAACATTTCATTAGTGTTATTAACATTTTATTTTTTCAAGGATGCATACAATTCATCAAAAGTGACAGTAAAGTCATTTATAATAAGAATAAATATATCTTATTCAAATAAATGCTGTTCTTTTGAACTTTCTATTCATCATAAAAAAAAAAAGTTGTATCACAGTTTCCACAAAAATATTAACTTGCAACACTGATAATGAGAAATGTTTTTTAAAAGCAGCAAATCAGCATATTAGAATGATTTCTGAAGGATCATGTGACACTGAAGACTGGAGTAATGATGCTGAAAATTCTGCTTTGACAACAAGAATAGATTATGCTTAAAATAGAATCATATAGAAGTTAAACACAATATTACTTTTTTCTGCATTTTTGATCAATTAAATGCAGCTTTGGTTAGCATTTCAAAAACATTAAAAATGCAATAAAAAAACTGTACTATTCAAAATAAACTTGAACTGACGTCATGTATCCACTAAAAATCACCAAACCACCAGTTGATTAAAAGACATTGAGCAAAATGTCTCAGAAAAGTGACTTTAGTTTTGAGAAAATCCCTAGCATCATTTGCATCCAGATGACACTTTTTTTAAAATATATTACCTAATGCATTGACATTCATAGATTTGTGTCACTTAAAGTGATAGTTCACCCAAAAAATGAAAATCCTGTCATCATTTACTCACCTTCAAGTTGTTCCAAACCTTTATGAATTTTTTTCTTCCGCTGAACACAAAAGAAGATATTTCAAAGAATGTTTGTGACTGAAAAGATTCATTGACGAAAAAGTCATTGGGGCCCATCAACTGTTTTTGTTACCCATATTCTTCAAAATATCTTCTTTTGTGTTCAGCAGATGAAAGAAATTCATACAGTAAATGAACTATCCCTTTAAGCGTCCAAATACATTATTGATTTCCAATCAGATCAACCAAAATCTTTTTTTCATTTATATATGTCCATTTAATTGCTACAGTGGCCATAGAAAGGTATCAAATGGTATGAAAATGACATTGTGAATGACCGCACAAGATCATGAAATCACAACATCAAGAATATGGCTCGTTTAGGATGAGTGCTATCAAAGAATTGATTTGCTCAGTGCTCAGCCTCCACTAATCAGATTGTATTCACATGAGACGAAATGCAGAACTGAACCTCCATCTGTAGTTTTTTCTACCTGACCCGGGCCTTTCCAGAGGCAGTGAGTGTGTGGGCCAAATGAATAAAAGAATGGATGGATGGTTGACGAAATGAAGGAATGCTGCTCTGTTGGGTCCTAACACAATTGCGTCCTCAGCTGTTCTCTCCATATGGAGGCTCTGTCACACTGTCACTCTATGGGAGCCAAATACAGCACCCACGCAAGCTGTCCAGCTGGTCACACTAAAGGCACATTACCTAGAGGTGACCCCAAAGCAATTCTCCCTATTGTTCCTTCTGCTTCCTCTTTTCACTTCCGTTGTTCTCTGCGAGTGCCGTATTTGAATGCGTCAGAGTTCGCATTGGCTTATGACAGAAGCTGTGGGATATGTTATGTGTTCTGTTTTATGGACTTTTTATGATGTTATCTGTATGTACAGTATGTACTGTACAATACACTACTGGTAAAAAGTTTTAAATATTTTTGATAGAAGTTTCCTAGGCTCACCAAGGCTGCATTATTTGATCAAAAATACAGTAAAAAGAGTAATATTGTGAAATATTATTACAGTCTAATATGCTGAATTGCTGCTCAGTTATTACTGGTTCTCAATTATTAATAACGGTTCTTAATATTATCAATGTTGGAAACTATGATTCTTTTTTTAGAATATTTTGATGAATAGAAAGTTTAAAAGAACAGAATTTATTTGACAGAAATCTTTTGTAACATTATAAATATCTTTATTGCCACTTTGGATCAATTTAATGCTTCCTTGCTGAATAAAATCATTCATTTCTTTCTTTGTTTTTTGTTTTGTTTTTTTCTTTGTTTGTTTGTTTTTCTCCCTTACCCCAAACTTTTGAATGGTAGTGTATCAGTTTCCACAAAAATATTAAGTAGCAAAAATTGTTTTCAGCATTGATAATAATAAGAAATGTTTCTTTGGCATCAAATCAACATGTTATAATGATTTCTGAAGGATCATGTGACACTGAAGACTAGAGTAATGATGCTGAAAATTCAGCTTTGCATCACAGGAATAAATTATATTAAATAAAAAGTATATTAAAATAGAAAACACAGTCATTTTAAATTCTAATGATATTTCACAAAATTATTGTTTTAGTAGTGAACATTAGAGACTTCTTTCAAAAAGATTAAAAAAGCCTACTTATTCTAAACTTTTGACCATGTAGTGTATGTTATGCTTAAACTAAATTCACTAAATGGCCTTATTTACTAACCTCCTGCAATCTATTATTATTCTTTGTATGTAAATTAGACTAATTATAGTATGCGCATTATTCAGCACTATTTGCCTGGCACACTCAACTTTGTTTTCTGTGGGTGGTAAATTCATTTTTATTAAAAAAGAAAGATGTTTATGTACAGTTTCTAGCAATCATGGCAGCGGTAATTCATCAAATGATGTAGAAGACTCTATCACCAGGGCATAAGTCCAGATTCACGGTGTACACGAGCGCACTTTCAGTGTTTTTAAGAGATGATTCAGGTGTCTGGATCACGGTAGTAAAGTGATACTGTCTCAGTAAAGTATTAGACTAGTAAATTAAAAGACTACCTGATCTGTAATAGTCTGGTCTAGTCTAGCACTAAGAAACCACCTGCAAGATTGAAAATGCGCCATGCAAATTGCTTTCAGCAGGTTTTTTACATGCAAATAAATGACAATATCATTCCCTGCTTAATTAATTCCCTGCTTCAGTATTGCAAAAGCCATCTCAATTACATCAATACTCAATTTCTTTCTCACCAGTCTCAGCAAGCTGCACGTTTCACGGCTTTAAATTGCAGAACTCAGATGATTGGCCTTTTCAGCAGGGCTCTTCATTCAATGATTGTTAATGAGCTCTTAAGTGTGGTTTAGTAAACTTTAACACGAGCATGCTCTTTAGAGCAGAATACTGTGTTTTTCAGCAGTCAACAGCACCTCAAAGTCATTTATTAATTATCTTGGATGACTTCTGACTATATCGGCTTCAGGGAACGCAAAGTGATGTAGTGCACCAGAAGTGCTTTAAAGCTTTTGAACTGTTGTATTGCGGGTCCTCAGGGAGGCGCTAGTCCTCATCCTCTCACACACACACACACACACATACTCGAGCTTGTGATACAGGAGTTCCATCTGACTTTTTGTTCTTTTTAAGTTAAATTATAATTAAGATCTATTCATATAATTTAAGATTTTAAAAGGCATTGTTAAGACTCTTTTCTTACACGTCTGAAATGGTTCGGTAAAGGATCCGGTCTCTCTAAACCCCTCTTTTCCGAGAGCCTACTCTGCTCTGATTGGTCAGATGCTTTGGTCTGTTGTGATTGGTCTACTGCTTACAATGCATGTCTTCTCGACGCTTCTTCTTCAGGGCTGGTCAAATTAGACGTTGTTTGCGGGCAGCCAGTGAAGACCATAGGTTGGCATTATGTAAATCTGTTACAAACCTATGAAGGTTCAAGCAGGAAGTAAGACTGGCTCGTTTCAAATCGGTTCTTTCTTTTGGGAGACAAAAACTGCACTTTAATCATTGAAACTTTTACATTCAGTTATATTACACACTACATGAAAGGTAATATCCGAAATAAGGGCACTTTAAGACATTATTTAGCCCATGTACAAACCTTTTTTATTTACTTTAGTGACAACATTGTTATACATTTGGCCCTCACTAGTATAAAGAATCCAGTACATGCACACTAACACTCGTATGTGTCATATGTTTCAGCACTATCTGGTATGAGCTCCATGCACGTGAGTGGCCCTTTAAGAACCAGCCAGCTGAAGTCATTATCTGGCAGGTGGGAAGTGGAATGAAGCCCAACCTCACTCAGATAGGCATGGGCAAGGAGATTTCCGTGAGTATTTCCATATACCTCACAGGCTCTGGGGTCCAGACTATTGCAGTTAAGCAAAACATATGAGAAAGTGTGAATAATAGCAACTTTCCACAAACAAAGCTGTCAGAATATAGTGTACGAGTCACATGAACCACTTTTATTCTGCTTTTATGAAGCATGAAAGTGGCTATTCAATCTATTTTTATTGGAAGAGACGGACTCTGACATGCTTGACTGGCTTTTACATGGAATTAAAGTATATGAACAGATTCTTTTTTTCTTGTGTAGGACATCCTGCTGTTCTGTTGGGCGTACGAACAGGAAGAACGGCCCAGCTTCTCCAAGCTCGTGGAACTACTCGAGAAACTGCCGAAACGCAACCGTCGCCTGTCTCACCCAGTACACTTCTGGAAATCAGCTGAGTATGTGAAATGAGCTAAACTCAAAAATGCCCATTTATAAAAAAAACAAACGAACAAAAAAAAAAAAAAAACCCCAACAAAACAAACAATCATGAGGTAACGTTAAAATGGAGTCAGTCAACGCGAATCTGTCGAGAGTCGCTACTGGATGGTGCATGTATTCTGCTGTATTTAGCAAGGTTTCCTTAAAGCAGTGATCATTTAGCGTATTTAGAGCACACAGTATTTTCTGGTGTATCGTTTGGTCGTGAAAGAGAGATGTTTTCTCTTTTTTTTTTTCTTTCGGTTGTTGTTTTTGCTAAATGTTTGATCTGTTTTGCATATATCAACTGCTTGTGATTATTTCTCATTATCTTGAATGAGTCCACTTTCAGTGAATGTTGTTTTCTTTCGTTGAACCTCTGCAATGCATTTTTATAAACAACTGAAACTAGTGTTATTCAAGTTTTTGTCTGTATTGTTTTTTTGTTTTTTTTCCTTTCTAAATTTAGTCATTGGATGAATGTATTTTTTATTTTATTTATTTTTTTCTCGATTTTGAGAAATGTACCCTTTGGAATTGTTTTGCATTTTCTGTCATCCATGCTGTATATGTTTCACAGAATTCCATGCCGTTGTTTGACTATTACGTGCGAATCACAAAGCTTTACCGTAACGCAGGGAGACGCGTTTTCCGGGAATGTGACGAATTTCTCTCCCTTCCTGTTGCATTGTAGATAAGGCAGTCACTCATTTACTCGCGCGGTCAGCATCGCCTATATCGAGAGATGCGTTCGTACAATTGAGTGTGCCACGAGGCACGTATGTATATTATCGACACTTGAATTGTATCATGCCTAACTGTGACAAAAACAGAATTACCTGAAGGTAAACTGCTATTCCTGAGCCTACAAAGAAAGGGATAGATATAACAGATTGTACAGTATCTATCACACTTACAAACCTTTTCTTATCAGTGCATACTTACGAATGTTTTAGCATAATTTTAAGCTTTGCGTTGTTTGTACTAGGCTACACATTGTTATATTGTAGAGAATACACAGTACCATGAGTAATAGTGCACTTTTCACCACGACGTCATTTTTGTATATTATTATAAATCACGTCTCATTAATATGACTGTTGCATGTTGCAAGTTCTGGAGTGTCCATGTTGTAACACGGAACGGTGATCAGGTTGGTGTCGCTAGCTAGGTATGGCTTAAACAGAACCGCTATCCCGCTTTCTCCACCATCTCCGCACCATGCACTCTGGGTACAGACAATCTGTTCACTTGTAAAGCCATGGTTTTTGGGTCATAAACAGTGCCAGTGCTCACAAATTGTTGCTGCTGTTATTTTTGAAGTATATTTTAGGATCACAAAAATACAGATGTTGTTAAGTGGGCGTTTATATTTGTACGGTCGGCCGTTTTTACATGCATGAGAACATTTTTAGGGGATTTGTTAATGTTACAGACCCCCCCTCTCCCCCCTAACCCGAATACAGTACCACACATAGTAGTTTTACAAACTATGACTAAGTACAATGACAGCTTATGTGATAACCTGAGAAAGTAATACAAATATAAGTCTATATCAGGCCTTGTAAGGCACAATTTTCAACCTATAAATAAATAACTGTGCTATAATGTTTATATATATATTTTCTTTTTAAATGGGGGCTATGAGGATGTGTTGGGACAGTGTTTTCACGCTGGGAATAAAAAAAGACGAGAAGGTGGGATCTTGTTAACAACCATTATTAGCAGCTTCCATATCAGGCCTATTTAACAGGCTGTAGATTTTGCTTAATAATCTGTTGCTGTAATTAATATTCCAGTCACTGAATCCGACCTCATTGTCATCTATTATATTTCTGCCCCATTATGAATGTATGTATGTGTGTGTGTTGTTGTTTTCTTTTCTTTTCTTTTCTTTTTATTGTCTTACTATCCATCCATGCATTTCCTTGGTGGTCGTTGATTATTTATCAATACTTTTCCATCGCTCTGGTTTACGTTTCTTTTCTGATATTGTGTGCGCGTCTTTGCAGATTTCTTTGATGGCCTCCATGATTGAGTTTTTTGTATTATGTATTTGTTGTAAGTATATATATATAAAGCTTGTATTTACTGATGCCTTATGGTCCATGGCTTAGCGACTGGTACACATCACAAGCTCTTTCTTTGCACTCATCCTTTATGAAATAAATAAAAAGGTGTTGATTTTGGACTTTTGTTTTTTGTTCGTCATTTCTTTTTGCTCCTTGTCATGATTCATGTTTTATGTTCACAGAAAACCTATATTACATTATGTAAAAGCTCTAAACGTTAGATGATAAGGTCTTAAGTGGTTAAGTAAAGCATAATTTGATTGAGAGTTGGATCGTGAATAAATAAGTCTTTTACTTAAACTTAGATAACAATTTTGAGCAACTATACCAAATAAGTGACTAAATCACACTATAAATATTCACAAATATCACAATTAATAAAATGTCTTTAAACTGATTCTTGATGTCGGATTTAGCCTAAGAACTCACAGTGCTGGTTAGAGAAAAAGAAAGATGGGTGATCTATCAATTTTAATGGTCCCCTTTAGATATTCTTTTGATCATCAAGGTTTTATATAGAACCTTACAGGGTTTTGTGAAGCACTTCATATATACAGCCTTTTAGGGGTTGCCATCATTGGGACCATTTTATGGATTTTGTTTTAATTCATTTTTAATTTTAATTCAATTTTATGAATTAACCAGTTTGTAAGCATTGCGCTAGCACAAGAAAAAAATGGAAACAACCTGAATGCTATGCAATCGTTTCTCATTAAATAGAACCTTTTTGGTATAAAGGGTTGATTAAAACTGAGTGAAGAACCCTAGGATTCAACGATTCAACCCACTGATCCCTTTTTTCTAAGAGTGTAAGTAACATTGCACCTACATGTCAACTGGCTCTCATTAGAGTTTTAATAGATTGTCTGTTTAATAGCTGCTAACACTTTATTTTGATGGTCCACCAACTGACATTCTGACTATACTATTTGCAAGTATGTCAAATATTACTAACCCTAACAGCCTAATACTCAACTACTCTGAGAGTTAGTTGACATGTAGGTGTGATGTTACTTAATCAACAGAATGTCTAATGGGGACTATCAAAATAAAGTGTAACCTTTTTTTTTTTTTTTAAAGTAAATCTCAAAGCTTTAAAGGGTTAGTTCACCCAAAAATGAAATTTCTGTCATTAAGTACTCGCCTGCAAGGCCCAGAAAGCTACTAAAGACATTGTTAAAAATTGTCCACGTGACCTCAGTTGTTCAACCTTAATTTTATAAAGCAACAAGAATTCTTTTTGTGCGCAAAAACAAAACAAAAATGACTTTATTGAGCAATTTCTTCTATCCCCTGTCATTCTATTGTTGTCGCTTCATAACATCAAGGTTGAACCACTGTAGTCACGTTGACTATTTTAACAATGTCTTTACTACCTTGAATGTGGTCATTTCGTTGCTTTCTATGGGGGATAAAAAAACCTCTCGGATTTCGTCAAAAATATCTTAATTTGTGTTCCAAAGATGAACGAAGGTCTTACATGTCCTGAGGGTGAGTAATTAATGACAGAAATTTCATTTTTGTGTGAACTAACCCTTTAAGACAAGAAGGGTCAACATCCAGAGCTAAAAATAAATTTGTGTATTTAAATGGATAACACATGTCCTTTCAAACCCACGTGTTTCTTTGTTCTGTTTGGTTGTTTAATCCCATGCAGTTTTCCTCAGGCACCTTACGTGTTCCACAAAAGTAAGAAATGCATATGTGTTTGAAATGACATGAGATACAATTTTCATTTGGACACCATGTGACTGCAAATATCAAACATTACATCTCTATTGGCTAGTCTTTCTAATAAGAGAATGATCTGCTCCTGTTGCTCCCAATCTCTCCCTCAGCTGATGAGTTTAATTAGGGCAAATCACTGTTTAAAATGCTAAATGAGGTGAGCCTGAACCTCACTACAGATATATGGCTCAAAATGGGGTTTAATGGCATATTTGGTAATATTAATATTTCTAAAATTTTATTTAAAATTATGTAAGTATTTTTTAAATAATTATTTTTATTATATATAATAAATATTTTGTATACATATACAAGTAAGACAATTAGTTCATAAGTATGTCAAGGTAATGTGGTTATAAAAATAGCGATGTTTGTTTCAAAAACCTTGGTTTAACTCGACTCATAATAGAAATATGCAGAGAATGAATTGACCTGAAAGCTTCATCAAGAAGCACCTCTGAGATCCGCCAATTGCAAGCAGATAAACTCATTTCATTCCCTGGATCAGAGTCAGATGAGCGTTAGTGCTTAAGAAAGACCCGTGGAGTGCTATCATAAAAGACGATGAATTGCCATACCACACAAGATTATTAGCAGGGGATCCTTAATTGAATTAGGAGCAGTGAGTGAAAGAAAGAAAGAAAGAAAAAAAGAAAGAAAGAAAGAAAGAAAGAAAGAAAGAAAGAAAGAAAGAAAGAAAGAAAGAAAGAAAGAAAGAAAGAAAGAAAGAAAGAAAGAAAGAGCGAGAGAGAGCGTGCACGGTAACGGAAGTGAAGGGGGGTGTCGTAATTAGCTGTCTTTTCAGTGTAGACTACACACTAGATATGCATGCTGTATATATTTCATATTAAATTTATCTGTTCCAAAACCCGGTGCGCTGACTACAGATGAAGCGTCATGAGCAATTTACTGTGCAAAGGCTGTTTCGAAAGGTAGGCATATTGACTATGCTACATTGTATCATTTTCAGGAAATGGAATCCCAGAATGCACTGTCAAGCTCAGTAAAAATAAAGACGTGATATAAAATAGTCGAGTGTAATTAAAAATTGATTATTTTGCACAATACACACTGCCTGGCCAAAAAAAAAAAAAAAAAAAAAAAAGTAGCTGTTTGGATTTTAATAAGCAAATACTTTAGAGTCTATGGATGGTTCATTATTACAGTGATTATTATGTTTCTAGCATATATTTGGCAATGGTTCTTTTGACCCTAAAGGATGGAGTGTGTAGCTTTTCATTTCTTAAAAAACAATGTAGAATGACCATATTCCAGGATGACAATGATCATCAGGCTCATATTGTGAAAGAATGGTTGGTTGGGAGGGAGCATGAAGAATCATTTACACACATGAGTACAGACCTTAACCTCAGGATGTCTTTGGGATGTGCTAGAGGAGACTTTACAGAGTATCTTGACCAAAAATCGATGTTGTGATAAATGTTGTGATATTATTTCCATCAAGAGGTGCATCATTTTTTGGTCAAGATCTTGTATTGACAATGCAAGAGGTGAACACTCTGTAAAGTCTTCTTCAGCACATCCCAAAGACTTCCAATGAATTTAAGGTCTGGACTCCTAACCATTCGTGGCCTAATGGATAGAGAGTTGGACTTGTAACCCAAAAGTCATTGAGTCTCAGGTCTGGCAGGGATTGTCAGTGAGGGAAGTGAATGTCTAGTGCTCTCTCCATCCTCAATACCACGACTGAGGTGAGGCCCTTGAGCAAGGCACCGTACCCCCAACTGCTCCCCAGGTGCCACAGCAATGGCTGCCCACTGCGTCATGTGTGTGTTCACTGCTGTGTGTGTGCACTTGGATGGGTTAAATGCAGAGCACAAATTCTGAGTATGGGTCACCATACTTGGCCAAATGTCACGTCACTTCACTTAATTCTTTCGTGATTTTAACCCTGATGAATCCTGACATTGTCATCCTGGAATATGGCCATGATACATCTTCTGACGTGGTTGTTTAAGAAATGAAAAGCTACACACTCCATTTGTTAGGGTTAAAAGAACCGTTGCCAAACATATAACATGCTAGAAACATAATAATCACTGTTATAATGATCCATGAATACATTCTTAAGTATTTGCCTATTAAAAACCAAACAGCAACTTTTGTTTGGCCAAACAGTGTATATGAGTGTGTCATTCTACAGTAGGTTCTTTACTGGCATTGATGGTTCCATCCCAACTAACAAAAATATGTTCTAAGAACATTTAGATAATTTTCCCATTAAGTTATCAAAACCTTATTTCTGATTGTTCTCAGTGTTCAAAATGTCCAGTTTTTAAAAACGTTTTTTCTTCTTTATGTGAAAACATTAATGGAACATTCAGTTTGATCAATTTACAAACATACATTTTGAATACAGAATGTTTTGGAACAAGTACTAGTAGTAACGTTTAAAAAATGTTAGTCAAATGTCCAACTAAAGCGCTTCATGAATGATGTATAAATAATATTATTGTGCTAACATTTTGAGAACGTTATTAAAGTATTCACAAAATATTTTACCACTAAGAGTTCTCCTAAATAGCAGTAAAAGTTCTTAGCTAAGAGTTTTCCTCTTGAAACCTATTCACATGCTGCGGAGACAAACTTTTACTAAGGAATAGACTGAAGTCTTAAGCTAAGAGTAAGGGCGGGGTTGACCTCGTTGTTATGGAGTATACACACAGTGATTGGCTGAAGTCAGCGATTTAATCATAGAAATATTGTAGAATGATTTGTCATGTTTCCATATTAAAATAATGGTTTTAAAATACAAATACAAATGTTGCCCTTTTCAAATAAATATTTTTTAATAAAAATGTTGCCAAAGTCAAAATAAAATTTTGCCATATTGTTGCCATAAACATAAATGTAGGCTAAGTGTCACTAATTAAACTAGTATATATGGTTAATTGTCCACCTCTTGGATGTCTGCATCTCAAGAGAATGCAGAATTCAAGTGACAAATTACGCTTTATAAACAAAGTTTGCGAGGAACACATTCGAACAGTTTTTCTAATCAGCTCGAGAGGAGGAATATATGCACAGATGAGAGCCGACTCGCCTATAGTTACTTCGACAGTTTTCTGCATCCCTCCGCCACCCTGCTCCTCACTCTCTCTGGGGATATGGGGATAACTTTGGGTTTGGACTAAATTCCAAGCTCAGAGCCCTCCATCCCCTTGGACAGCACACCAAATACGCTTATTATATATATTTGCCTTTCAGTCGGTCACGTTCGACGTACGTCAGTAGTGACCGACGAATTGGGATATCGCTTAGAGAGCCCTATCAGCTTTGTGTACACTAAAACAAGCCAATGGAATTGGCGTGCGATATTTGCATAATGCGCACCGCCTCCGACAGGTGTATATAAATAGGAAGCAGATGCAATCGCACTCTGTCTTTCGCTTCGGAGCCATACAGTGGTGTCCTGTGTTCAGAAGACTAACCTTCTTCGTAAAAAACTAAACTGCCTCAGAAGAGGATTCTACAGCAAGCTGTGTGCTGGCAGTTACGGCGCTTCAGCGAGGTCGCGAGCTTCCGAGGAGCCGAGCTATAGCTCTCAACTGCTGTTTTCACAGCAACACGCCTAGAGTGAAACAGAGTGTGTGTTGCGATTTGGGCCGGTTCCTCGGTGTGTCCAGGGAGTGGTGTACCTGGCACATCGCGTCACTCCCTGTGTGCTTCAGCACGAGCGAGTTGACTGTTTCCCCTTCTAAAAGAGCTTACAGACGAACCCTGACAGTATGTCATTTCGTCTGTGCGTTACTGGGTGCGGTCGTTCCCTGGTCCCTGCTGATGGGCACAATCGCTGCATCTCGTGTTTGGGCGTTCAGCACGCTGAAGCAGCTTTTGTGGATGGTTCATGTTCCCATTGCGGGAACATGACTATCGCGGTGCTGAGGTCTAGACTCTCCTTCCTGAAGTCTCAGGAAGCGGGGGTCCCCTCTCCTATGCCCCGTTCGACCGTTTTTTCTGGCTTGGGCCGGAATGACGGTTCGGCGGCGTATAGGCAGGGTGACCTGAGGATCACGGTCAGGGCTTCCCCGCCGAGCGGAAACGCTCCGCAGGCCCCTGCCGCCTCGTCAGCACTGCAACCCATCGTGCCACCGTTGGTTTCCGCTGGGCCCTCTACGGACTGTCCAGCCGTTACCTTTGGTGCGCCGGCAACGGATCAGATGTCGATCTCTGCGTCGGAAGGCGAGCCAGAGTTCTCAGGGGAGGAAGATCCAGACGCGCTGCCGCCCTCCGGGATGGTAGCGTTGCCCGAGTCGGATCCCGAGCTCACGGTGTGTGCTCTCCCGGGCCGCCTTGTGCACCCTGTCCCGGCCCATCTCGGTTGGATGATTGGTACTTGGGGGGGGGGTCGCGCTGGTCAGCCCCAGCGTCCCGCCCCAATGCCTTTCTTCCCGGAAGTGCATGATGAGGTGACCAGGTCTTGGCAAACACGTATAGTGTTTGTGCCAGGCCTGGTCCCGCGTCCGCCTTCACCTCCCTGGACGGCGGGGTAGCCAGGGGGTAAGCGAGGATCCCGCCAGTCGAGCGGTCTGTTGCGATGCAGCTGTGTCCAACGGCCACTGGCTGGCGTGGTGAGCCGCGTCTCCCGTCCCGGGCCTGTAAATTCTCAGCCGGTCTGACTGAGAAAGCTTACAGTTCCTGTGGGCAGGCTGCCTCCGCCCTGCACGCGATGGCCCTTTTGCAGGTCTATCAGGCAAAGGGCTGTCGGAGATGCCCCAGGAAGGTCCTGACCAACAGCTGCTGGGGGAGCTGCGCGCTGCCACCGACCTTGCCCTCCGAGCAACGAAGGTGACAGCACGCGCTGTTGGTCATGCAATGTCTACCTTGGTAGTCCAGCAACGCCACCTCTGGCTGACCCTGGCGGACATGCGGGATACCGACAAGCAGCGGTTCCTAAATTCCCCCGTGTCCCCGGTCGGCCTATTCGGCGACGCAGTGGAGAGCTTCGCCCAACAGTTCTCCGCTGCACAGAAGCAGGCTGGGGCTATCAGTGACGTCATGCCACGGCGGTCCACTGCTGCCTCCACCCAGCCCGCTCGTCGCCGAGGGCGCCCGCCTGCATCGTCCTCCGCCCCTGTTAAGCCGGCAAAGCAGCAGCCTACACCAGCCAGGCAGCAGGGTGCCGGTCGCGGGCGTGGTGCCCAGCCCGTCTCCGCTAAGCCCGGTGGTAAACGGAAAAGGAAAACACGGCACTGAGACGGGCAACCTGGAGGGGAAGGTTCTCGCTCTTCGGGAGAGAATATCATCGTCTCTCCCACCCCCGGAGGAGGGCCGGGGGGAATTTGTGATGTCTGTCTATCAACCGCCGCTGACTCCCCGGAGTCCAGCGGTACCCACCTTTTCACAAAAAGAGCAGTTTCCTCAAACTCCAGGTCTCAACAGGGTGTGTCTGCCAGTGTGCCAGGCCCCGCCTCGCCGCTGGCAGCCCCCTCCCAATTCGCCAGCAGGCGGCAGTGTGATGGCGCAGACTGCGTCCCGTGCGCCGTCTCCCATGCACACTGCTGCCTCGCAGAGTCCGTCCCCACTCCGGACCGCTCCCATGCCGTCCGAGTCGGGTCCCTCTCTGCCTTGCTGCCCCACCCCCGGTGCGTCTGTGGTGCCTTTGGTCCCGCTGGCTCGGAGTCTGGAGGCGTGGATCACGCTTCCCAGCCCGTCCCGCTGGCTCATTCGCACTATCAGACTCGGCTATGCGATTCAGTTCGCCCGGCGTCCCCCGGTTTTCAGGGGTGTCCACTTCACTCAGGTGTCGTTGGACAGTGCACCTGTTCTCCGGGCGGAGATTGCTGTCCTCCTGGCGAAGGATACAATCGAGCCGGTCCCTCCAGCCGATATGAAGTCGGGGTTCTACAGCCCCTACTTCATTGTACCGAAAAAGGGCAGTGGGCTACGGCCAATCCTGGACCGTCCCCAGGATTGGTTTGCAGCAATAGACCTGAAGGACGCGTACTTTCATGTCTCGATTCTGCCTCGATACAGACCCTTCCTCCGGTTTGCGTTCGAGGGTCGGGCATGTCAGTACAAAGTCCTACCCGACATGGTTTTAGCTCTCAGCCGGTTGGGTCTTCGGGTCAACTGGGACAAGAGCAAACTCGCCCCCGGGCAGAGGATCTCTTATCTCGGTCTCGAGCTAGACTCGGTCGCACGGACTGCGCGTCTCACTGAGGCGCGCGTCCAGTCAGTGTTGAACTGCCTGAGCTCGCTCAAGCGCAGGACAGCGGCTCCACTGAAAGATTTTCAGAGGCTCCTGGGGCATATGGCATCTGCAGCCGCGGTCACGCCGCTCGGATTGCTTCATATGAGACCGCTTCAACACTGGCTCCGCGGCCGGGTCCCGAGATGAGCGTGGCAGTGCGGCACGCTCCGTGTCCCCGTGACACCGAGCTGCCGTCGCACCCTTGTCCGGTGGTCGGACCCTTCGTTCCTGCGGGCCGGAGTACCCCTCGAACAAGTGTCCAGGCATGCTGTGGTCTCCACAGATGCCTCTGCCACGGGATGGGGGGCCACGTACAATGGGCATGCTGTGGCAGGTCTTTGGACGGGGCCTCAGCTGCATTGGCATATCAATTGCCTCGAGTTGCTAGCGGTTCGTCTTGCGCTGGCCCGCTTCAAGAAGCTGTTGTCAGGCAAGCACGTTCTAGTCCGCTCAGACAGCACTGCGGCCGTTGCGTACATCAACCGTCAAGGTGGTCTACGCTCCCGTCGCATGTCGCAACTCGCCCGCCATCTCTTGTTGTGGAGTCAGAAGTATCTGAGGTCCCTTCGGGCCACTCATGTCCCAGGAGTGCTCAACCGTGCAGCCGACGAGCTGTCGCGGCAGCCTCCACTTGCGGGCGAATGGCGGCTCCACCCACAGGCGGTTCAGCTGATTTGGCAGCATTTCGGCGAGGCCCAGGTAGACCTGTTCGCCTCCCCAGAAACTGCCCACTGCCAGTGGTTTTATTCCCTGACCGGCGGCACACTCGGCACGGATGCCCTGGCACACAGCTGGCCCCCGGGCCTATGCAAATATGCGTTTCCCCCAGTGAGCCTTCTCGCACAACTCCTGTGCAAGGTCAGGGAGGACGGGGAGCAGGTTCTGTTAGTGGCTCCGTACTGGCCCACTCGGACCTGGTTCTCAGACCTCATTCTCCTCGCGACAGCCCCTCCCTGGCCGATTCCTCTGAGGAAGGACCTCCTGACTCAGAGACGGGGCACCCTGTGGCACCCGCGTCCCGATCTATGGAACCTCCACGTGTGGTCCCTGGACGGGATGCGGAGGTTCTGAGTGATCTCCCGCAAGCGGTCGTAGACACCATCACTTCCGCTAGAGCTCCTTCCACTAGGAGTCTCTATGCGTTGAAGTGGAACCTGTTCGTTGAATGGTGCGCCTCTCGCCGAGAGGACCCCCGATCATGTTCGGTCGGATCCGTGCTTTCCTTCCTGCAAGATGGGTTGGAGCGAAGGCTGTCTCCCTCCACCCTCAAGGTGTATGTTGCCGCTATCGCCGCACATCACCACGCAGTTGAGGGTAAGTCCCTGGGAAAACACGATCTGATCGTCAGGTTCCTGAGGGGGGTGAGGAGACTGAATCCTCCTCGTCCTTCCTCCGTACCCTCTTGGGATCTGACCCTGGTTCTCACAGCTCTCCGGGGTCATCCCTTTGAGCCTTTGCAATCAGTCGACCTGAAACTAATGTCTCTCAAGACGGTTCTTCTGGTTGCATTGGCTTCCCTGAAGAAGGTAGGGGATCTGCATGCATTTTCGGTCGACGAAGCGTGCCTAGAATTCGGGCCCGGTGATTCTCACGTCATCCTGAGACCCCGGCCTGGATACGTGCCCAAGGTTCCTACCACTACCTTCAGAGATCAGGTAGTGAACCTGCAAGCGCTGCCCTCGGAGGAGGCAGACCCAGCCCTAGCTTTGCTCTGTCCCGTCCTCGCTCTGCACGTTTACGTGGACAGAACGCGAAGCTTCAGGACCTCAGACCAGCTCTTCGTCTGTTACGGAGGCCAGCAGAAGGGAAAGGCTGTCTCCAAGCAGAGGATGGCCCACTGGATAGTGGATGCCATCGCCTTGGCGTACGAATCCCAGGGCGTGCCTTGCCCACTCGGGTTGAGAGCCCACTCCACCAGAGGGGTGGCCTCTTCCTGGGCGCTGGCTCATGGCGCCTCGCTGACAGATATCTGTAGAGCTGCGGGCTGGGCGACACCAAACACGTTCGCTAGGTTTTATAGCCTACGTGTAGAGCCGGTATCCTCACGTGTACTCGCATCCACTAGTCGGTAGACGTGTTGTACCCACTCTAAGTGTCGGCTTGCAATGCCATTCCCGCCACCGGCCGGATATGTGCATACTTCACTCCAGTCGTGTTCCCCGCCTGGCGAACCCTGTCGAGTTCCTCCGCCTCCCCCTTCGGCTCGGACATTGCGGAGTGTCTGTGCCAGGCCTACATCCGTCGCTGATGCTGTCTGTTGGCTGGGGCCCATATGTCGTGACCCCTCTACGTGAGCGGTCCCATATGTGTAATTATCCACGGTTTAAAACTCCCTACGGGCTGAGTCCGTGTCTTTCCCTTAGCAGAGCCAGCTCTGCTGTCACCTGTCAGATGAGTCTCCCCCTACCAGGTGGAGCCATCCCAGGGACTCCATATGCGTACTGCCCCCCGGGCCAGTCCATATGTGTATTCCCACGTAAACTCCTCCCCCATTGGGTAGGTAGTGGTCTCCGCAGCGTCCCTTACGGGTTCGCTTCCCCAGTGTAGTCTAGTTTACTTAGTGGGTATTGGTTAGACAGCAGTAGACTCTCTCGGTGTAAGCTCGCCCCCTTCACCGTCCAGCCGGTGCTATGGGCGGCTGAGCCTGCGCTGGGCACTGGAAGGGGTTCGTAACTGTGGCGCTTTAGTTGGGATCCCAATTCGTCGGTCACTACTGACGTACGTCGAACGTGACCGACTGAAAGGGAACGTCTCGGTTACGTATGTAACCCTCGTTCCCTGAAGGAGGGAACGGAGACGTACGTCCCGTCGCCACAGTTTCTGTACCCTCGCTGTAGCACGGACACCAGTTGTCTCCTCAGCGAAAAACAGAGTGCGATTGCATCTGCTTCCTATTTATATACACCTGTCGGAGGCGGTGCGCATTATGCAAATATCGCACGCCAATTCCATTGGCTTGTTTTAGTTTACACAAAGCTGATAGGGCTCTCTAAGCGATATCCCAATTCGTCGGTCACTACTGACGTACGTCTCCGTTCCCTCCTTCAGGGAACGAGGGTTACATACGTAACCGAGACGATTTTTTTAATCTATTCAATCATTTGTAAGTGTGAAACCTTTGCCACAGGTAATCAGACAATATTTATTTATTTGTTAAAGATTTTTTTTTTTTTTGGCATCTCATCGTAGATTCAAATCTATAAATCAAAATATATTGCATTTATGAAGAAAAGGTTCAGCACCCAAGGCTATATCGCTATTGCTTCAGTGGTGTACAGTGTCTTTGGGTAGATTAGGACTTTTGTGATTTGGTCTTAGTGATTTAGGAGAGCTAGTTTTAGCACTAAAATACTTTGTGAAATACTCTTAGAGCAAAAATTTAGGACTCCTAAAATTAGGACTGACACGCCCATTATTTTTAAGAGTTTCTCCTAAATCGTCAAGTTAGGAGCTACTTTTAGCCTTAAGATGTTTTGTGAATACGGCCCCAGGTAACTATGAATGAACATTCTATGAATGTTACTTGAAGGATATTTGCTCATAACTTTGAGAGAACCTTGCCAGAACGTTAGCCAATGTTCTGAGAACTTTCCCTGTTAGCTGGATCTACCCATTTCCATAGCACAAAAGGTTCTTTATAGTGGGGTTCTTCAAAAGGTTCTTCTACGGCATTCAATGTGAAAACCCTCTTTTGGAAACTTTTCTTTTGGAAACGTTTTTTAGTGTATTGAGTGTTCATTTTGCACTCGCCAAGCACCAAATGCGAGTAAAAATCAGCGTTGGCAAGTATATATGAAATGGTGTCAAGTGCACAAATACTAAATTGAGCTCTCTTTCGCATCTTCTTGTGCTTGAATGGACAAATTCACACAAAACTATGTAAAAAAAAATAAAAAATGCCTGTCTCGTTGAATATCCTAGTAAACATAATTGGTTATGTCCTAAGTGAACGTAAACAGTTGAGAAATAAAACGCATGTGTAAGAGTATCGATATATTGGATCTGTGCTTTAGGTTTTAAAATGACAGCAGCCTAATCTGACCTAATCTGTCTATGTTTTTAATGGTCATCAAACAACAAATGTAGTAAAAATCACTCACTACTCTTGGCTGAATAACTTTTGTAACTTTAATAAGGATTAATCTATGGTAAATTTGTACAGTGAAGACTATGCAGATATATTTACATTTATAGCCTATTAGGCTAGTAGTTTTAGCTGTGGTATCAAAATTGGAAAAGAGAATAGTGAATTTTCATTGGTATCTAGAATTTTTCATGACCGGTAAAAAATATTTATTGACAGGTGTGGCAAAAAGTTAGTTTTAAGCACTGATTTTGCAAGAAGAACAGTAAAGAGTGTTACTTATGAGGTTTGATTTCATTTATGATGCTGCCTTAGAAGGTAGCTGCCTGTGTAGACAGCATGCAAGGTGGCTCACTAAGTTTTGGTACAGAGCATGTATTCAGAAACGGAAAAAAATCAAAAAGATAATTTTGTGTTTTTGTCCAATGTCTGATGTGTTGAACATGACCTTTTGTTGAAATGTTTTGAACCTTCCATTGTTGATTCTTCTCGTTTTATCTACCTCCACATATAATTTCTTTCACCCATAATAAGTCTGTCGTTCTGAATGAACTGGGATGGCCAAACCAGGCCTGGAGGTAAATTAAATTTTAAAATCTTGTTGCTACTACACTCACATTTGTGAAAGTTTGAACTGGATTCATGACCTAAAGCTGAGTTTGCACTGAAAATGAGCATTTTCGCTCCAATCTAAAAGGTGTCCAGACACAGGTACTGTATCAATACATGTCTTGTCTATGTGGGAGGACTTTCTGACCAATTTCATGCTTCAGATGTCTAGTTTAAAAGTCATATGCGCAGGAGAGTCGAGATTTTTCTTTACCTCGCTGATGACACCCACACACTTCACTGAGCTTGTGCTGATTAGTCACGAACTTGGGACAAAAAAGGAAAGCTGTGAGAGAATGAGAAAAGGTTAGATTTAAAGATGAGTGATAAAAGAGTGGCAATATTGTACCGCACAGCAGGCTGGAGATCCACTAGCAATGACGACGAGAATGCTGATGCAAACTTTTAATGTCCTGTCGTCCTCATTGTTTTATTGTGCGTAATTTAGGGTTTAAGGCCAAAAACATACTCAACACAAGTGCACAAATGCAAATCATGTGGCCAAAGCATTGCAAGTGCATTTTTTGTGGCAGAAAATAACTTTAATTATTGTTGTTATTCAGATAGCTTGCTATACTTTGATACATTTCGGACTCGATCAGCAGGGTTTTCCATTGAAGTTCAATGAAATTGACATAAAAGAAGGCAGTTTACACTAAATGCCCTTTCACGTGACTTGCGCTAAGATTTCAGTGCTCCTCTCAACATTCTGCCATGCATCGTTTTTCCTCTAAATGTCATGATTGGCCTTTGGCGTTAAATTGAACTTCAAGTGATCCATCTTCCCTCCTTAGAGTTCAATCTATTTAGAAATGTTGATGCAAGTCATGACAAGTCATGTCATGTGACACAACTTTAATTCCCACTATAACGCCCCTTTGAGGCAATGCTGAGAATGCAGTGCTCAATGTTGTGCAATGTTAAATGGTTAGTTCACCCAAAAATTATGTTATTAATTACTCACACTCATGTTGTTCCAAACCCGTAAGACTTTTGTTCATCTTCGGAACACAAATGAAGATATTTTTAATGAAATTGAGTGATTTCTGTCACTCCATAGACAGCTATCACTTTGATGCTTCAAAACGTTCATAAAGAGGTCATAAAACCAATTCTTATTAATTATGCGGTTTAGTCCAAATTTTCTGAAGAGACTCGTTCACTTTATATGATGAACAGATTGAATGTAGGCTTTTATTTACATATAAACATTCATCAACACAAACACATTATATGTGGTAAACAGAAGATCAAGCAAGTTTACTTGACGCGTATGAAAACCAATGAGGTTAATTCTTGTGTGTTACGCAGCATGTTTGAGCTTCCTGAGGAGGTTTATTCTCGTACGTCAAGCAGGTTCAATTGAGGTTCTGTTTATGTTTGCTGATCATTGATTAAATGTGAATAAAAGTCTAAATTCAATCTGTTCATCTTATAACGTGATTGAGTCTCTTCAGAAAATTTGGACTAAACAGCTCAATTCATATGGATTAGTTTTATGATCTCTTTATGAACTTTTTGAGCGTCAAAGTAGTAGCTGTCAATGGAGGGACATAATCAGACATTTCTCTGATTATGTTCATCAGAAAGAAGAAAGTTATATACACCTAGGATGAGGGTGAGTAAAGCTTGGAATAATTTTCATTTGAAAGTGAACTGATCCTTTAAGGGTCTACTAATATTCTAATGAGAGTTAGACATGTTGCAAAGTTACGTATAGTTAGTAGAATGTCTAAAGGGGACTATAGTTGTTTTATCTTTTTTTTTCAGTCTTAAATAAGGATTTTTTTTTATGGTTTTGGTTTTAGTTAACGCTGATAACCTTGATTTGGCTCACTGAACACAAATAATGTTCCTTAATTAACTCAGCAAACACTCACGGTTGATTCCAATAGTTCATGTTAGCATGCTGCTAAGCTACTGACACGACACAGTAAGAATAGCCTTAGAATAAAGGACTCAAGATGGCATAATGTTGCTGCCTATGTTTAGAAACAGCTTTTGTGTCATATGACCCCCTGATGTCTCAAAATGTTTTCTAGGTAAGCAGCTCACTAGGTTTTGGAGTGTGTATTCTGTGTGTATTTTTAAATATGTCCCAACAGAAGAGGAGGAAATAAACATAATTTCTCATGCTGGTTTAACTTCATCTGTTTTCCTTTTCATAGGCTGTGACAGCGATGGGTTCCTGTTCTTCAGAAGGCCTTTCTCTCTCTAATTATCTCATCTGGACTGCATTGTCACAATCAATCAAGCCCTGGAATGAGTTATTACCTCATCAGTCATGTGACAGGAATTCTTGACGCTGGCTTCCTGTGGCCCTTATGATCGACGGGCTGAGTTCATTATAGAAAGCCCTTGTGTTGTTAGTCTATGCAGAATATGACTGGTACCTGATTAGATTTTGATTTCAAAAAGACACTGCATCTTCTTCATAATCTGCATAGACAAAGCCCATATCTGTCCTCCATATCAAAAATGTCAGCTATCAACCATTCTGGAGATATTCATGCTGTATTAAAGGTGAAGTGTCCATTTTTTTATACTTTAATATCCAAGCTAAATGTTCAAAGACAAGAAGGGAAATAAACAAGCCATTTGTAGCTTCCCAAATATTTGCTCTGTTTCTTGGATTGGTCTGAAACAGCAAAATTACCTCAACCACCGCATGATTTTGGGAATAAGGCATCTGTTTATTCCAACAATTGAACGTAACTGTGACTTTTTCAGCGGCCATGACCCATTCTTTTCCTCCACAGGGATTTCAAATAATTCTTCAAATAGAGTTCTGAGACTTGAACCAAAACAACCAGCTCCAGTTAAGATGAATCACATTCCCGCTTATGATTCAAATTAAAAAACTATTTGAAAATCAGAAAACAGGTACAACGCAGCTAACAAAACTATGTTCTAAGAATGTTTTTGTAACATTCCCATTATTTCTGAATTATTTCTGAACATTATTAAAGACCTGGGACCTCATTTATAAAATGTTGAGCAGAAACCATCCTAAATTTGATCTTACGCTCATTTCTCCAATGTGCGTACGCTACATGTGATTCATAGAATGAACGTACGCACAGAAAACGAGCGTACACCTCTCTTTCAGATTGAAATCTATAAATCGCAAATGATCTTCAACTGGCGCGGAACTGAATGGTTTCAGTTCTCCGCGTTTTAAACGACACCCAAATTAATGTAATTTACATATAAAAGATCACCAGTCATCGTCCAAATCCTTGGCGAGCTGCAAGAATAGCTTAGATTTCCAAAAACCTGCAGTAATCTGACCAAGAAAAATGTGCACGTCTACTCAGACCCTGACGTGGCCATAGGCACTTTTCCACGTCAAAGACCGTTTTGAGCATTGTCGTGGATTTAAGCGTAAGCACATTCTAAGATCAAATCTGTGCGTATGCACGACTTATAAAAGGCCCCAGATAACTCTGAATGAACATTCTATCCATGTTACTGGAATTCATAACTTTGAGAGAACCTTGACAGAACGTTAAACAAAGTTCTGAGAATGTTCCTTGTTAGCTGGTGTTTCTTGAGCATTAAATCAGCATATTAGAATGATTTCTGAAGGATCACTGAAGACTGGAATAACTGCTTTACCATCACAGAAATAAATTACACTTTAAAATAAAAACAGATATTTTAAATTATAATGATATTTTACAATATTAATATTTTTAATAAAGCAATAAGCCCCAAGACGCCGTGGTTTACAGTGAATTACGTGGAGCGGAGTGCCTATAACCCCCTTAGCTGTTATAAATTCACTGTAAACCACAGCTTCACTGAAGGCGTATTGGTTTTATAAAATGGTTACCACACAATATAAATATTAAAGCCAAAAAATATGTATCAATGCAACTTTCATGAGTTAAAATCATTAAAAGCCTTCCTTCCGCTAAAAAAATAGTCCCTGACCGTGAACAGCAACAGAAGTTACATTTATTACGCCATTAGATGGCAGCAAAGACTGTCTTTATGAGGGATTCATCAGTCGCAAAGACTTTTCTATAAAACTTGTTGTGAACACGGAACAAGACGCAAATGCTTTGACTAGCGCTGTCAGTGTCAGCAGGGCACGGGAAAACCCATTAAATGTTAAAAGGAAAAGATACAGCAGACATTCAAACGGATTTTTTATTACGAACATGGGACTGACCTGAAAATGCAGGAAAATGCTCAATCTGAATGCAGGTAATAAACTCGGTCACTTGATATCTCTCTCAGCATACTCTTCTATATAATGCAGTAAGCTTCAATCAATTGAGAACAAACATATGTTTGTTGCTAAGGTTGCGAAGACAGACTCACTCAGTGGCACGATGTAATGCGGTCAGCTGTATGTTTTCGGGAATTTTACAACGGCTTCGAACTATGCGTTTTATAATGTATTTTTGATTAAATAAATGCAGCCTCTGTGAGAATAAAATACTTCTTAATGACCCCAAACTTTTGAATGGTAGTACAGTATATGACACTAGCAGAATAAAATGTGCGTACAGTACATATATCCTTAGCACAGAGGTAGACACACTCGATAACAGTAAACATTGGCCAATCAAACTAATATTAAATGCAGTTAGGCCTATAAAATAACAGATTCTCACCAACTGGAAAGAATATTTACATCTGGAACCAACTGCTGCACTATGAGAAAAGAACAATTGTAGAAACCTGTTTGGAAACAGTAGTTATTTTATGCAATTACACACTTCACCTTTAATATCTGCTTCATTTAATCTTTATTTTCATTTCTGTATTCTGTGCTACATCACTGCATAGTATGCTACTTCAATGCCCAGATAACTTCATCCTTTTACATGTAATGTAAAACATACACAAAGCTATGCTTACTATCACCCAAACCATGCTCTGTCTCTGTCATCTGATGAGTCAGTGTCTGGGCAGGAGCTGTTCAAGTATGCAGCCGCACAAGCCCTCATTTAATTATGTTACTCTTTGCACTCAGGACAGTAAAATGATCTAACTGACATTTTCTGGCCATTGGACAGACAATGCTAGTTGAACTTTATCTTTCAGCATAATAAATAATTTGCATTAGTCAGACTCATACAGGCGAGGGCAGACAGGTGGGATGTGCTTAATTGTGTGTCTCTTTATGAGTAATATCTAACAAATTCTTTGGTAAAACATAACTTTTATTAGCAGATCATCAGCAAACATTATTAGTGGTGTTTGCTAAACCAAACATCACAATTGCTACATACTTAAAGGGATAGTACACTCATAAATGAAAATTCTGTCATTAATTACTCACCCTCATTTCGTTCCAAACGCTTAAGACTTTCTTTCATCTTCAGAACACAAATTAAGATCTTTTTAATGAAATCTGAGAGCTTTCTGTCCCTCTATTGACAACCATTATGCAACTACCACTTTCAAGCCCCAGAAATCTTGTAAAAACATAATTAAAGTAATCTGACCTCTTCAAAAATCAGAAATCTTCAATTTTCTATGAAGCAACATGAGTGCTTTGCTTGAGAAAAAAAAAAAAAAAAAAAAAAAAAAAAATTTTTACCAGTTTCTTTGTTTACAAAAATATTCATCTCCAATGTGAGAGTAAAATTGAGGTTAAACCACTTGGGTCACATGGATTACTTTCATCGCCTTTAGTACCTTTCTGGGGCTTGAAGCGTTGCATCAAATCAAATTTCATTAAAAAGATCCTCGTTTGTGTTATGAAGATGAACGAAAGTCTTATGAGTGTAGAACAACGTGAGGGTGAGTAATTAATGACAGAATTTTCATTTTTGGTTAACATCCTGCCACTGTGACGTGAGTTCTGCACAGTCAAACACCACTCATGCATTCTTAAAAATGAATGTTATAAAATTTCTATAAATAATATTTATGAAAATTTACATATACATTTATGCATTTGGCAGACGTGACTTACATTGCATTCAAGTTATACATTTTATCGGTTCATGCATTCCCTGAGAATCGAACCCATAACCCTGGTATTGCTAGCACAACTGTTTGAGCTACAGGAATACTATAAAAAAAGATGACATTTTAAACTATTTGAATGCTACAGAGCCCCTAAAGGGACATGGTAATGGAAAAAATATGAGATGGGAGGAAAAATTACATTTCAATGCATTTTTGTGCGCTTGCGAGGGAATGCAAAGTTTCTCAGGGGAACGCAAAACAAATGTGAGAGAACGCAAAAGCATTGACATCATTTTTCCCTCACATTTTTTTCCTTTGCCATGTCCCTTTAGCGGCTCTTTAGAATGCACATTAACTAATGATCTGATAAGCAATATGCAATGTAATAATGTTTGTTAATGTTCTTAATGTATAAAGTTTTAACCTTTGTTCTCTTTTTTTTTTTCTGACTGTGGGAGTGTTTGATCATTAGCATTTGTAGAGCAGGAAGATGGGCTGATTGAGCTGTGCAGCATTAAATGAAAGCACGCCATCAACAATAACCTGAACCCGCCGCACAGTCAACATGCCTCTCAGAAGAATCTGATTAAAATGCAAAGCATTTAATTACTTATGACGGGACGTGTTTACCATCACATTATGGCATAAAAGAAAAATCATGCTAACCCCCCCCCCCCCCACACACACACACATAACAGCTGATTTCATAATTCCACATGTCGTTAACCAACGCAGAATTGTTAATTTTTCAACGCACCCCGCTTTGAGGCACATTTTCATGTAATTTTCAACGTAGGCGAATGATTTGCTGCTTTGATAATTACCAAATAATTCACATTCCGGATAATTAGACCAAACAACCCTGTGAGCAAGAGAATTCATTAACAATCTTCACCTCTGATGCTCTGTTTGAAAGGCATATCACACATTCCGTCTCTCTCATGGCACTCATTTGTAAGACGCTTCGGATATCATCTGATTAGCTTTCTGAACGATTCCTAGAATCTGTGGAGGGAGAAATCTTTGTTTTTCTTTAATCAGTTCATTAAGGTTATTTACATTTCATTTCATGAGGCCCGTTCTGTTGAATGTGAGTTAAGTAATGAATTATACCAAACTTTGCTGAAGATTTCCCATCAATCTGTATTCTGAAATGTGTACACAGTGTCCAATCTTGCAGATGTTGGCAATTATTATCAGTAAATTCCTGCCATGAAGATTCAAACTGTGACCTAGCGGTGGACAGAAAAAGTTTCTGCCGTGAGAACCTTGAATGTATCCCAGAATCTCTTGTGCTGCAAAAAAGGATGAAAGGAAACACGTCATCTAAATCAACATCATTGCAGAGAGTTGCACCATCAACCATTGCACACAATGTACTTTAAAAACAGGCAAAAGTACGAAATATTCTAGTCTGACCAAGAACAGCCCACTTAAACAGTAAGAGAACATTTGCCCGACCTCTCAAAAGTCGCAAAGGTCAAACAATCAGATTAGAACTTGGCAGGAAATGCTATTAAATTCTTTTGGATATTTCTAAGTAATGTGCATTCAAATGAGTTACCAATGAGAGTATATATAAGTATACATCAGTGAATTATGAAATACTTTATAACATGCTTTAAACTTAAAGCACATGCTGAAAATACTCAAGTGCAGTAAGATTTATTTCCTAACGTCAAGGCTACGTATGTTACCCTGGTTCCCTGAGAAGGGGAACAAGATGCTGCGTCATGGAGTTGACACTATGGGGAACGCCATCAGTGTGACCAGTGTCTGAAGCACATGTACCAAACACACCAATTCATTGGCTGACAGTAATCTTTGACGTTGCAAGCGGAGCACCTGTGAGTATAAAGGGAACCGGATTATAGTCGTAACCTACACATTCCCTTTTTGAAGTGTAGACTCGAACTGGCGCCTTTGGCATGGGAGACAGGTGCACGAAGTCCGCAGCCGTAGCGTCAGTTGCTACCGAGACCTCTTGAAGCCAGGGGAGTGAGGTTTACACTCACAGATATTACTGGCCTATGTTAAACTCACCCCCCCCCAAACCTCACTCCCATCCGGGGCACGGCTCCAAATGTTACTGGTCCTACTTGACCCACTCCAAACAAGACTCGAACTGGCGTCTCTGGCATGGGAGGCGGGCGCCCTAACAAGGACGCTAAAGACCACAGTCTCTAGCGTCAGGCCCTAGCATGCCTCTTTAGGTCAAGGGAGTGAGGTTTACATGCACAGCTCTTACTGGCGTATGTTACACTCACCCCCCCAAACCTCACACCCATCCGGGTCACGGCACCAAATGTAACAGATCCTACTTGACCCACTCAGAGCAGGACTCGAACTGGCATCTCCGGCATGGAAGGCGGGCGTGGTAACAAGGATGCTAAAGACTGCAGTCTCTAGCATCAGTCACTAATATTCCTCTTGAGGCCAGGAGAGTGAGGTTTACACACACAGCTCTTACTGGCCTATGTTACACTCACCCTTCTAAACCTCATTCCCATCCGGGTCACAGCACCAAATGTAACCGTTCCTACTCTACCCACTCTGAGCGGGACTCGAACTGGCGTCTCCAGCATAGGAGGCAGGTACACTAACAAGGACCCTAAAGACCGCAGTCTCTAGCGCCAGTCGCTAGCATGCCTCTTGAAGCCAGGTTTACATGCACAGCTATTAGTGGCCTATGTAACACTCCCCTGGTTACACATGTTGAGGGAATGCCTGTCTCACTAAGCTGTGAATGTGCACAAACATAGTGACCATAGCATAAATTGACTCTACGGATTACTTAGCCGGAGTCCGAGTGTGTCAACCCCAAGGGCACATCCAATATGACTTAAAGACTGCTCAGTGTCTTTATTCCTTGAGCCAGTATCTACCAATAGCAAGAGAAGATATCCAAGCTTCTATGCTGTATAGCAAGGGACATCCCGGCCTATACAACCTTATAAGGCCCCAAGAGCAGAGATCTAAGGTAAAATGGCCCAGATTTGTCAGCACCTTGGCAAAGCCCTTAGGGTGTCACCTACCAAAGGGAGTATATCAACTATGACCTTCAATATACGAATATTTCCAAGGGGAGAATGAAACTCTCAACTTCAAAGATTCGATGCAAAGACGAGAACGGCATAATATGACATCAAAACTCAAACCCATAGGGAAACCGCAAGGGAGCTTTAGTTCTACTTAAATACCCTAGAGCAGGGGTGTCCAAACTCGGTCCTGGATAGCCACTGTTCTGCAGAGTTTAGCTCCAACTTGCCTCAACACAATTACCTGGAAGTTTCTAGTATGCCTAGTAAGACGATTAGCTGGTCCAGGTGTGTTTCACGAGTTTGTTTCCTCATAAAATCTTTAAGCTAATAAGGATAAGCATATTTGGCTTGCTGTCCACTGTGGAGGGGCTCGAGGAAGCAGCTTCAGCTCGAGCTTGGATATACCCCCCAGGGACTACTAGTGCATGGAAGAGGAATACGATAGATGAGATGCTTAATTTATGTGGCGGAGTTGGGGAGGTGGAGTGATATCGAAACAACTGATGCCAGAGCAGCTGCTTATATGCTCTGGATGTAATTGAAAGATTAGGGTTCCCTCCTCTTGAGATTATGTTTGAGTTTTACTAATTGAAAGATTAGATGGGTTCAGTCCTCCCGAAATTACGTTGTGAACTTCACTTAATTAGGATTGGAGCTGATCTCTACTGGACAGTGGCCCTCCAGGAGCAGGATTGGACACCCCTGCCCTAAGAGCAATGAGGGGCGTTCACACCCTGCTTGAGTAAAGGTACTTCTCCGGGATCCATTATAAAAAGACTCCATTCACTCATACAGTATACGTTTATAATGAGTTTTATAATGGTCACTATAATGAACCTTAAATGACATATATTATACAAAAATTACATTACATATACAAAATGTTTCTGTTTCAGGCCTCATCACTAGCTTTCACAGAAGCCTTTTGTTTTTGCTTTCCTATATTTATTTAATATTGCTCATTCAGTTCATGCCATCCATGATGATTAATGATCTCAAAGTCAATTTACTGTAACTGTGCTCCAAACTCCTTTCCCACACATTTCACCTCCTCATGGAGTTTCCTTTCATAAAACATTGTGAATGAAAATCACATATTGTGCAAAAAATGAGGATAAATGGCTGTGTACATATTGTACAGTGATATTTCTATAGTTTTTTTACTCTTGTAAACAAATGGTATTTATATCAGCAGATGTCATGAATGTCAGCTCTGGACTGCTGCAGGCCTTGTTACCAAATATGTGTTTCTGTGTTCGCTTTTGGTCAGGTTCTACTTTTGCCCGCAGAAATAAAGACTTATTTATCAAAACCAGTGATAAATTGTTTTTGCATGACTTTTGACAAATATGTTTAAAGTTATGAACACACACATGAGAAGAAGATGCCAGTCATACACTGTAAAAAAAATCCTGTTGTTTCTACGGAAAAATACCGGCAGCTGTGGTTACCAGAACAATACTGTAAAAATGACATCAAACCGTAAACATACTTACGGAGTTACATGTGAATTTTACATTTTAAATATGTATATTTAACATTGGATTTCAGTACACTGTAAAAAAAATCCCAGTAAAATTTACGGTAAAATAACATATTTCATTAACTGATATAATGTTAATTTACCAACCTAATGAAGTACTAATATCTGTTTTGTATCTTTATAATACACTGACAGTCACCAAACACAGTGGTGATGAAAGTCACATGATGAATCAAAGTTCATCACAAGCAGCTTTTCTACAAGCTAAGGAGGACAATACTAATATATAGAAGGAGCACACAGTGTCATTCACACACACACTAAACACCATCATGGTAACATGCATGAAATTTTAAAAATGCAATAAACATTAATTTAACAACATTAGATGTAACATAAAACCCTAATGTACATAACCGATTAGAAAAAAATGAGAAGTTATTTCAACAAAAATATATCAAATGTGAAGTGTCACGCAGGGAATTGTGGGAATGTCAATTTACGGTTTTTCACTGTAAATTTTACAATGAATTGTTATTTTTCACTTTCAAAAACTGTGAATTTAACGGTATTTTACCGTAAAATTACATTAAATGTACCGTTAGATATATTACAGTATTACAGTACGTATATAGTACGGAAACTTTCTGTAAACCAATTAACAGTTTTTCACCACAGCATTTTTACAGTCTTTTACTGTTAAAATCACGGTAATTTTTTACAGTGTATCAGTAGCATTGAAAAAGAATACACATAACCAAATGTGGTTGATGTGGGTTGATAATGATAATTTGATAATCTGCATGGTCTAAGGTGAAGTTTTCCATCTTTTTTTCAGACACTGCATGTGACATCCTGCTAGGAATACATTTGTGAACAAAAGAGAGAAGAGGAAAGTAGTGCAGGTTAACAGTATAGTGGCTCAGTATGGGGTGTGATTCATAACTTGCCTCCAGAAAGTGTTTTTCTTCTGACTCTCCGCCCATATTGAAACTGTTATTGAAAAAAGATTATTAATTCAACATAATTCCTGTGAAAACTTCCACATGGTTTCATTTTGCCTGTATAGTATCTTTTCTCTAACAGATTCTTTTTTTAACCCTGATGTTTGTTCACATGATTTGGCCAACTTGTATGTGTCTCTGTAGTACACGCATTAGGGGACTTTGCCATATTTTACATTTCCCCTCACTAATCACAAGAGAAATCCTCTGTTGTGTTTCCTTTATCCATAAAAGGCTTTGCAATATTCATAAGCTGCATGGAAGTGGAGAACAAATTGTGTATCTGATAAGTGTCATTTCTATTTCTCAAATAATATGTAGAATACAGTGGCCCCAAAGGGAAACTTAAGTCATACCTAGAAATGTCATTTCACTACACACACACACACACACACACACACACACACACACACACACACACACACACACACACACACACACACACACACAAACACACACACACACACACACACACACACACACACACACACACACACACACACACACACACACACACACACACACACACACACACACACACACACACACACACACACACACACACACACACACACACACACACACACACACACACACACACACACACACACACACACACACACACACACACACACACACACACACACACACACACACACACACACACACACACACACACACACACACACACACACACACACACACACACACACACACACACACACACACACACACACACACACACACACACACACACACACACACACACACACACACACACACACACACACACACACACACACACACACACACACACACACACACACACACACACACACACACACACACACACACACACACACACACACACACACACACACACACACACACACACACACACACACACACACACACACACACACACACACACACACACACACACACACACACACACACACACACACACACACAAAAGTGGCATCAGCAAAGAAATGCTGCTATATTTTCTGAGCCATTTGGGCAACTGGTCTAAAAGTAATTTTTAACAAAAGAATCAAAAAATATTGAGTAGGTGTGCACATTCCAAAAACCCAAATTGAGCTCAGGGGCAGGACAACAAAAAAACAGTGATGAAAAAAGAAATGTGAAGTCTGCACACGGAAAATAACTGCTCCAATAAATTATTTATTCAAGACAACGTTTAGACTAAAAGGTCTTCATCAGGCAGATCCATGTGGAATACAATCAACTCTTTATAGACAACAGGTGTTCAGCTTAATCAAACTGACTCAAGAAACAGGTGACACATAATATAGCTCATGTGACCAGAAAACAAAACAAAACAGAAAATACACAAATATTTTAAAAAAAATGAATGAATGAATGAATAAATAAAAAGTAAAGTGCACAGATATACAGAAAAATATAGTAAGAATCAGTATTCATACACATGAACCTCGTAAGAGTCGAGAGAAAGCATGTTATACATCTAAAGGTTATATCAAAAATATAACAATATCTTAATTGTTAAAAACAGCAGATGAATAAAAATATAAAAAAGGTTTAATATCAAAATCCTCATTCAACCCAAAATTCAACATTTACTAAAACATTATTAAAATCAAAAGTTATATTTGTTAACATTAGTTAATGTATTGTGAACTAACATGAACTAACAATGAACAACTGTATTTTTTTATTAACTAACATTAACGAAGATTAATACTGTAATGCATTGCTCATTGTTAGTTAATACATAATGTTAACAAATGAGACCTTATTGGCAAGTGTGACTGTTTTATATATATCTATATATATATATATATATATATATATATATATATATATATATATATATATATACAGTATATATTATATATCATGCATCTATATATAATATCAAAAGTGATGTAATGACATATGCTTGTGGTATGTGTGGGTTTCATACAATTGTATACAGTAAGTAAATCTCTTTTAGTGTTTGAGCAAAGAAACTGGATGCTGTCAATGACATGAATAGAAAATCTGCCCTGCCAACATTTTAATTTTATGCTTTTTTCTCGCTCTGAGCAACTGAATCTTCCTGTGGAATATATATTTCCGAATGCTGTGATTAACTTATGACTTTTTGCTCCCTCTACATTCTGAAGCACAAAGTGATGCAACCCTGTGCTAATGGGAAACATTGTAAATTTGAAAGGGCAGAAAGTCACAACATAATCACAGGATACTGAAGTTTACCGTTCAAACATACCGGCAGCCTGGTTAAACTTGTCTTGCACCTGTCATAAAACCATTAATCTCACTGACAGGTAACTCACTACCTTGTGATACACCCACAAATTTTCAAAGTGTCTGAAAGGTCTCAGCTGATATATTAGTTAATTTCTCAACATCAGTTGAATGATTGGTTGAACATAATCATGAATTCATCATTATGCACATGGTGTAATGGTGTCTTTTGGAAGACAGTAGTATTTCCACTGAACTTACACTACCGTTCAAAGGTTTGGGGGAGGTAAACATTTTTTTAATGTTTTTTAAAAATGTTCCTTTATGGTCACCAATTAAGGCTTCTTTTATTTGATCAAAAATAGAGTAAATGCTGTAATATTGTGAAATATTACAATATTCTACATTGTGATAAACCTACAAACATTGAGACAAGCAGATACTCACATACACTGAAAAAACAGTGGAAATATCATATATATCCTTACAAGAAAAGTTATTTTATTAAGTAAACTTAAGTAACGTTCAAGTATATTTTTAAGTATACTTTATGTAGTAAGTATGAATGTACTAGTAGTATACAAGTGTACTATTTCAATACTACTTGGGACTAAATTGGCCCACTTTTTAGTGTATAAAAGTATACTTTAAATGTAACAGTAGTAAACTTTGAGTACACAACTAGTTTACAACTATGTTTTTCATTTGTACTGCAACTATACTATATAAGTAACAGTTTACTAGATAAGTTCTTGTATCACATTTTATTTAATTTATTAAAGTTCACTTTGAAGTATTCTCCCAGTAAACTAATTTAGTAGTTTTATACTTCAAGTATACTTGTAAGTTTTCTTTAAGTGAACTTAACATCATAGTTACTTATATATTATTTTTGCACAAGTATACTACTATGTTCCTTATGTATTATCTTTTATACTTGAAATATCTTAAATATCTTAAAGCAGATTTGAAGTAAATTCCTATATACACTACAACTGGACTACACAAAATTCACATACTTTACATAGTTTATAAGACAGTATGTAAAACTAGGTGAAAAAAGGATTTAATAGTCTCAATCAAATACTCAATCAAAAGATTAAACAAAACGTCTCGGTTATGTATGTAACCCTCGTTCCCTGAAGGAGGGAACAGAGACGTACGTCAGTAGTGACCGACGAATTGGGATATCGCTAGAGAGCCCTATCAGCTTCGAGAGAACTAAAACAATCAAATGGAGATTGGCGTGCGATATTTGCATAATGCGCACCGCCCCTAACAGGTGGATATAAATAGGGTAGCAGATGCAATCGCACTCTGTTTTTCACTGAGGAGACAACCGGTGTCTGCACTGCAGCGAGGGTACAGAAACTGTGGCGAGGGGACGTACATCTCCGTTCCCTCCTTCAGGGAACGAGGGTTACATAGGTAACCGAGACGTTCCCTTTCAGTCGGTCACGTTCGACGTACATCAGTAGTGACCGACGAATTGGGATCCCAAATAAAACGCCACAGTTACGAAACCCTTTCCAGTGCCCAGCGTAAGCCCTGGCCGCCCGTCTTGCCAGGGGGACGGAGAAGGGGGCGTGCTCACGCCAGGAAAGCTTACTGCTGTTCTGAATACCCACTAAGTAAACTAACTACATTGGGGAAGCGAACCCAAGGGGACACTGCGGAACCACTACCTGCCCGAAGGGGGGAATTACGTTTGAAGAACATATGGACTGGCCAGAGGGCAGTACGCATATGAAGTCCCTGGGATGACTCAACCTAAGAAGGGGGAGACACATCTGATAGGGAAAACACAGGCTCACCGTAGGGAGTTTGACCATGGAGAATACACATATGGGACCGCTCACGTAGAGGGGTCACAGCATATGGAACCCAGCCAACATCAACGCCGGAGGCGGATGATAGCCTGGCATAGGGTTCGCCAAGTGGGGAACATGACTGGAGTCAATAAAGCACGCATCCAGCCCAGGGGGCGGGAATGGCAATGCAAGCCGACACTTAGAGCAGGTCAAACGCGTCTACCGGCTAGAGGAAGCGAGTACACGGGAAGATAACGGCTCTACACGTAGGCTAAAGAATCTAGCAAACGTGTTGGGTGTCGCCCAGCCCGCAGCTCTACCGATATCTGTCAGCGAGGCGCCATGAGCCAGCGCCCGGGAAGAGGCCACTCATCTGGCCTCTCCTCCTCCTCCGAGCGGACAAGGCGCACCCTGGGATTCGTATGCCAGGGCGATGGCATCCACTATCCAGTGGGCCATCCTCTGCTTGGAGACAGCCTTTCCCTTCTGCTGGCCTCTGTAACAGACGGAGAGCTGATCTGAGGTCCTCAAGCTTTGCGTTCTGTCTACGTACACACGCAGAGCGCAGACGGGACAGAGCAAAGCTAGGGCTGGGTCTGCCTCCTCCGGGGGCAGCGCTTGCAGGTTCACTACCTGACCTCAGAAGGGAGTGGTAGGAACTTTGGGCACATATCCAGGCCGTGGTCTCAGGATGATGTGAGATTCACCGGGCCCTTATTCCAGGCACGATTCGTTGACAGAAAATGCGTGCAGGTTCCCTACCCTCTAAAGCAAAGCCAATGCAACCAGGAGGACGGTCTTAAGGGACAGTACTTTTAACTCGACTGACTGCAAAGGTTCGAAGGGATGACCCCGGAGAGATGTAAGTACCAGGGTCAGATCCCAAGAGGGTAAGGAGGAAGGGCGAGACGGATTTAGTCTCCTCGCCCCCCTCAGGAACCTGAATGATCAGATCGTGCTACCCCAGGGACTTGCCGTCAACTGCATGGTGATGTGCGGCAATAGCGGCAACATACACCTTGAGGGTGGAGTGAGACAGCCTTCGCTCCAGGCCCTCTTGCAGGAAGGAAAGCACAGATCTGACCGAACATAATCGGGGGAGGAGCACCATTCGATGAACAGGTTCCACTTCAATGCACTGTGGCTCCTCGTGGAAGGAGCTCTAGCGGAAGTGATGGTGTCTACAACCGCTTACGGGAGAGATCACTCAGAACCTCTGCATCCCGTCCAGGGACCACACGTGGAGGTTCCACAAGTCAGGACGTGGGTGCCACAGAGTGCCCCGTTTCTGAGTCAGGAGGTCCTTCCTCAGAGGAATGCGCCAGGGAGAGGCTGTCGCAAGGAGTGTCAGGTCCGAAAACCAGGTCTGAGTGGGCCAGTATGGAGCCACTAACAAGACCTGCTCCTTGTCCTCCCTGACTTCGCACAGGAATTGTGCAAAAAGGCTCACTGGGGGAAACGCATATTTGCGTTGGCCCCGGGGCCAGCTGTGTGCCAGGGCATCCGTGCCGAGCATGCCGCTGGTCAGGGAATAGAACCACTGGCAGTGGGCAGTTCAGTTCAGTATCTGGGCCTCGCCGAAGTGCTGCCAGATCAGCTGGAACGCCTGAGGATGGAGCCGCCACTCGCCTGCAAGTGGAGGCTGCCGTGAGAGCTCAACACCTGCACGGTTGAGCACACCTGGGACATGAATGGCATGAAGCGACCTCAGATGCTTCTGACTCCATAACGAGATGGCGGGCGAGTTGCGACATGCGGTGGGAGCATAGACCACCTGATGGTTGATGTACGCAATGGCCGCAGTGCTGTCCAAGTGGACCAGTACGTGCTTGTCTGACAGCAGCTCCCTGAAGCGGCCCAGTGCAAGACGTACTACTAGCAACTCCAGGTAATTGATATGCCAATGCAGTTGAGGCCAAGACCAAGTCCAAGACCCAACACTGCATGCCCCTTGTACGTGGCCTCCATCCGGTGGCAGAGGCATCTGAGGAGACAACAGCATGCCTGGACATCTGCTCGAGGGGCACTCCCGCCCACAGGAAGTGAGGGTGCGACGGCAGCTCGGTGTCCTGCGCTTGAGCGTACTCAGGCAGTTCAACACCGACTGGACGCGCTCCTCTGCGAGGGGCGTAGTCCGGGCGACAGAGTCTAGCTCGAGACCGAGATAAGAGATCCTCAGCCCAGGGGCGAGTTTGCTCTTGTCCCAGTTGAACCGAAGACCCAACCGGCTGAGGTGAGCTAAAACCATGTCCCTGTGTTCGCACAACTGCTCTTGCGAGCTGGCCAGGATCAACCAGTCATCAAGGTAGTTGCGAACGCCCTGTTGCATCCCGCGCCAGGAGGCTACACGTAGGTGCAATGTCCAGCAATGAGTACTTTGGCCTACCATGGACTTACCGGGGGGCCAAGACCCATGCAGGGCAGAGGGTAGTGAGAGAGAAAAAACTTGTAATGCAGATTATGGCCCCCTTGGCGTTCCATATTTGATACCAAAAAAGGCCACAAACTGCCAAGTTTTTCCCATGCACTTCTGGGCTAAGACAGGGGGCGGGGCAAGGCGAGA
Source organism: Chanodichthys erythropterus (assembly GCF_024489055.1). Lineage (NCBI taxonomy): Eukaryota > Metazoa > Chordata > Actinopteri > Cypriniformes > Xenocyprididae > Chanodichthys > Chanodichthys erythropterus. Next base: position 20,866,129 of record NC_090233.1, on the reverse strand, counting down.
ACGCGTCGCACGGCGCGTTGAGGGCTCAAGCCCTTACGAGAAAGGCGAGACAAACAACGCGCCGACGTGGGCATGCTCTCACAAGAGAACATGAACCACCCACAAACACAGTCTCAGCATGCTAAGCAGACATGAGAGAAAGTGATTGTGGCCGTCAGTGAGGATAGGAAACGACTGCCTCCAGAAACGCACAGACTGAACGGTGTCTTGAAAAAAACGCAGTGTTTGTCAGTGAAGTCTCTTTTTAGAAGGGGAAATTTCAGCTCTTTTGTGTCTAGACACACTTGGAGCGTCACGACGTGTTTAGAAAAACACGGGAGGAACCAGAACAAATCGCAGACCAACCAGTGGAATTACAGCGGAATACTGAGAAAACAGCAGATGTTTCCACCCGGCTCACTCCAATTTGCGACCTCGCTGCAGCGTCGTCACACCAACACAAACGCCGAAGACTTCTTCGGAGGCTTGAAGTTCTAACAGCTGCAGGACACCAACAAGGTAGGCTCCGAAGCGAAAGACAGAGTGCGATTGCATCTGCTACCCTATTTATATTCACCTGTTAGGGGCGGTGCGCATTATGCAAATATCGCACGCCAATCTCCATTGCCTTGTTTTAGTTCTCTCGAAGCTGATAGGGCTCTCTAGCGATATCCCAATTCATCGTTCACTACTGATGTACGTCAAACGTGACCGACTGAAAGGGAACTACAAGCCAAGTATACTAAGAATACTTAATCATACTTTTAAGTAGGCTATATCGCAAAACCTGATTTCACCAAGTGCAACATGTTCCTGGATCACCATCTTTGTTGGACAGGGTCAGGACTAAATTTTCCAACAATAAAGTTGTTCCAGGATCAACAAAATGTGTTGACCCAGGAACTCGTCTAACTCTGCAAAATCAGGATGTGCAGGCTATATCTCGATTAAATGATTGAGTACAAGTATGGGCCAAATAGACTCTGTCAGTGTAATGCTGTGTTCCAGGCAGGTTTTTGAGCCCGTAAGTCACGACTTCAAACCACGACTCACGACTGTAGCATTACAGGAAAGTCACGCCAAACTGCCTGAGTGTAAACAAACCAGCATGGTGGACCATACGGGGCTTATGCTCATTTACAATTATTTCTATCACCAAAGGTGCTTACTCCTTGCTTATTTGAGGGAAACTGAAGAGGAAATATGGCGCATAAGGCAAGAGCAGCTGTTATACCTTTTATATTACGTTATTTTACCATGTACTTGCATAAACACTGCATCCGTAGGGACCGTCATTGTTGTTTCTCGGGCTATGTGACATCAGAGCGCGGAACTGAGTACATCGATCTAGTACGAGTTCACGGGTGGGAAGTCACGGGTTTGACTGCAGTTCCAGTGCACTTTCATGGGTAGAAGGTTGGAAAAACACAGGTTACGGGTTGCCTGGAACGCGGCATAAGTCAAGTATATTTAAGTGTAATTTTAAGTATATTTCTGAGAAGTACATAAAAAGTAGGCAAAGTATACAAATAGAACACTTAAATAAACTTCTTTTTTGTAAGGGTAGTCTACTAATGCTGGTCATTTTCAGCTGGACAAAACTACTGGATCTTATCTGCAATGTTTTGGCATAATTCAACATTGCATTCTGTATCCTTTACATATAAGGTAATCCCATAATGCACTGCGACCATCTCTGTGAACAATTCCAATTAAAATGACTGATGAAACGGGAGAAACTACTACTTTAATATACCTTTTACTATACTTAAAATTAATTTGATTCCAAAAGTATTGATAACTTCAGTGCTGCCACAGGAACGGTGCTATTGTCTCATGAATTCAGAATGCACATTTCCAGTTTATCATCATGAAACCTATTTTTAAACACAAATACAAATATAATTGCTATTCTGCAGCGTGTATTACAACAAATGCCAGGCTTGCCCTTTTGAGCCTAGACAAAATTACCATCGCAGCCATTATCTGAGGGTGCAGCGGGAACAAAACCATAAGGCCCTTCAAACAGAAAGGCCATGTCATATTGAACTGGTGATGAACTGGCCCTCTGCATATTGATAAAACAGAAGTGCTGATGCTTGTTTTCCTATATTACACAATTAAAGGGTTAGTTCACCCAAAAATGACCTTTGTTCATCTTCGGAACACAAATTAAGATATTTTTGATGAAATCCAAGAGGAATCTGACTGATACCGAGATGTATACAGTATGTTATCAACCCAATGGGAGAATATAATTTGTTAGTATACACATATATTGTATTATACCACAGTGTTTTTCAGTCCTGCTCCTGAAGATCACTTGCACTGCACATTTTTTGCCAAAAATCTAATAAATTAATTTTTATGTAAAAAAAAAAAACCAAAACAAGAAAAAAAAAAGTAAATAACTTCAAGTAACATTGAACAAATATTTAGAAATATATATAATGTTTTGTGCTGTTAAACACAGCAAAAAAGCAGATTCAGGAAGGCACTTCAAAAATTGCATTTTTGCACTTCAGGGCTTCCGTAGAAAGGTAATGGAGTATTCAGGTCATGGCATAATCTAAAATGTGCAGTGTTTGGAAAGGATATGGAAGTAAAGGTGCTTAACATCCCCGGCTATCAAATTATAGATTTATGTGTATGAAGACCTACAGTTATACACAACATGGTAAAAAGCATACATTGACATCCTCAAATATACACTATATGATAACACAATACAAAAGCACACATCAATTTGTATCTGTAGTTGAATGCACAAGTAAATCACTGAAGTTGTACCATGCCTCTGAAAATATATGTAAATTTGTTGTTGCATTTGAAGATATTTTTGAGACATCAGCATCAGTCCATGTGCAAGAACACCTGTTTCACTGTAAGGTAAGACTCATTTTATGTGCTGCCATTATGCACTCAATTTATCAACTGTTATAAATATAGTTTAATGCTTGATTAATTGTTTGTTTACACGTACTGTAGTTGTTTACAAGCATTTTTTGCTTGGCATGTGCAGAGTTGGCCATTTATGATGTTCAGTTTCTAGTCATAGTTTGTGGATGAGGATTGTCACTTTAATATATTGGTATACTGGTCTGGACAGATCAACTGTATACTTCTTGGTACTTAGAGGAAGCAGTGAAGACAAGGTCCCAGATACACTGTGCGGACAAAAAAAAGGTCGCTGTTTGGATTTAAATAGGCAAATGCTTAAGAGTCTGGATCATTACTGCTGTGATTATTATGTTTCTAACATGTTATATGTTTGGCAACAGTTCTTCTAACCCTAAATGATGGAGAGTGTGTAGCTTTTCATTTCTGAAGCAACCATGTAGGAAGACACATCATGGCCATTCCAGGATGACAACGCCATGATTCATCAGGCTCAAATTGTGAAAATTGTCAATTTCTCAAATGAATTGGCACCTCTGAGTCATTTTTTTTTCAGGATTCTTTGATGAATAGTTCAAAAGAACACAATTTATTTGAAATATAACACTTATAACATTATAATTGTCTTTACTCTTACATTTGATTAATTAATGCATCCTTGCTGAATAAAAATATTAATTTCTTCAACAACAAAAAAAAATCTTATGAATTGTAGTGTATATTTAAGAATATTTAATTGGCAAGGTATGAAGAGAAACCAAACGTTAAAGAATCATTTGGCCATACAATTTACTGGAATAAATTAGTTAATGCAGAAAAGACTGAGTGTCGTTAAAGCTTTTCTCTCTATAGTTGAGAGTTTGCATGAATCCAGGTGGTCAGAGTTTGGTTGGTTAGTAAGGGTCAGTCAGCCCCTGCTGGTAAATGCCTTAACTACACCATTCTGTTTAACATGAAATAGGCTTTTTCCCTATCAGCTACCTTTAATGTCACAAATTACTTGTGGGCACTGTCACAAAGTGGTCAACCATAGATCTAAACATAACCATACATTGCAAACCGGTTTAAAGTGACTTGAAATACAGGGACAGTCACTATGGAGCAACCTGGGGTTAAGAGTGTTGCTCAAGGGTATAATGGTGATAATTCATGTTCAGCCATCGGTTTAGATGCATTAACCACTATGACCCAAAACAAAATGAAAATGAAAATGTACTTGCATGGCAAATAGAGTTCATGTAGTAATTTATTTTTAAAGTAAAGATATAAAGGCATCATCACCATGCCTGTCATGCAGCATGACTCAATAAAAACTTATTTATGACTGGTTAAAGCATTCCTTAGATGTTTCTCCAGGTGAGCTATTGCTGTTTGTAATGGCTAGTACTGTGGCCTGACAGGTTGTCTCAAAAGCATTGCCTAGGAAGATCAAAGCCAGTCAGCCAATCACAATTCATGGCATGTTCTTTTAACGTAGCTCTTCAAACTATTTGTTGCCCCAAAAGAGGTGCATCCAAGTTGAATCTGTGTAAGTGCAGAAATTATATATCTTAATTATATATCATTACTGTGGCCCTTAAATATGTTTGCACACTTAAGCCACACATTCTTAAAATGCAAGAACGGCACTGCATTAAATAAAATGTCAAACCAAATGCCACTTATTTAAAAGAAAGCACAAAACATGCTTGTTTGTTTTTTAAATGATCAGACGCACTAAGAATTAGGACTTAGTGAAAACAATTCTGCATTTCTTCTCTTCTCTCACTTGCTTCCTAGTTGTCTAATAAACCTGGAATCATATATTATGAATATTGTTAGCTCTTTGATGAAGTGCTTTCGTTCCTCTAGAACTTTGTAAAATGTAAATATAACCTGTTCATAGTTAATGTGATGAACTGCCGCCAATCAGAAGATATTTAATGCACTGTGATGTAGAGCAGCAGTTTGGACCTGTGAGATCTTATTTGTAGATGGAGCTACACAGCACGAAATAGAAAAAATGCCAATTCCAAATGCCATTTGTGCATCTGAAGGGCACTCGTGAAGGGGATGGTATTTGTGGGGTTATTCCAAATGAAAACAACTGAATCCCTTCATGAAGGGCCCTTCCACAAGCACGTGAGCGAAATGTATGTCCGATGGTCACTTCAAGGAAGAGCAGTCCATTCAAAAGAGAGCATCTCTATGCCGTATTTACTCCGAAGGCCACTTGGAGTAGTGTGAATGGTGCAGAGCACTGTAGTTCAGCTGTTTTGACACGTTAGACACTATTGATAACATTGCAGAAAAAAATAATATTTACAATATAGGCACTTTTTTCAGAATTTTTTCAACTTGGTAAAAAACCCAACAGATATGTACTGTAAATATTAAGGTATATCTCCTTATACGTTTATGATGGCTGGATGTGGATGGAGGCACTTTCTTCAGCTCATACTCGTTGGTCCTGTTATTATAAAGCTCGGATACATCAGGATATTTATTAATATATCTCTGATTGTGTTCATCAGAAAGAAGAAAGTCATATATACCTAGGATGGTGAGTAAAGCTTGGGGTAATTTTCATTTGAAAGTGAACTAATCCTTTAAGGTTTTTGAATTACCATACATAATTTGGGGTAAAAAAAAAGAGCCTGCAAAAAGATTTTTTAGTACCATTTCCATGGTAACACAATGTCCCATTTCAAAACGGTTTCATCACAGGATGAATTTTGAGTGTTTAAGCTTTCAAATAAAAGGCAATAAAAAAGCATGCCAAGTGTTCTGCTATATTGTTCACGGACAATGGTCTTGATTCTAAAATACTCAATTGCTCTTGTACACCCAAAGACTGTCAGCAAAAAATACTTCTGACACACATTTCCATGTTTGTTTGTTTTGCACCAAATGCCATGGTACAGAATTTGAAATCAATTCGAATGAAATACCCAAAGAGTTTGACGCAAGTGTTTTTCACAACAATTTTAGCAGCTACTATAGACATCAATTTTGCTACACTTTGAAACTATCAACTTCACTTCAAAATAAAGTGGCTATAGCCTATCTTTGTGTATGATTTGTAATGAGATGGTAATAATCTGTTCTTACTTCAAGAGTCAGACAAAATGTTATCAGATGTTTGCAGATGGTTAGAGCAAAACTCATGAAAAGAGATTGCCCCTTTATCAATTCATTGCTTATTGGTCACTTGTAGCGTATCATTGCATTTTATCTGGTTAGAACACATGTTAGAGGTGAAACAAATTACTTTCAAAGAGAAGAACATGTTGTGGTGTGTGTGTGTGTGTGTGTGTGTGTGCCATGGTTGCTTTAGTCATTGGCTGAAAAGATTAACCCTCTACCGCGTAGTGTTGCCATATGGCAACATACACTTTGTGTTCATTTCCTTGCCACCATCTCTTTAACAGAACATTCTAGTTTTTTTTTTTGGTAAGAGAAGACCTTAGTTTAGCCAATGATGTGCTTTGGTTGAGTCACATGACATGCATTTTTTTTCTGAGGCGCGATTTTCTGACAGACTGACGTCTCTTGTATGTAGTTGCTGAAAGCAAATTAAAACGTCAGTAACAAACAAGGACCCGCCCATGTCACATTCACAAAAAAAAATTGTTAACATCATCTCAGGTAAGTTATGATAACATATTCACCACTCAAAAAAAAATTTAAGAAATTAGTTTTTGGTAAATCTATAAAATGTCTGTGTTGCCATATGGCAACATTGCGCAATAATGGAATGGCATTATTATAATAGGTTAGATAGCTAGCAAAGGCCAGCTGCAGTCTGTTAAGCTGTAACAATAAAAACATTAATGCTAGTGATATAATGTTGATTAGTTGTATGTTAAGGACTGCCATGGCATTTATATTATGAATTAAATCAACATCGGAGACTTGCCACCATATCCAGTATACTGGCCCAGACCTACCACTGGCCTACCATTGTGTCTCAAAAAGGCAGGTGCAAGTGGCTGTAAGTTTATTGTTAGGGTAAAGTGTACGAAATGTGATGTGTACATGTGTCTCACCTCTGAAAAAAAAATGCTTTTTGAAGTTTCATACAGAAGAAAGGTGACATTTCAAGGATTATGGGGGGTTCATGTTCATAACCTTCCTCTCATAAGATTGCGTTATGTTGAATTTTCATGAACTACAATATTTTTGGTTTTATATCAATGTTTTATGATACATGATGAACAGTATTAGATTTTTTTTTTACTGTCTACATTTGCAATTTAAATAATATTCACGAAAAACGTAATGAAATTCAAAGAATATAAAGCATTATTCAGCAAAAGAATAAATTAAAATAAAAGCACAAGATGTTGGAAAATAAGTATAAGGTGTTTATATTTACTGCTAAAGCTTATAATAGTACCAATTTATTCAATACAAACAACATTTCTGAGGAAAAATATCAACTATATACACTTACACTTATAGTTATTTCCACTATTGCGCGTTGTTGCCATATGGCAACATATAATAAAGTACCTTAAAATAATATTTTTTTCCACAATTTTTTCTTTACAGCGCTTCAAGTTAAGCCATTCTAAGAAAAGAAAAAGAATCAAATATTTTTTTTTTTATAAATTTATCATAATGCGTGCAGTAGAGGGTTAATCAAAGGAATAGTTCACCCAAAAATTATCCCATAATTTACTCACCCTCAAGCCATCCTGGGTATATATGACTACCTTCTTTCAGCCAAACACAATCAGAGTTATATTAAATAATATCCTCCTGGCTCTTCCCAGCTTAGTAATAGGATTGAATAACTCCCAAGTTTTTAAAAAAGCACATCCATCCATCATAAAAGTAATCCATACGGCTACAGTGCCTTCTGAAGCGAAGCGATCGGTTTTTGTAAGAACAATATCCATATTTAAAACTTTATAAACTATAGTCACTGGCTTCCGGCAATGAAAAATACATCGGGGAGCAAATAGGACACTGACAACGTGTCGACAGACAAGACAGAGCAGGTTACTTTTGATATGAAACGAAGTCTCAAATTTAAAATTTTGTCATTTTTAAAGAAATTTAAACAATAAATACCATTTTGTGGCACTTTAATGTGTCGTGACAGATCGCTGTAGCTCCTCAGTTCAAGTGGCTGGTGAACCGATCATCTCTTCCTACTAATTCATTTATAGCATCAAATAAAAATGAATGGATATTATAAGGAATGTTGTTTCAATCGCGGAAGGATGTCAGTACACACCATTTTTCAAGTTCAAGTCCACCTATGTTAATCTGCTAAGTTCCCTGACTGTTTTGTTGGACCTAATGGTGGATTCTGCGTTATGATTGGTTAGATCGACTGTCAATCAAACTCCTGGCGAAGGGTCAGTTGACGGACACAGAAGCTCAGAGGATAGATCAAAACAAAACACCAGTCACAAATTAAATGTCTAAAATGAGAAGTTTTAAAGAGAAATGTCGCAGGATTTCGATAAAAGAGGAGTTACATCCCACGTTATACTCGTGAATGCGCATATGGCCTTTACCAGAAGCCAGTGATTATAGTTTATGAAGTTTTAAATATGGATAATTCCTACAAAAACCCAACCCATCAGGCTTTTATTAACCCCCTGGAGTCGTATGGATTACTTTTATGATGGATGGATGTGCTTTTTTGGGCTTTAAATTCTAGGGTACCATTATAAAACTTGGAAAAAAATGAATTTTTTTTTTTTTAATATAACTCCGATTGTGTTTGGTTGAAAGAAAAAAAGTCATATACACGTAGGATTGCTAGGGTGAGTAAATCGTAGGATAATTTTATAATATAATTTTTTTTGGTGAACTAACCCTTTAAGGGGTTAGACATGCAAGAGTGGAATATAAACAGTTGTATATAATATACCGTTATTTTGTTTTTATTTTTGACCCCTCCGTGCCAAAAGTGCTGCTGGTTTTCTTTCTTATACTATAATATACCGTTATACTGTTATTGTTCAGACTATGAGATCAGAGCAGCAGAGTGAGGACCGTTTCTGACTTCAGAGATCCAGGGGCCGCAATGCAGTCCCTCTCATGCCTGACATGCCACCGAGACTGATTACAGGCAACATCTGTCACATTTATCTCAAACATACAGTTATCTACCTGAAATGCAGCTGACCTGTCTCAAATCTTCCTGAGTTTTGTCAAAAATACACTGGCTACGACATCAGAAGCCTGCTATCATAGATTTGCCATGTGAAATATTACAATTCAGCTTCATGCAGCACCCTTGGTCAGACTAAAAAATGAAAAAAATAACCATTCGCACACTATTTGAACAAGGTTTAATGGTTTTTATTGTGTATTACCCAGGGTTATTACTGTAGACTAAAACTAAAACCATAAAAACGCTTTTGTTATAAATAATAGGGTAGCCTAGGCAATTTCGTACTGGTTAGCAATAGCAAGATAGCTTTGAAAGCATCCCAACTTTACTTCACCGCCCTCACCAACATCACGCCTCATCCAAAACACACAGCCAGAGCAGAGTCTGCAAAACGTCATGAGAGAAGGCGATAAATTACCTCAAAGCTTGTAACATTACAATAATATTGAATGTAAACAACTTAAAGAGCTCTTACTTGTAACAACTGACTGCTGCAGATTTCATTTCGGCGTTGATAGTGTTGCCCCAGAAACGCATATTTTCGAGAAGAATATCATGGGTTGCCATCTCTTAATTATGACATGGCATGCAGCATAAGCTTGTTTTGGTTCAGGAGGAACTATACAAGGTGGCTGCTGTTTGTTTGCAGTGCTCTGTGACCATGGCTGTGTTTTTGCCCTCCACACCCTCATTCACTCTTAAATTACTCCACTAATATATTGGTAGTCTATTTGAAGGAGTGAATGAAAACGAGGGAGTGAATTCAGCCACAGTGCACCAGAGGGGCTGCCACTTTTGCATAATTTGTGCTGGCTGTTTAATAATAATCGTTTGAAACTTAGCAAACCAGCAGCTCCAGCAGTAAGATAAAAAGATTTATATTGAACTCTGTACATGTATAAAACTTAATTAAGCAATTTAATAACCAATTAAAAAGGAATTTATACCTGTATGATATTACGCTGGACCAGTGGTTTGATTCAGCTATGGGCGCCATCTTCTGGTCAGATGTGGGAATTCATTCAGCGCGCGACTCTCACAGTGCATTTTGGTATTCTTTTTAGCTATTTAGCCATACGTACATCGGCTGTACACTCATTATTGGGGTTCAAATGGCTGTCCACTCAAATAGTGCCCTTTTTAAGGGTATGGGACGATTTAACTTTAGCAGATGACTTATTACTTTATAGGCAGTGACTCTGCAGGCAGCGTTATGTTGTCCATGTGAGTACTTTGGTTCTACCTTAATAGAGTACCTAAGGGATGACCCGGAAGCGAGTTAGCATTTAAGGACTTCTGGTTCCATTGCCCTAAAGTCAATGTTTTTTTTGAATGGGTTTTTGCTAAATTGCCTGAAATAAGGTCTGTGGTTAACAAAGCCTCTAAATATTTTCACGTTTTGGTCTATGACATAAAACACACCAGTTATAACCCACTTGTGATTTTTAAACCTTTATTGTGTCTTAAAAACGGCGGTTGGTAACAAGTTGCTTAGACGTCATCATTAAAAACGGGACATTTGGACAGCATTTCTCATGAAAAAGTGGATAAGTATTCATACACAGCGCAGATCATAATCAGTGAGCATGTTTTTAAATAAAGTTGTTTTTTAAAATAACTTTTGAGGAAGCTTGGTGGTGGTGACGTTAATCCGCGACCATGGTGTGCTGTAGTACTGTTAGCCTTTTATATCTGACGCCTTTATTTAGGCTTCAAAATCTATAAATGTTGTGTTAACTTGTAAAGATTATCTTGATAGACAAAACGTGTAAGTGTCATAACCCTTTGTTAAACACAGAGCTTATTTTTTATGATTTTCCAAAAATCTTTGGGAAAAATGCATAGGCTTTCGATCGAGGGAACCGAGTGCCGCTAACTTCCGGGTTGGCCTACAAAAACATGTCATCCCTGAGGTACTCTATACACCTTATGTAGCCCCGCCCCTTTTCAGCGTTGCGCTCATTGTCTTTTGACTTCCGGTTTGTATTTCCACAGCGATATTACATTTATGAATGAACTACTCGTTTTAAAATCTTCCCGAACTACTGACATTTGTTAAGACATCTGCTTTAAACATAACAATGCTCATGATAACTTTCATTAACTCTACAACAAGTAAATCCACTTAACCAACTAATTATTCTTTGACAGTGATACCATAGAAATGTACAGAGTTAACGCAAAACGGTAGCCTGGATGCCAGCCGAACTTAGCATTTTGAGGTCGGGGTGTTCGGTCTGGACTCGATCCGTAGAGGAGTAATTATGCCCGAACAGAAACTGTTCGGACCAATCACATTGTCAGGGCGATGATTGACAGATTATCACCAGAAACGTAATCAGTCACGTCACCAAAGAGCGCTTGGGGAGTTTGATTGACAAGCGATCTAACCAATCAGAACGCCACATCCGCTATTTTGTCCGACAAAGCAGTCAGGAGAAGATTAACCTCGGTGGAGTTAAACTTGAAAAATTGTGCATATTGACGTCTTTCCGCGTTTGAAACAACATTCATTCTCATGTTCATTCATGTTTATTTGATGCTATAATTGGACTAGTAGGAAGAGATGATCGGTTCAAGAGCCTCTTGAGCTGAGGCGCTACAGCAATCTGTCACGATCATGGTCACAACACATTAAAGAGGCACAAAACGGTTTTTATTGTTTGAATTTTTTTAATAACTACACAGTTTGAAAGCTGGGACTTTGTTTAATATCATAAGTAACCTGCTCTGTCTCGTCTGTCGATGTGTTGTCAGTTTCCTCTTTGCTCCGCAATGTATTTTCCACTCTGTGTGGCGTGACAGCGCCACGGCTTGTCAGACAAAACAACAGTAACTAAGGGGGGCGAGTCGTTGCGAAAGGTCAATTAGTTTACAACAATGATGGCTGTTGTTGAAGAAGCTGAGTGTAGATTCCGCCATCGCGTCCTTAGAAGTTATCGACAGCGCATTAATTTTAAAAGAGGAATAGAGGACCGCGATCAAGGCATTTGTCAATGGTAAAGATGTCTTTGCCATCCTTCCTACGGGATTCTGCAAAAGTTTGATTTATCAGCTGGCCCCGATGGTCGCTAAGAAGAGTTCTGTTGACAACTATGCGTCGCTCAACATACATCACTTACTCTGTAGCTCTGATTGGTTGTGGGTCTATCCAGTTGAGGTCTTTCCTGGATCGGTTGAAATACGCCCCCATAATCAAAGCCCAATGGAGCAGTATCAGACTCATATTGAGCAGTATCAGACTCATATTCGAACTAGAATTGAGTATGACCACGTCAGGCTAGCAAAACGGAAGTTCAAAGACAATTTTATAAAGATGGCAGCGCGCTAGTTTCTCTGGTAAATAAGGTCTGTAAAGCGATGAGAATAAAGGTGCGTTCACGCGCCTTCGTAATTCCTGTAGTTACGAGATTCTAGCTTGTAAAAAGCATTCACGTCCTCGTAGAGCTCGTTTTTACAGTTTGTAAGCTGGGAGTTTTCTGAAAGCTCCCACATGTACCACGTGGCCACTATACCACCTGACCACTGTAGATTAATTTAGGCGTTGATAGTGGTGCCATAGAAAGGCATAATTCCCAGTCCAAGGACTAAAAGACGTGAACAGCTCCGAATATAACGTCACGTGTTGTAATTTCAAGATTCTGGTAAATACATGAGGTGGCGTGAATGCAGCATACTTTTTGCGTGCCAGTGGATCGGAGCATCAAAGTCACGTGATTTCAGCAGTTTGGCAGTTTTATACGCGATCCGAATCACTGTTTCGACTCAAATGATTCATAATGCTCTGAAGCAGTGTATTGAAATCGGCCATCACGAGATATTGTTAAGTCGTTTTTTTTGGGTGGGGGCACAAAAAATATTCTCGTCCCTTTATAATATTAAGATAGAACCACTGAACTCACATGAACTGATTTAAATATGTTTTTTTTTAGTACATTTATGGATCTTGAGAGAGAAAGTACCATTGCTGTCTATGCAGGCCTCACTGAGCCATCGGATTTCATCAACAATATCTTAATTTGTGGGGGAAAGTAGGACGTCTAGGCCTGTGCCGATAGCGGAGGCAGCCTCACGCTCGGGTCGGCCCCTGGAGCCAGGGGAGGGATGAGGAGATTAGAAAAGAGGGAAACTGAGAAAGGGAAATTGGGGTGTCCGGGCCTGCACCGTTAGCAGAGGCAGCCTCTTGCTCGGGTTGGCCGCTGGAGCCTGGGAAGGAACAGGGTGGTTAGAAAAAGAGGGAAGCTGGGGAAAATAGGACGTCTAGGCCTGCGGCGATAGCGGAGGCAGCCTCACGCTAAAGTCCATAGCTGACACTGTAGACCAAAGACAAAAGAGAGGTAGGGTGAGAGATGGTGGCATGAAATGGCTGAGACGGCTGAGCTTGCTCCGCTAGTAGAGGCATCCTCACGTTAGCAGGGAAGGCATTTACCAAGAGGGGCAGGCATTGTGGTGTGCGGCTCCGGTGAAAGCCGCGGTGTGTGGCCAAGCGGATGGAGGAGGAAAGTGGGGAATCTGGGGCACGACCCAGGCTTGTTTCTAGCACATGAATTGAAGATACAAGAGTGAGGATGTAAGATGAAAGACTGGCCTTGTGGAATTACTCACATCATGAAGTTTAAGTAGCTGATCGAAGATAGTAATTCCTGTTTAGAACAGCTTGGACTGTTTAGGAAGGTGGAAGCGAACATAAATGTCCTATTGATTCCTTATGCCTGAAAATTAACTGTATTAAAGTTAAATCCCAGAAATTCAATTGACGTGGCTGGACCCATCGTTTATTCGGGGCGATTGGAAACCTGAGCTCAGCGAAAGTGTGGGGCCGAGAGATTGATTATTAAACATTTGACATATTCTTATTTTCTCAGAAGCAGCCTGAAATCCTTTAAACCTGCATACTCACCTCTGACACAATGGTTTGATACTGTAAATTACACTGTTGTACTATCATTGCTGTTTGATGATTATTCAACATCAAACAAAGTACAATATGATTTGGATGATCCTTGTTTTAACGGTTGCTGGTTTGAGTCACATTTGTAAAAGACAGAGCTTTGCATAATAAAAACGTGCACCTTGAATTTATTTAATTGTTTTCAACAATCACTAACATTTAACCATGGACATGCTGCTTGTTTAATATTGTTTAATTATATTTATTATATTTCCATCCAGACCTGGAAATTACTCAATTCCATACTTTCCAAACTGTAATGTTTATTAATTGGTTATCTGTCTATGGTTTGTTAAGTTACTTACAGATTTCTGCTCGCTATAAAACGGATACAGACGAAAAGGGAACGGTAAGATTTATTTAAATGCATCAAAATAACGATTTGAAAAGAATTTGTCCTACCAGTCTCTGCGTCTCCAATAGTGAAGCTGTGCTTATACTTCGAAACAGAAATACATATTCTAAGCGATTTGTTGATGAATCGCAGGACAGCGATGACAATAAATTGTTTCAATGAATCTATGCGACCGTGCGTGCAATCTGAACGTCATAGGATACAGCTGATTGAGTGTTTAAACCACAAGCGGCACGTTAATTAGAACGGCAAACTTTACAGAAACAGTTTAAAACGTGAATTTCCCCGATCAGCATTGATACAGATGTCATAATGTGGAAATTAATTCAGGGACGGAAAACGAGAAGGATTTTAACTGTGCTTTTACGGGGTTGAGACGATGGGGAGGAAAGTCCGAGCTGGCTGGGATTGAATCTGCGCTGCGGCGCGGCTCTGGCTTGCTGAAGGCCTGCTGCGGCGGCCTGATGCTGGAACAAGGCCCGTTCCTTCGCGGGAAGAGGCGGCATTGCACGAGACTCGAGCTTGGTGCTCGACTGCCTTGTTGTCCATTTCTTCATGGCAGGAATGATAGAATGGGCAGGACTAGGAATACACGGAAGGAGATCGCGGATGTTTCGACCGCAGGCCTCGGCGTCCTGGCATTTGCGGGGACCCGTTTGTTTGGGCTGACGCTCCCCCGAGATGAATCGGCGGCGGTGTAACTTAATTGCTCCTAGTAAGGCCAGAGGATTTGACAAAGATTTCTAGAGGACGAAAGATTCTTCATCGGACACAAAGAGATTAATTTCGGACATGGTGGGAACTTAGGGCGGGTCAGATGCTGTCAAACTGTCGAGGAATATGGGTGAGTCGACCGTGTCTAATATATGCTTTCACTCACGCTGATTGGGTAGATATGTTGATTACTGATTGCTGACAGCTGGCCGAGATGACGTGATGATTAGTCAGATTATTTGAACGTTGCTCCTCCCGAATTTTGTTAATAAAACATCATAACATTTCTCATTTTCATTTAGTTTACCTTGACGAAACAAAATAACTTAAACTAAAATAAAAATGAATGAAAACTATAGACATTAAAAAGATTAAAACACAACAAAATTACAAAAATAACTAATAAATAAAATTAAAACAGAAAATATTAAAATAAAAAATACATCACAATATGATATTATAATAGTATCTCAGTAATACTAAAATAGCACTGGCATCACCCTTCACAGGTTCACATTCATTTGTAGTGTCATCATAATTCATAGAAAATAATATATAAATAAAAAATTATTTTAAAAAATGTATCCCTCTCAGACCACGCTGAAAACCTTTTTTCTTTTAAACTTAAATTTTTTAAAATTAACAAAATAAATCTAATTCAGAGAGGGAAAAGTATATGAAAGATTCTACTTTAATCAAATTTGAGTTGAACGTGAATTTCTTTTAACTAAAGGTCAAGACGCTCTTTGAAATGAATGTCATGCTGGTAATATAATTTGTAATGAACAAATGTATATTCAATTAGAGAAGAATACAAAATAGAAACATTTTCACTAAAACACTGTTTCTTTGCAGCATTTGCATATATTGAAAGACAGTTTTTTTATTATTTAGTTTATTTGTGAGTTACCCATCAATGAAAACTATTATTAGATACTCTCAAAGTAATCTAAGTCAAAATAATAATAATAAAAAAGGTAAACAAGAAAAATATTTGCTCTCCAAATTGAAAATCTGCTGTGTTGAAGATTCTGACTCTGTATGAGAAAGAACGACGTAACCAACAACGAAAAAGTTTCCATGGCAACCAGAGGTAAAAAGAATCAGACACTTACGGAAATGGTTGTTTTGGTCATACCTGAGTAATTAAAATATTGCTGTGTATGTGTTTACCAGTGTTAAAAGCTGAGGCAAAAGAGGAAAAATTGTATTTCATGGGAATATATGATGCGTATATATCACCTTTACACAGACAAGAACTGGCAATGTGTTGCAGTGACACTACCCACAATCCCTCACAAACTGAAAATATGGCTATAAAAAAAAAAATGGCAAAATAGTAACATTTGTAATTTTAGCTTGAGTTTTGTCTCGAGTTTCTGCAGCTTTCATTGAGAGGGTGCATGTGTAAATGTTTGTTTGCTGCTGCTGCTGCTGTGCGTGTGATTTAGATGGGTGTAAGAAGAAAGTGTGTGTGTGTGTGTGTATTATGAGCCACAGTGCACGGTTTCATTAGGGGGCAGATGGCAGCACTCAAGTCGGAAGTGACTGACATAATGGCTCGACCGGGCCGACAGGCTGTATGTGTATGTGTGTGTGTTTGCATTTGTTCACATCACAGATTGAAAATCTCCCATACACTTTCCCGTGCACAGCAGAATCCTGTCAGATTTTGCCTGTTTAAGTAATGTGTTTTTGAGTGAGGTTAATTTAACAGTTTTATGGGTAGAAAAGGAGAAAGAATTTAATTGAAAAATATAGTCAGCATGAAGCCTTTAAGTGTTATTTTGAGTATCCAGTGGTCTCACACAAGTCTAATACTTTTAATATTTGATTTAAAAAATATTTTATAATTTATTCTTTTTGTTATTCGTTTTCTTTTTTTTCTATTGCGCTGCATGCATTAATAATGCACATCACATAACATATTTATTCTTATAAGTTTAGTTTGTAATAAATACAGTCTTGTTTAATAAAGCAATCAGAATCTCTGATGTGAGTCTGTGGTCAGTCTGGAGCTTGTTGAACGTGTCTCTCCTGCTGCGGTGCAAATTCATATTCGTCTGTTTATGCTGCCTGTTTAAATGAAGATCCCGTCTGAATGACACATTGCAAAACAATATTAGAGCTTATGAAAAAACATCTAGCTTGCAGTGTACGCATGGCTGGCCAAAAACCTTCATTCAAATTCATTATGACTGGTTTCTGAAGACTAGATTCAGTTCGTCATGCTGCATCGAGACATTTATTTAGTGGAAAAACATCTCACCAAAACTTAAAAAAAAAAAAAAAATATGACCTTTAGGTCCAGTCTGTTATTGAATGAAAACATGTTTTTGTACATTGTGTGGGTGTTGCAAAAATAAAGTTGTAAACTCAAATATACAAGCTGTACTCAAATATAAAATTGGCAGATTAAACTTCTTAATGCAATGTGCATAATTATTATTAATTTGGTATAATTTGTGCTAGAGCTTTTAGTATCCTGAGGTTGAAAGTTTTAGCATAGTGTAAAAATTAACACTACAGTACGTAAACTGTTATTGAAAGTGTGTGTGTGTGTGTGTGCGTGCGTGCGTGTGTGTGTGTACGCGTGGTTCATGGTGTGTTCTTCTCTCCTGCTACTTGACCATGTAATGCCTTTGACACCAATCTTTGAAGGTCCACAAAGATAAAGGCATTCTTGCTAGTAGATAGCTGTTTTTTTTTTATTATTTATTTTTTTTATAACAACATAATACAGGATTGTGTTGTTTAAAATGACCATGCTGGAGCAGTTTTATTTTTGGTAAGCTTAATTCATTCTCTGAGTAATCCAAATTGTTTTTAAATGAATGAAAAATAAATCTTGATTAACAGATCTTCATTGCAAATGAGTTCAGCATTGATCTTTGACACTGAAACAATGATTTTACTTATTACTTCAATTTAACATTCACTCAAAAAATCAACTTTCACTGTTGTTAGTTTCACTCAAACCACCCTTGTTCACATTACTTAAAAACTCATGTAACTACATGAACTTAATTTAACTGAGTTGTTTCTACTAAAAATAGGTATTGTCAGCTTTACTTAAGTGTTTGTTCAGTCAGCTTAACATTTCTGTGTAAAATGCACTAATTAATGTAGACATAACTAGGCAGTGGGTCGGTAGTTCCCAGCATGCTTTGCAAGGGACTGCTTTAGGAGAGGAAATTTAGGGATTATGTGTTTTTCAGTAAAGGGAAAGATGTCGTTAATGTTAGTGTTTAATGTTCAGTTATGTTGGACATTTAGATGAGTTTATGTAATGTTTTTGAATTTTGTGGTTACCATGCAGAAGAGTGGCGACTCTTTTTTTTTTTTTTTGAGTGCATTTCATAGAGCAAATAGTTAAGGTCAATTAAGTCAATAAATGTGTTCACCTTATAATGTTAAACATAAGTAAACTGCACATATAAATATTATGTAACTGACAAATTCAAATAATTTGTATTTACTCAAAGAAATTTTGTCAGCTTTACTTGAATTTCTTTTGTTCGTACAACTAAATTGTCATTTGTACAAATTACTCAATATAGTTGCGTGGAAGCACTTGACACTGCTTTTTTAAGTAAATCCAACAATTCATGTTTTGAGTGTTGAAAAGGCTGCAACATGCATGGAATTTCATGATTTTGTTACAATACTACCTGTAAATTGGGATTTGTTGTGCTATGCGTCTCAAACTTTGATGTAGCATTTTTGTTCACTTCAATTTAAAATAGTTTAGAAATCTTCAACTAAACATTTGTACTTCCAGCTTCGTATAATAATGATTTCACCCGTTTTGCTAATAATTTAGGTTAAACGTTAACTTACAATCCTCTCCGGTCTCCCCATTTCAGATATTGTAATGTTGATTTCCGTTTTAATTTTAGATGTTTCAGCGTATATTTCATCGTGTTTAATGTGAGGATGTACACATATTACTGTGCAAATATCATTCATTCCTATATATGCCAGTGCACTGGGGTTGTAAAACCCTCCCATTGAGGGAGGCAGAGCGTCGGGAGGGATGGATGACAGAATGACAGCAGTGCGCGCGGAATAAATGCTCGCGTACCGGAGCGGCAGGAGCGCAGAGCTTCTCACGCGCTGCGTGTTTATACAGCGGCTCGCTCAGACATGCCACGCGTCTTCTGAGTTGGACATCAAGAAAAAAAGTCTTAACCTTCCATCGGAATATTGCCAAGGGGATAACCGCACTGTTTGAGACGATATTTATAGCTTTTCAAAGTGAAAAGGTAAGTTGCCTTGCTTTTTTCTCTTTTTAACTGTCAAAAGTATATTTTATTATTAATTCCACCTGTTTTGTGAAATGCATACGGTATATACGATGATGCTTTGTGAAATGGGCATGCGGACTTGCTGTAGCTCATGATGCAACTGGTGTGTCCTGTTGAACATGCATGCATGGCTGCAGGTCAGCGCTTCTTTTAACTCTATTATATTAACCATATAATTTGGTTTTAAAAAAAAGGACCATAGGCTATAATTGATTGAGTGTATTTGTGCATGGGAAGTTCTTGCCTGCTTCTGAGAACTGTCAGCATGTGTTTCTATCTTTCTGTATTAAGAAAAGGCAACTTATAAATGCTCGAAGCATGCTTTTTAGTATTTATTTACCCTTTTTTCTGCTTTATAGCAGATATATCCGCACATGAGATTTATTTAAACATTATTCTAATAGGTTACTGACTTCACAAGTTAATTAATTTAGCTTTTTTTAAATAAATGTCCAAATAATCTGCATACAAAAAAAATTATATATTATATATATATATATATTATATATATATATATATATATGTCTACTAATAGAGGAATGTAATGTGTTCTTTAAGAGCTTTGACATGCATAGCACATGATTTTCTCAGTGGGAAATCTCATTGTAATCTATAACAAATGCATTTTTGTTATTTTACTATCCACAAATAGTTCTTGAAAACAAGTGTATTATAAACAAGAAGTTATTAGATCATGCTGTGAAGCTGCAGTGCAATTGAAAGTTGTTAGTTGTGTTTTTCCCTATTCTTCATTACAAAACAGTCCCTGCAATTGTAATGTCTCACTCTAAATCTGAATTAGTGATGTCCCATTTTGACAAAATTGGACAATAGTTGTTCACACGAGGCCATATGCGTTTCATGCTGCCAAGAAAGGCGAGATGCAGGAGGACTGTAGATTCTAAGTGTTTCTTACGTGAACGTTTAATGATGCTCATGAAGGAAATGCTACTGGCTTGTCAACAGAAAGGAAAGACTGAATTGAAGTCTATGTTCACAGCTTGTGATATGAGTCACCACTCAATCATTGAAATTATTATTAAAAAAAAATAAAAAATGATGAATTGAGCTGAATTACTTTTTCTTAGAAATAATGACTTGCATTCAAAGAAAAGCAATAGCTCATCCAAAAAAGAAAAAGAAAATTCGGTCATTATTTCCTCACCCTCATGTCGTTCCAAATCTGTATGATGCTATTATATTTCTGTGGTACAAAAATGAAATTTGGAGGAATCTTCACAACTTATGCTCTATATTTTAGTTCTTTTGAAGCTGTACAATAGTTTTGTATGAGAACTACTGAAATTTAATTGAATAATGTTCATTTACTGCTAAACTTCTCCTCCTGATATCTCAAGAACCTGATCACGAGTCAGATAAATTCGTGAACGAATCATTCAGTCTGATTTGTGAACCAGATCAAGAGTTCATTGAAAAGAACTTGCTCAAAAGTAAAATTCATTCACGATTCAGACTTATCAGACTTTAAAGCATTGAATATAGAGCATGAGTCATATGGACTACTTTCATGGCATTTTTTTTGCTTTTTGTTCCATGGAAATATGAAAGAATAAGCTAAGAACAAATTATTTTTAATTATTCCTTTAAACTTATTATATTCAGACATAGTGTGGACCTAATTGAGGGTCTGGATATTTTGGATCCACTTTATATTAAGTAGCCTTAACTACTATGTACTTACATTTGATACAATGCACTTATTGTGTACATACATGTTTTTACATTGTACTTATATTTTAAAAACACCTGCATGTAATTACATCTGTAATTAATTTCTGTAATTACATTTATAATTACACTGTTGACCCATCCCTTAACCCTTACCCCTACCCTTACCACCTAACCTTACCCGTACCCCACTTCAATAGCTGAAAATGTGTTTTGCAATTCAATATAAACCCAATAAGTACATTGTACTTATTTTTTGATGTAAGTACATAGTAGTTAAGGCCACTTAATATAAAGTGGGACCGATATTTTCTTAAATGTCACAGGATGCCATTAGTACAATGAAAAAGTGAATTTTACTAGCCCATATTGTTTTGCATCTCTGCATGACTTCGCCTGCCGTGGCTGACACATTTGACATGTTGCTCTCCTTTGTCACATTCAACTCAATTGCAGATCAGCGCTGACGCACAGTAAGACACAATGCAGGAATCTGAGCCCAGCGTGTGTCAGCTGCAGCCCAACATCATCTCAGTGCGCCTCTTCAAAAGAAAGATCGGTGGGCTGGGCTTTCTGGTCAAACAACGTGTGTGCAAGCCGCCCGTTATCATCTCCGACCTCATTCGGGGCGGGGCGGCAGAGGAATGTGGGCTGGTCCAAGTCGGCGACATTGTCCTGGCCGTGAACAACAAGCCTTTGGTGGACCTGAGCTACGAACGTGCGCTCGAGACCCTGAAGAACGTGTTGCCCGAGAGCCACGCCGTCCTTATCCTCCGGGGACCTGAGGGCTTCACCACTCACCTGGAGACCACGCTGAGCGGCGACGGTAAACCCAGAACGGTTCGCGTCACCAGGCCCGTCAACCCCGCTCAGAGCAGGTCGTGCGAACGATGCTCGCCCGTCACGCCCAACATGACCAAAGAGCTCCGGGCGATAGAGAACCTGTCCTCTGCCTACACTCCCGGGAAAGAACCGCGAGAGAACAAACCTTTGATTCCCCTGCTATCCCAGGACTCTCTGCTAAGAGAAGGAGGACATTCAGCCCTCCTTCTCAACGGGGTGGAGGAGAACAACGAACTGCTAAAGGAGATTGAGCCAGTGCTAAAGCTCATCAAGAACAGCAAAAAAGAGATCAATGGAGAAGGTCAGAGAGTCATAGACAGGAAGGATGTCGAAGTGCAGGTGGAGAGGTGAGTGATGTCATTAGTGCAACATCTGCAACATTAATGCCACGTTTCCACTGCAGGAACTAGGGACTTTGGGGTGGTACTCGGTGTGTTTCGACTGCAGGAACGAGGGTCTAAATGAAGTTCTGGGTAAAAATTTCCCCCTCAGAAAGTCCCTGCTCACGAGGTAGTACTTTTTTCAAAGTTCAGGAACTTTCAGGGGTGGGACTTGGGTGCTAAAAATGCTGATTGGTTGAGTTCACGCAGCATTTTGATTGGTTGACTCCACGCAGCATAAACCACCATGCTTGCGGTGCGTGCAGAAAGAGTTGTTGCTGTTCGAATCAACAATGGAGTGGACTGATGAGGTTCAGGCTTTATTAAGCTTATATGCGGAGGACGAAATCCAGTGAGAACTGGAAAGTCCTTCGTCACGACTGTCTTCACAGTACTGCAATGGAAAGTCAGACAGCAACAGGTGTGGGGGAAAAAAGTTCCAGGGATAAATTGTTCCAGGTAATTTCGGTGGAAAAGCGGCTATACAGTAGGCTCATTGGAAATACATGCCTCTATCTACATTTTTCCAAAAATATACCAATATTTATACAAATTATGATTACGAGGGCAAATTATCAATTAATAAAGACTTATTTTTGCACATTTCCTTTTACAATACTATGCTGTTTCTAGTTAATGACTTATTGACTTATTTTTGCTTAGTTCCTTTCATAATACTATGTTATTCTGACCTCAAAATGCTTTTAATATAGTGCATGAACTGTTAACTAGAATTACTTGGAAGTATGTGCCTCAACCTACTTTTTGCAAAACTTCAAAAACGTACCAATACATACAATTCACTGCAGTTTTCAACTTAAACACTAGAGCCTGTAAAACGCTAACAAATTTTATTCCTTTCACGCAAATTATTATTACAGGGCACATTATTATTAGTTAAAGACTTATTCCACAGTTCCTTCCACAAAATTATGTTATTATGATCTCCAAATGATCTGTAAACTAATACATTTTGATGTTTGCATCATATATTACCAGTTCCATGTGTATTTTTACATAGTAAATTTGCTCAGTAGCTCACCTAGTACAGTAATGCACTTGTGATGTGAAGCACTCTAGAGCCCTGTGAAACATGAGTTATAATAAAACTCAAAGACTTGTAGATTCAAGCTAAAATGGCAGGGTTGCTTTAGCAAATGTGTTTTTATCTCATGTTAACACTATTGGTTAAGGCCCGTTCACATTGCATTACAAGTAATGTAAGTTATGTAATCAGATTACTTTTTCAAGTAACGAGTAACGCATTACTTTTAAATTTACAACAAAATATCAGTTACTTTTTTGAATAAGTAACGCAAGTTACTTTGTTTTCCCATTTATTGACTGACAGCTCTCCTGTTCCCATGTTGAGAGAAATTGAGAGTTAGTGCAGAGGTGTTGTGTGCACTGTGTAAACATGATGGTTATTGTAGTTCTAGACTTAATGTGAACATGCATTTACTCATCTCACTTGCTTAAAAACAGATTCAGTATTCCTCAAAATGAATAAAAACATGAATGAATATTACATAAACCTGCAATAATTACATTTTATCTTTAATTAAATGTTAAATTACATAAATATACTTTATGTATGTGAACTCACTTTATCGACTAATGTCAATTAAGGAATTAATTTAGGGAGTAACACAATATTGTAACACATTACCTTTAAATGTAACTTTCTCTTTTTCTGCTGACTGCGCATGAGAATCAACAAATAACGTCTTTGTAGAGTAAAGGCGGCCATAATACAAAAAAAGGAGAGAAAAAAAATCACAATGTAGAATGCAATTAAGAGCAAGAAATCAGATTTCTTCAAATATTTTCATGACATTGTTTTGGGTTCAGTTTTGATTGTCAAACATTTCGTCAATGTAAGTCAAAAGTTTTTCAAACTCAACTATTAATTTTTAAAGAAGTAAACTAAAACCAAGTTTGATTGCAAAAGTAAAATTTCAACACATATTTTGTCCTGACATGAATGGTATCCTAAATGGAGCCTGTTGTGTGTTCAGTGAGTCTGATCATGTGATCTGCACATTGGAATCTGATTTAGGTACTTACAGTAACTCCATGTAATTGCCTTGCTGAAAGCATCAACTTTCAACATTCCACTTCTTACATTCACCAGAGTACAAAATAGATTGCATTCCAGGAAACCTCTAAACTTTTCAATATATGTGCAAATATAAGTTATTAATGCATACTTCATTTTGGATTACAGTTCTGAAGTGGCATTTAAGAAGCAAAGATGAGTCTGCAAACCTGACTTAACTTCACTTGTTCCCAGAAATATCTTGTTCTAAAAGCTTCAAGTGGTAGAGCATGAGTAATGTAAACACTACAGCTAATTACATGAGCGCTATTGCTCAAGAAAAGAGTTCTTTCAAAGCATTATTGGTTTCATGTTGTAAACACAAATCGAGAAGACATCCTGCTCGTAAAATCAATTATACTATTTTATATAAAATATGCCTGTATGTACTCCAGTTGAGTTTTTTTTTTAATGAGTGCATTTTCTGTTTATTTGCTGAGCCGTAAGTGAGTGAATCTGTACATAGTGTATTTATTCCATTCAGTCTTTGAAATTACTCTTGCATTGAATGTTCATATTGCGCTTAAGTGAACATGAAATACTAACAGGCAGTGTGAGAAGCTTCCAGCAACATTAATAATAGAACGGATAAATATAGACATTACATATTATTGTCATTTCGTGATCACACCCAGTTTTCACAGTACACCACTTGGTCTAATTAATTATGCCTAAATTATTTGTTACACTCTAGTGCTGTAATGTTGTCATATTGTTTAACCAAATGAGATTTACCGTCTTCAGAAATGTGAAGATCAAATGATCGTCTACTCTGTAAACGCCTCATTACACAAAAATGAAAGATTTAGTCTTTGTGGTTCATGAACAGCAGCTGTCCCCGTTGAGTGTGCAAACAAGGTGAAGTGTATAAAATTAATGACTGTTTCCAAATAGGTTTCCCAAACACTATCCTCCCTTCTGCCATTGGTTGGTCAAACAAATAGTCCCGCCCCAAACTCATGCCAGTGGTTGAGTCAGTGTTGCTGTTGTTGGGCAAGATGCTCAAATAAACAGATCAATGATTAGAAATGGCCTCAAAGTTTTATTGTTTGAAAAAGTAGACACTTCACCAGATTTCTATATTACTAAACAAATCATAATTAGGCTTGGAATTTCAATCCGACTGGTGACATGGCAGCATCTCATCCAAAACAAATCATGCTTCTCTCACTCTTCTCACATTTGTGAAGAATGTGTTACTATAAGTCCCAAAGTTATACACTTGCAATAAAATAAAAAAAAATATATATATATATGTATATATATATATATATATATATATATATATATATATATATATATATATATATATATATATATATATAATCGAATGTGATTTGAGTAGTTGTACATATATCAAGACTTATATTGGTATTCTGGCTGGCATATATTGGTCTTCTGGCTGATGTTTGAGGTGTGACCTGAACTGTTTGTGACTTTCAGAGACCTTGGTGTGGGAAATGGACAGAACGCCCAGCTGGCGTCGGATAACGACAGAGTGTTCGATGACCTCTGGAGAAAGGACAGCATGCCTACGGTGCTTAACAACCCTTACTCAGAGAGTGACAAGGTAAAATACAGTCTAAATGGCTTTACATGTGGCTTTGCAGGACTGCGAGTGAGTCAGTAATCTATCGTTATTTGTTTTTCTGTTTTAAAGGTGCAAGTTCAGATATATTGAAGCTGTACTTTCTGTAAATATGGCCTGATCTGCTTGACAGCTGGCAGATAGTCAATGTCCTATTCTTAAAAATAATTACAGGACATAGTCCAATAAGTATCTTTTTATTTTCTGAATTCTTAAGATGAACAGTAATTTACTGTAAAATGTAATGGGGATTTACATTTTTAGTTTTCTGACTGATCTGAAGATTCTGTAATGTCAATTCAAGCATGTTTTCAAAAGAACCACTATATGGGTTTCTTGAGGGTTCTTTGCTGCAAAGAACCTATATTTGTGAGATTTGCAAACTTGAAAGGCACAATATGTAATTTTCGCTACTAGAGGTTGCTTATCGAAAACAAAGGCATAGCTTGATGACGCTGTGAATAAGCGTGGAATCATGGGAGTTGTCGTCTTCATATCCACAGCTGATGGAAAGGAATCCAACGGACTCAGGCAGAAGTCATGTTCATGGATGAGCTAATGTATTAAAGTTTTATTAACGTGACTGTGGTATGAAGCAGGACAGGTGCGCCGTGGGAACAGAACGAGGCCCCTGGAGCGAATGCTTATGATTGACATCTGCGATGCACACCGATCTCGAGTCCAGCGAAGCTTTTATTATGCTAATGCTGCAGTCTCTTTTCATTGCGTACGTGGGGTAACGTAGCACTGTTTTACATGGTTAAAACAATCATACTAAATACATTTGAGTGTGTTGAAATTTATACTATAACGTTACTCTGTGCATTTGCTCGGTGACTGCTATGAGAGACTTGCTGCACTTTACAGTAATCTAGATCAACATTAGTAAAACTGGAAATTGAAGGTAGCGCGGATATGGCGTCACTGACAGGCGACGCAATGACACTCTCCGTGTCCTGGTTAAAATTGCTGATTTCTGATTTAAACGTTGTTGGAAAAGGCTGGGATAATGTCAACATGTCAACAAAATATATATCATTGTTGTAGGGGTTTTTGGATATTTTAATCTAAAAATCTTACATATTGTGCCTTTTAACCTTATATTTAAAAAATACAATATTTACAAAAACAAAAAATACAAAACACACCCACGACTGAAATTTTCTACAAAATGAGATTTAAATTGAGTCTGCATGTCAAGAAGTTCAGGCTTAATTAACTGCAGAAGTACTTCAAGTACTTATAGGGTCACTTGTATATATGAAAGTAACCATATGAAAGCCTCTCTCTAGCACCTGTCACATGGTCTTCTCTGTACCTGCCAGCACAGTGCTGGTGTAGCATGTGTTTCTACAGTCCTGGTTGTGGGGGTAGCAGTGCTTACATTTCACATCAGCACATGACTCTCTCATCTGGCCTCTTGTGACGCATTATCCCTCTGAAAGAAACCGGATGGATGGAGGCGATCCAAGAAAGCAGAGGAATGAATGGATGCAGCTGTGTGGTCCAAGACGGAGTTGTTCTCTTTCTCTCTCTCTCTTTCGCGTAATACAGTGTCTGGTGGATGATTAATCATCAGTGAGTAAGACGAGGAGGGGGAGAGTGAGAGGGTATAAGAGAAATAGAAAGACAAGAACATGGTAGCATGTGATTGTTGCGCATGATGCCTGACACTATTAGCGTGACAGAAAGATGACTGTTGAGATGACATGTGAACTCTTAGAGCACTAAGTTTCCAGCAACAAGCAATTTGTCAATAAGTGCAAAACTGCTGTAGCCAATCAGATGATATTTAATGTATAATGCAATGTGCATGATCAACAAAATGTCAAGATTTACACAAGATGTCAGATTTAAATCAAAGAAATGGCCTTTATTGCTTGTTGCTGTGTTTCTTTGCATCTGGTTAGGACTGTAAGAAGTTTTAAAATGATGGATCTGCACAGGGGGCGTCTCACGTTCCCGATGAGGAAAGACTATAGATGCATCCAGAATTCACATTCATAAACTATGCATTATACTTTTTTCCTTTTTTGGGGGGGGGCTGTGGGGGTCCTGATCCTGGAACTCTACCTACTTGCAGAATTCAGATCCAACCCTGATCCAACACACCTGTCTATAATTATCAAGTGCTCCTGAAGATCTTGGGCAAATTCCAATCAGAAGTGAACGTCGCTATGCCCTACTCACTCTGAAGAGCAGAACCCTTGAAGTGGAGACTTTGGAGGGAGCAGG
Source organism: Chanodichthys erythropterus (assembly GCF_024489055.1). Lineage (NCBI taxonomy): Eukaryota > Metazoa > Chordata > Actinopteri > Cypriniformes > Xenocyprididae > Chanodichthys > Chanodichthys erythropterus. Next base: position 20,837,977 of record NC_090233.1, on the reverse strand, counting down.
GGAATTGTATGTCATAATGAAGCCATTTGCGAAGCACTTGGCAAAGGGAGCAATGAAAGACCACATAATTTCCTTATTAGCTAACGAGAAACTTTTTATGCATTTTGGCCGTTAATTTAAGCCAAGGACACACCAAGCCAGACTTAGTTTTTTCAGTGTTTTCCGCACTATTTGCTCTAGTCGGTTGCCGTTGTTTTTTTTTTGTTTGTTTGTTTTTTTTCCAATTCAGCATGTAGAATCGTCGTCGGGCCGTCGGTGAGAGAGAGAACTCTGATTGAATCAAAATATTTAATTTATGTGAATCGTGTAGATCCAAAGAGTTTTTTTTTGGGGAACGGGGTGAGTTTGCAGGCACAATAAATCGAAAATCCCCATAGACTGTTAACCATAGTTGCCGTGATCTTTTTTGGTGCTCTGTGGTGTGACTGACACATCGCTGTAGCACTTCAGTTCAAACAGAGGCAGAGCGCATGTGAACCGATCATCTCTTCCACTTTACAGCACAAAATAAACATGAATGTAGGATGAATGAATACTGAAGGTATGTTGAAAGATACAGTACAACTTACTGAAATCCATATCATGTCATATGTAACGTTAATCGATCAATCATCGTTTCAACCGCGGAAAAGCGCCAATAAAATAGCTTGTAAAAATGAACCTCAGAAAAGCCGTTCAATGTCAAAAAACTTGTTAGTCTGCTACAAAAATGAACCTAGAGAGGAGCATTTTGATATATATCCACTGTGACTATAGGCCATTGCATATTCATGTACTTAACATGTGCATCAGTACTGAATGTAAAACACCGTTTTATGACGGCCACCATTTAAATGTTTAGGCCGATATTAAAAACAAATAGAAACATAATTATGTCTTTAAGAATTTAATATTATAATGATGTACCAGCTGTGGTTCCCTGTATAGTTTACAGCAATAATTGAGAGATACTTTTTCTTTGAGTAAATTTGCCATGTACTGTACTTGATTGGCCCCAAATTAATCATTATTAAATTGAGGGTGATCAAATTGAAATCAAATTGCAAGCTTCTGAATCAAAATCAAATTCAATTCTGAGATTTGTGTCAATGCCCAGCCCTAGTGTCTCTAGGAAATGAAAATTTTGGGATGCCCCCAGACCCCCCTACAACTACTTACTTTGTAAACATGTCACCTTTTTCGCCACTTTGGAGTTTGCAGATGCACAAGTATAAGAGCAAAAGTAAAGCAAAGAAGTCATGACGGCACAGACTGAAGGCTTCTAATTTTCAATCATCTTACCTGAGCTTTCCACTGCACAAATATTTTCATAATAATATGAGCAGAGCGGAGTGGAATAAAGAATGATTGATTTTCAAAGTGGTAAGCAAGTGCTGCTTTGTTTACGATTTGAATACCTGCAGTTTTATTTCACTTTCCCTTTTTGAATGATGAGTATAGACAAATAGATCTGCTTAAATGGATAGTTATCTTCTTTACACGCAGACACAGAACGCTCGTGCTAGTTGACAGTTGTTGTATTCGTTTTGCCGTGTTCAAACTGATTTTTTTTCCCCCGACACAGGTGGTGCAAGGCGACGACACAGTCGGCTTTCATCAGAGCTAGTTCTTTAGTGTCGGTTTGGTGTGTCCCTTACCTTACACGACAACAGCGTTTTGAGTACTTGAAAATGCAAACTTTTGAAAACGGGTTTCAAAGAGCGAGTTTTTGAAAACTATCCCATTATTGTCTCTGTGTAAACTACAAAAACATGAATTAGTGAAAACAGTGACGTCATGTGCATGCAGGTTACGTGTTCAGTCTATAGGCACATAGTGTTTCTTTACAAAGTGACATTGCCAGCTACTGGCATGGATAGCCTGGCATGAATAATACAGTGTTTTTAGTCGTTTTCATGGATCCGTGTGAACAGGGATCATTTTGACTGCATTGTCGTCTGTACGTGAAAAACGAAAAGGAAAAACTTCCTTTTTTTTGTACATTGTTGTTGTGTAAACTTACTTTTCCTAATTTGTCAAATAAAATCACTAAATCAGCCTTGAACGCACACACACAGCACTGCCCCCCACTTCCAAAAATCACCGATAGGTAAAAATTGCTTTCTGTTACATCATTTGTCAAAAAATGTTAGGTACAATGCAGAAAAAAAAAAAAAAAAAAAAAATTCTGGGGTGACACCACAACACATCCACGATGGAGTAAACACTCAAACAACCCCCACCCCACACCCTAACTCCCCCAAAACCCACAAAATAATTTATAAGAAATGAAAAGGTGAGATGACAAAAGTTAGATCATTTGGAAAAAAAAAAAAAAAGCAAAAATGCAGACCACACACAGAAATGGTGGAGTGACACCACAACACATCCACGATGGAGAACAAATTCAAGCACACATTTATAACATTAGAGTAAAAACATTAATAAAGTGAGCAATATTAAATTTGTTACATTATTACTGTATGTTACAAAATGACATTTTACTGGTGTCTGATGAGACCCCAAACATCCTGAGTGTACACCCTAAACGAACAGTGCATCAGACTTAAGACTGTGTGTTATTCAGTCACAATGACCTTAAATGGCTAGCCAGATATGACATTATCTGCAAAGGCTAAGGGTTGATAACACATTCCCTTGTACCTTCCAATCTTCACTTCGCTCTGACAGTTTGAGACCTTGGCTACTCTATAATAACCTGTTATAACAGAAGTGTATGTTGACATTTTGCACTTTTAGCATATTCTCACTGACACGCACTGCTGGGTAATGAATTTGCTGGAGCATGACCAGAATATTCTCGACACATATTCTCTTAGATCTACAGAATATTCCTGCTGAGATGATGATAAGTGAGCGTTCTCTTTAGGTTGCTTTAGACAATTTTAAACTTGTTTTACATTTCTCTATCAAGCTGTAAATGGAACAGCTTGTTTTTTTGTGAGAAGTGTCTGTACTTTGGAAAGCTAACCTTGCTGACACTAGACAGAATGCATGTTTCGTTGCTTTAGTGATTGCAAACCCCCTTAAAGCAACACAGGTGCGATGATTTGAAATGTTTGAGATGATAATAACATTTCAGTCTGGCTGATGTGGTTGAGGTTTTTTAGAAATGTGCTGAGTTTTCCAAGGCTAACAGCAGTGTCCTGCATAATTTAAGCTCTAATAAGGCTCGCTCGCCCAGTGGAAGTGGTGCAAAGCAGTTGGACAGATGAGCTGCTAACATCATTAAACAATGATGCTGCCTTTAAAGCTCTGCATGAAAAATAAGAAATATTGTTTTATCTTCTACATTTTTATTAATTCCATGCCCTCATAAGTTCAATTATAAAACAGATAGTTCCTCTCCTGGATGCTAATGTCAATAGAACATTCCACCAGTTCAAAAATATGTGGTTTAATAACTGCTATGATACTAAAATGCATATTCACCATTAGCTATTAAGTTTTACATTTAGATTTATGCATCTGACATGTTTTTTTTTTTTTCAAAGTGACATAAATAGAATAGAAAAATGAATAGAAATGTGTCTACTATTGTTATGCATTTTTAAAATTATGTATGACTCATTTAATGTAAAAGTACAACACTAAATACTTAAATGATTATGTGAATAATGTATATTAATCAATATTTGCATATTTATGATTTGCATATTTATGAATGAATGGACGGGTGGATGAATGGATTATCGATGTATGGATGGATAGATGGATGGATGATCAATGGGTGGGTGGATGGATTAATGGATGAATGAATGAATGAATGATCAAAAGATGGATGGATGAATGGATGGATGATCAAGGATGGATGTATGGGTGAATGGATGGATGGATGATTGATGGATGGATGATTGATGAGTGGATGGATGGATTGATGGATGATCGATGGATGGATGGATCAAGGATGGGTGGATGGATGTTGGATGGATGGCTGGATGGATTGATGGATGATCAATGGATAATGGATGATCGATAGATGTGTGGATGGATGTATGATCGAAAGATGGATGTAGGGGAAGATGGATGGATGGTTGGATGGATGGATAAATGGATGGATGGATGATCAATGGATGGATGGATGGATGGATGGAGTGATGATGGATGTATGGATGATGGATGGATGGATAATGGATGGGTGGATGTTGGATGGATGGATGGATGTTTGATGGATGATCGATGGATGAATGATCGATAGATGGGTGGATTGATGTATGATCGAAAGATGGATGTAGGGGTGGATGAATGGATGATCGATAGATGGGTGGATGTATGATCGAAAGATGGATGTAGGGGTGGATGGATGATCGATGGGTGGATGGATGAATGATCGATGGATGGATGGGTGGTTGGATGGATGGATGGATGATCGATAGGTGGATGGATGGATGGATGGATTGATGTTTGATCGAAGCGATGGATGGATGATCGAAAGTTGGATGTATGGGTGAATGGATGGATGATTGATGGATGTATGATCGATGAGTGGATGGATGGATTGATGGATGGATGATCAAGGATGGATGGATGGATGGATGGATGGATGGATGGGTTGATGGGTGGATGATGTTGGATGGATGGATGGATTGATGGATGACTGATGGATAATGGATGATCGATAGATGGGTGGATGGATGTATGATCGAAAGATGGATGTAGGGGTGGATGTATAGATGATGGATGGATGGATGAATGGATGGATGATGGATGGATGTTGGATGGATGGATGGAGTGATGATGGATGGATGATCAGTGGATGGATGGGTGGATGTTGGATGAATGGATGTTTGATGGATGATTGATGGATGGATGGATGATCGATAGATGGGTGGATGGATGTATGATCGAAAGATGGATGTAGGGGTGGATGGATGGATGATCGATGGATGTATGGGTGGCTGTGATTGATGGGTGTTTGGATGGATGGATGGATGATCAATAGGTGGATGGATGTATGGATGGATAGATGGATGGATGTATGGATGGATAGATGGATGGATGGGTGATCGAAGGATGGATGGATGATCAATAGGTGGATGGATGTATGGATGGATTGATGTATGATCGAAGCAATGGATGGATGATTGATGGTTGGTTGGATGGATAGATGATGTTTGATGGATGGATGGATGAATGGATGATCGATGGGTAGTTGAATGAATAGGTAGATGGATGGATGGATGGATGATCGATGGGTGGTTGGATGAATGATTGATCAATCGATCAACCACACAGAACACCATAGCAGCGATCTATATACAAGGTATATAAAGCTAATATTAGGTAGGCCTTTTTATACAGACAGTTTCCATGATATCCAAAGAAACACAATCTTTTCAGCTGATTAGTCATTCCAGAATGTTTTATTTATTAGCAGCTTGTGCTTGTGAAATTAGTTTGTCAAATCAGCTTGTGTTACTCTTTTACATAATAAAGCTTTTTGCTCAGCTTGTGTTAATACAGCTGTGGTGAGAAGGATGAGACGTAGACAAAGCAGTTACCCCCGCAGTGGCTGTTGTCGAGCAAAGTTGAATAACGAGGCGCAGCAGTAAAGGTGGGCTCTGGGGGTCTGTGAATGTTGCGTGAGTGTATCGAGTGCTTGTTTCTGAAGCGCTCCAGTGTGGGTAAGTGGTCTTGAAGTGTCGATGATGTTGCCGATTATTCCACCCCGCTTGTACACGTGGTTGTGTGTGTGTGTGTGTGTGTCAGTTGTTGCTCGGGGCAACGCTGTCATGTACACAGAATCCTCAGTTGAAGTTTCCTTTTTCAATTTTACATCTTTTCTTTCGCACTGCCTTCCTGTCACGGTGCACGTTCGTATATGTAAGGGTGTATCATATCTGCTTTTGTCCTCACATTTCACTTGTGGCAAGATTGTTCTTCTCATCCATTCAGCTTCAGATGTCTCACATGCGTGAACATGAGTGTGGTGTTTTCCGTGCCAGCCGAGTGCAGCGTGACGGCTTTGAGATAACAATCGTGTATGTTGCGCATGTTGTGTAGCCAGAGACATATTTTTCTTCTGAGGACAATCAAATCGATTGAGTAGAAGGACGCCCACTATTCTTCCAGGGGACAGCGAACATAATGGGCCAAGGCTGATATTGAAGTTTGCATTGATATCATCAGAAACCACTACAATTATGAGAGTTATGTGGTGTCGAACCCGTCGGCCTGTGAACTGGGTCTTCATAAGGAATGTAATGGCTGCTAGATTGATTTCCATTGGCTTAAAGATGCCAACTTTTGATACATTTGTACATGAAGCAAATTACAGTCATTTTTTGAATGGCGAGTCAATGAGAGTATTCTATTCTCTCTGAAAATCAAAGCTCAATTCAATCTTTGCTTAATAATGCGGATTATTCCTTTGACGATTTGAGTATAGGTAATTTCTTTCCTTTACCTGCTGGTTATTAAAATACCTAAATTAGAATAAAGAACTTTGCAAAGAAAGTTCATTGCTGTCAAATATCATTTGTCTTCATGCAGATGTTGAGGATTCATAGAAGCTGGTTAATGTCATCTTTTTGAGAAATAAAAGGCTGGTTTTGCTTAGTGACCTGATAAAGATGTTTAAAAGCTTGTGTTGATAGCAAAAACATTCTTTTGAAGAAATAGAAATTTATTATTATGCTTTTTACATATTTTTTATGTATGACTGATTTAAAAAATGCTATGTGTGATCGCCTTTTAGCAACCCTCATGCTTATATGAATATGTGATATGTTGATATTGTTTTATATGCATGTATTTTATTAGATGTTACATTATTAATGCCATTTAATATTCTTTTCAAGAAGTAAAAGGCTGGTTTTGCTTAGTGACCTAATAAAGATGGTTAAATGTCTGTGTTGATAACCAAAATGTTCTTTTGAATTGTTCTTGGGGAGTGTTGTGGGAATTTTTCCTGTAATAAGTGTACAGGGAGCCATTGTGGATAATAGTGTTTGCTAATAGACAAATTAGAAGCAAGTTTGCTAATAATGTTTGTTCCTCCACAGCCGCAATCCCATGGAAGAGTTTCCCCCACAAAGACTGTACAGAATGGAAGTCCCTCCAAATGTCCCAGATTCATGAAAGTGAAGAATTGGGAAACTGGAGCTTTATACAATGATACTCTACATCACAGCTCCAGCGCGGTACGTTTGATGTTGACCTCAAAGCTCTAAGGAAGGCTTTGTACCTGTATATGATCTCTTTGCCATTTAATTGAGCATGTGAAGAAATAGAGACATCGGACATCCCACCTCTGTTTCTACCTGGTATTAAAGGGTTAGTTCACCCAAAAAATTAAAATTATCCTATAATTTACTCCCCCTTAAACCATCCTAGGTGTATATGACTTTCTTCTTTCAGCCAAACACAATCAGAGTTATATTAAATATTATCCTGGCTCTTCCAAGCTTTATAATGGCAATGAATGGTACCATTTTTTTTTGCGGCCCAAAAAAGTGCATCTATCCATCATAAAAGTAATCCATAAGGCTCCAGGGGTTTAATAAAGACCGTCTGAATTGAAGCGAATCGTTTTTGTAAGAAAATATTTAACTTTATTAACTATAATCATAATCATATAGAGATTTTTTTTTCAAAATTGCGAGATATAAACTTTTTTTCCTCAAAATGACAAGTTTTTATCTTGCAGTTCTCACTTTATAACATGCAATTGCAAGTTTTAAAGTCAGAATTGTGAGATAGGCATATAAACTCGCAATTCTGAGAAAAAAACGTCAGTCTTTTTCCCCCCTCACAATTAGACATTATAACTTGTGATTGCAAGGTTATATCTCACAATTATGACTTTATATCACACAATTATGACTTTATATCATGCAATTATGACTTTATGACTCGCAATTGTGAGTTTATATCTCGCAACTCTGCAAAAGAAAAGTCAGAATTGTGAGATAAAAAGTCACAATTACTTATTTTTTTATTTAATGGTGGAAACAAGCTTCCATATAAATGGTTTATGACGTGATTTAAATGACCTGCATGTAATCAGAAACCTCGCGCGCATAAAATACAGAAATAACGAGCGTGTCAGGTATTAATGAGACAATCACACATAGATGCATACAAATCCAATACTGGTTGCAAGATATATACCACAAATTGCAAATAATATTGTATATAATCAGAAAGCACATTCACATACACTTTTACTTGATAAACAGGCAACTTACATTTGTTTATTGACACACACTTCTGCACACACAGTCCTGCCCGCACCTTCCGCTGAGTCTCTGCTGATGATGGAAAGTAGCGCATGTGCACGGAACTCAGCCATTCTAACAAAAACTATATATTTGATTATGATAATGATATGAAATGGATAGATAGATACACCATGGTTCTAGCTACAATTGTTATTTTTTATCTGCACTTTGTTTCAGTCTCTGTAACCAAAGAGGGTCCTTAACACATTTTCCTGTGATCAAAATCAATAGGCCCATTTCATTGCTTATTTAGGTGTTTCCAAAGTAATATAATAACAACTAGAAAGAAATATCAGGAATGGCTCAGCGTGAGAGGTTCATGCAGCATTGACATTGTGTCGGAATTTTCGTAATTACAAAATGACATCTCTGAGATTGTACTTCTGCTCAGACACATGAATGAATTGTTTCTATGGCAGCACTCATAACACCAAAATGGATCCAAGTGTGGCTTTGTTGGTACAGTAATGACCGAAAAATACTTTATTACTACCTTAATTCACCTCTTGCAAAATATTAAAATGCCATATCAAACAGAGGTTGCCAAAAAAGTAGCTTTAGCTGCTTCCATCTTGGTTGTTTTTGCATAATGTCTCACTCACAACAGTCTAGTGTGAAAACTCAGATTGTTTATGAAAAATGAATTCAACAAAAATGTGAGCCATTTTCACAAGTTGGAAACTCATAATTATGGTAATTCAGACATAACTTGGAACTAGAGCTGACTTTTACTATTCGCATTTGCTTGCAATTTAGCTGCTCCTATAGAATCCATATGTTGTGAACGAACTTAGCTTTTGCCTTCCACTGTAGACATAAATCTGTACGACAACATGTTTTCAGAACTCTCAACATCTCTCTAAATCTGAATCATCATTCCAAGAGGGGGTTATGAAGTTCTGCGCACTTTCATGAGAGGATGGCTTTGCATGCTAATTGATGCTAATTACAGATGGTATAATTTATAATATATCACATTCTGAAGGATTTTTGGGTTGAATCTCCAACTCTACAGAATGTGACAGCTGCAAGACTGCATTCACAGTCCCTTATGGTGGCTGAATGTGAAGAAACTAATGAAAGTCTTATTTTATTTTTAACATTCTTATGCTAAGCGCCATCAGTATAAATGCTTTTTGGTTAGTCACACAGGTGTCCCAGTACATGCCAAGGATAGGACAAATGGGTAAGTTATACTTTGTTAGGGCAAGTACTAGTCCTGGTATCCTGAGTTAGTTTAGTATAGTTTAGTATAGGACAGTATAAGGGGAGGATCAAATTAAATTAATAGAAGAAGTTGAAACGTTCAGTAAGGTGGTTGGAGGACAATGTAGGATGAAACAGCAGAAAATTGAAAATTGATGAAAATTCATGTTTGAGCTGTTTAACTGAATGCAACTTGCAGTGACATCTTAAAATATGCCAGTGCTGTTGTTTTGTCTCAAGATGCACATTAGTAATGTTTTATTTTTCTAAGGCATGTTTAAAAGCTACTTAAATGCCCTAATTTAACTAAGACCTACAGTAATCCTGGCTTAATCTAAGCCCTCTCTGTGAAACCGTGCCATAATGTATTAATGTAAAACTAATAACTCGCCATTTGTGGTTTGCTTTATGCACATTAATTATTAACTGGTAGATACCATGCATTTTGTTCTTGCCGTGAGCTCATACAGTAAATACGAGGGTGTTACCAAGATGGCCACCTAGTGAACTGACTTGCTTTAAAGGGAGTTTGGTTATTTTGGGCTGGTTACTCTAAAAAAGTGTTTCTCAACCAGGGGTCCATGGACCCCTAGTGGTCCTTGACCTAATGCCAGAGGGCCCTTATATCACTTACTGTATCTGAATATGAATTTTTGTATATTTTTACATTTGACATGTTCCCATAAAAGAAGAAGATAATATATGCATAATATAACTGACGATATGACTAAATATAGGACAAGTCAACTAATGTAGTAGTAAATTACTTTATTGCATTTGGTCGTCACAAAGAAATTAATGATACCAATAAGCACATTTTATTCTGGGGTCCTTGAGGATGGTTCCAAATATGACGGGGGTCCATTACTCAAAAAGATTCACTGCTCTAAAAGATTCACTGCTCTAAAACTGTTGAACGTTATGGGTCAATGGTTTAAATGCTTCACCAACTGAAAGGGCAATTTGGGACATGGAAACAAGCCAGTCCTTAATTAAACAGCACTAGCTTAGATAGGCTTGTTGTTATTTTCCAGCACTTCTTTGCCATTTCACCCCTAATCCAGTGAACATATTAACAGCTACAGAAAGTGACAGTGCACTTCAAATCTAATCTTATTATAGTGACCATATGAGTATTTTCCTCAAGGCAATGAGCGACTTCCGTTTGTCTCTTTGCTTTTTCTTATCAAGCTCTGATGAAGCCTGCCACTTATCACTTAGCGATTTGTTGTTCATACATTTTCATTATGATCACGAAACACACGTACAATATATGTTGAAGCTGTGTTTGTTTCACATGCCCATTTTGTGATTAGAATATGTTACATATGTACTGTCCAACTTAAAAGGGTCATATTGTATGATTACTAAGGTTTGCAGCATGTAGGTGACACATAACATTAAAGGGTTAGTTCACCCAAAAATGAAAATAGCATCACTAATTACTCACCCTCATGTCGGTCTACACCCCTAAGACCTTTGTTCATCTTCGGAACACAAATTAAGATATTTTTGATGAAATCCGATGGCTCAGTGAAGCCTGCATTCACAGCAATGACATTTAGTCTCTCAAGATCCATAAAGGTACTAAAAACATATTTAAATCAGTTAACATTGGTTCTACTTTAACCCTTTCAAGCGTGAGTTTAAAATATTCTAACTGTCCCCCCAGAGTGAGTTTTTTAAGGCGACCGTTATTTTAGAACGTTTGCTTTTAATGTTTCCATAGCGACGCGTCATGCGTGTCACGAGTGCTGAATGCAGCCACAATAACACTGTATGACAGATGGATCGCAATTATTTTGTTTTTCTTTGTTTATTTAAAATATTCACAAACTTGCTTACCATGTCATTAACTATCTGATATTCCGATCCTTAAATATGTGTAAGTGAGTTTTTTTGTCATTTAAAAGCCTTTATAAATGATCTTTATCTTGATCTATAACACGAGATGGGCACCGCCATCTTAGTTTGCCCCGCAGTTTGCAGACTCCTGTCAGTCGCATTTATAGCACGTGAATTCATCAGTTTCTCCCAAAATAAGTGGCTGGTGAATTGGAAGAATAATAGAGTAAACTGTGATAAAGCTGTGATATATGACAAGAGCTCCGCGCGTCCGTCTTGCAGCCAGAGCGCGAAAGCACAGTTTGAATCTGGCAGTTATGTGACGTTGCTGAACGTTCGAAATCCCATATGTGGGACCGTACGTCCAGGGGCACAGAAATAAAAATCCCACATGTGGGACCGTACCGCTCAAAGGGTTAATATTATAAAGCGATGAGAATATTTTTTGTGCACCAAAAAAACTAAATAACAGCTTTTTAACAATTTCTAGTGATGGCCGGTTTCATAACACTGCTTCTTGAAGCTTCTGAGCTTTACGAATCAAATCAGTGAATTATATCTTAATTTGTGTTCCGAAGATGAACAAAGGTCTTAAGGGCTACAGCTAATGAGCTTGCTTATTGAACATTTAAATAGACTGGTTCATTGTTTGCTATAAGCTAGTCCTGCAGCACCCTATCAGAGTTCCTCTGAAACCCTCCAGCTCCACCTGCCTAGATCTGGGGCCTAGTCTTAAAATTAAAAGGGAACTCATTAAGACTAGTCTTAAAAGTTAAGACACTAATGTTTTTCTTTAAGAATGGTCTTAATTTTTAAAAATCTGTTACATAAAAAGGTAGAGTCTTAATATAGTGACTAAGTTTATGCAACGCCCCTGCTATGGGATATATGTATATTTTTATGCAGACGCAGCATAACTTACATGCTCACAGCAGCATATCTGTGTATCTATTAGCACTAGCAAGTCTATACTTGGTCTGAAGCAACAGCAGCATAACAGATGTAGCCCACCAGGACCAGATACATTAACATTGCCATATTCATTAACATGCTAAAACTAATTCAAGAATTGTCGTAATTTTATGCAGCAACCTAAAACTGTTAGTAAAAACAAGCTGTGTATGTACAGTAAATAATACGATTTGAATGTAAATTTTCTGACCCTTCTACCATAACTTAAATTTCATGACATTTTATAATTTATGGTGGTAATTAAAGGAAATACTCAATGTGCTGACCCAGACATCACTTTATATTCTGTATAGAGCTGCACTTCTGTTACACAGCAGAAAAGGCGTCTCAGCTAGTGCCTGCTGTTGCAGTTAAACTCCTGTGGACACAATATGTGTGAGATGTGTGTGATGTAGCATGTTTGGATTTGAACACAGTTTTCTTATTGTGCTAGTTGCTTTTTATTTGCAGGTTCCTATCTGCACCGAGCGTGTTTGTATAGGCTCTGTTATGGTGCCAAATCAGCAAAGTCGCAAACCAGATGAAGTCCGAAGAAAAGACGAACTGCTACCACTTGCGACAGATTTCATTGACCAGTACTACACATCAATCAAAAGGCAGGAGAAAAACTTATTTCAAGATATACTATCTGAAAACAAATATCTTTTTTCAGGGATTTTGGGATATTTTTCAAGTAAAAAAAATACTGATTCATAATTATTTGTTTGTTTGTTTGTTTGTTCAGTGCTTAGCTTTCCTTGTTAATTTTCTTATCAGTGCACCTCCCTATATGTCTGAACAGATGCGGCTCAAAGGCTCATGTTGACCGGCTAGAAGAGGTCAAAAAAGAGATTGAAACTTCTGGAACATATCAGTTGAAAGACACAGAGCTAATCTATGGGGCCAAACACGCATGGAGAAATGCAGCTCGCTGTGTGGGACGGATCCAGTGGTCCAAATTACAGGTATTTTATAATAGTTTTTATAATATTACAATTTCTCATCCTAGATCCAAACCAAGTTCCTAACTGTACCTGAAAATGGTAATTTCAGAAGCATGCCATACTTAAGTAAATTACATTACACAATTACACAAACATTAAATGTGTCTATCTTCAGATCAGTCTAACATCGAAGCATGTTTTTTCACAAATGCAATATACCATTCCATTCATCTCATCAAGAGCTACAACAGTGTGATAACTATTGAAATGCAGTGATAATAGAAAAAAGAATGCGTTCTAAAAAGTGAATTTCTCTCCGTCGAGGTGTTTGACGCTCGAGACTGCACAACCGCTCACGGAATGTTTAATTACATCTGCAACCACATCAAATACGCCACCAACAAAGGAAACCTCAGGTTAGTGTGGTCGTTTTTTACCAGCTCCCTTCTTTTCCTGTCTTTTTTCTGCATCTCCTTTTCTCTGCAACTTGCCTCCTTCCCTGTCAAAGTGTGTGTTCCCATTCTCTCTTTGTCACCTTGTTCCACAGCCCTCAGTACAGCACCTGCCACAGCATTGCCGAGTGCTGGCACCGCTGCCACGTTACAAAGCTAATCATACACGACACTTACTCTCTGTTCTGTTTAATTAGCGTCAGTCTAACAGAATGATTAGAGCCTGGGAGAGTGAGAGAGAGGGGCGAGGAAAGGGAAAATTAAAACAAGAAGAGAGGAAATGCTGTTATACAGGCAGAAGCCCCCGCGCTTGCTTCTTACATCACCAGGACCTGCCAGAATAAACGTCAGAGGTCTCCTACACTCTTTTTCTGCACATAAACAAATCAAGGCACATTTCTCTGTTAGCAAGAAAAGCTTCTCTGTGCTTTTGCAAACAGGCTGTTGACCCAAATTTCATCCGAGAGTGACGGAACTTGTTATTTAGCTTAGTTGGACTGACACTTTGTGCTCTTAGCATACTGTTGAAGTCAGTAAACAAATAAAGGCAACTCAACACTGTTGGAGCGCCGATGCGACGTCAATGCGATTTATTTTCAGCAGCGAAGCACGTTTCTGTTTTCTTATGGAAAAGATGGGGTGGTTTGATTTCAAAAGCACTTAAAACAATAAATTCTATTATGTAATTACCATTATCTGGATGGTAATGCTAAATAATTAGCTTTATCCTGCTGAAAAACAAAAACAAAAAAACACTGGTAAGATCAGCAAACCAGTCAAGGTTGTTTTTCAGCAGATGATTATATAGCATTACCCTGTTAATATAGCTAACTTTATAGTACAGTTTAATGTTTTTGGTCTTAGTCTTTAGGATGGTCTTGCAGCCTGGCAATTTGTTTTTTTTAGCTGCATGGGCTATTTGATAGTTCCTTGCCCAAAACTCATATAAAACCAGCATGACCAGACTTAAAGACATTGAAGACTAGCAAACCAGATATTTTTAGTTCTTTATATCTGGAAAATACTATTCATTAGCATTCCTGTTTATCTCAATGGCAGCCTTTTGTTGGACAAAATTTTTTAAATGTCCATCCTAACAAAATTAATTATCTATATATTTTCCAGAAGATAATTACTATCTTTGTTGCAGTGCATTAACATGACCACAAAGCTAACAGCAGTATAAAGCTATTTAAAGTTGGATATGTAGCCTACATACAGTATACTCACATAAAGCTATATATACTATCACAAATATATACTAATATATACTGTCACAAAATATCATTGCACGCCTCTTTATATAAAGTTGGATGTATAGGTATATCCAATTTTTTACCCACATGAAACCCCTCCGGTCCTACTTGCACCACTCCGAGCAGGATTCAAACCGCTGTGTCCGGCATGGGAGGTGGGCATGTTAACAAGGACTGCAAGACCGCAGCCTCTAGCATCAGTCAGTAGTGCACCTCTTGAGATCAGGGGAATGAGGTTTACCCGCACAACTCTTAGGTCGTGTTTCTCCCAAAGCCCTTTTAGCCAGCTGAAAACACCAGCACTCTTCTGAAAACGTCTTGCTGCGGGTGCTTGAGAGTACTTCAGTGGCGCAGCGTTTTTTTTTTTCAGTTGAGTGGTATGATACAGAATTTCCATGGAATTGTTACTAGTATCTGATTTAACAAATAGTTTGTTTCTTTGTATAAAATTGTTGACACAATGTAACGTACTTGCTCTGGCACTAGTTTTGGATGAAGAGACGTTCTTGTTGTCGTTCGTTATTATTGTACAAGCAGAATGTGACGGTTGGTCAGTGTGGTATTTGCCCCACCCTCCTCCACTGTGATTGGACTGCTGGGTTAAAAGTGACAGTGATGAGTGCTGCGTTTTACCCAAATATGAACATTCTTCAACTCTCAGCAACCTGTAAAAAAAAAAAATAGATGTTCAATACCTCATCACGCTGCTGGCGTTTTAAAAATGTGGCGCTCTCATTGTAAATATTTGGAAAAATACGCTAGCCTTGGGAAAAAATGCTTTGGTGGACACACGGCCTTACTAACTTATCTCCGTTACACTCACCCCCCTAAACCTCACTCCCATCCGGGTCACGGCACCAATGAAACTCCTCCGGCTCTACTAGCCCCACTCCAAGCAGGATGCGATCAGGCATTTCTGGCATGGGAGGCAAGCACACTAACAAGGATGCTAAAGACCAAAGCCTCTAGCTTCTGTTGCTAGTACGCCTCTTGAGATCACAGGAGTGAGGGTTACCCGTACAGCTCTTACTAGTTTGCCTTCGTCACACTCACCCTCCTAAACCTCACTCCCATCCAGGTCACGGCGCCAATGAAACCCCTCCAGGAATCGAACCTGCATCTATGGCATGGGAGAGGGACACACTGACAAGAACGCTAAAGACCGCAACCTCTAGTGTCCGTCCCTAGTGCACCTCTTGAGATCAGAGGAGTGAGGTTTACCTGCACAGCTCTTACTAGCTGGCCTTCGTTACAAATTTACCCTCATACATACCTATGTTAAATGTAAACTATATTATTGCCCAGCTCTAATGTGCTAAATGCAACTATAAGGTATGAAGACATTAATATATTATAAACAATAGGCTGCTTTGAAACAATATGTATTGTAAAAAGCGCTCTCCATATAAAAATGCCTTGACTTAACAGACATGAACTGGGAGTCACTTAAGTTTGATTTCATGGAATCTGTAAAACTGCCTGAATTAAAAGATTAGAACTGTAAATTCACCAGAGGGATCTCAGCATTACCTCAGTGATCTCTTGTCTCTGATGTGTAGATCGGCTATTACCATCTTCCCCCAGAGGACAGACGGGAAGCATGACTTCCGGGTGTGGAACAGCCAGTTAATCCGGTATGCTGGCTACAAGCAGCCTGATGGATCAATTCTTGGAGATCCAGCTTCTGTGGAGCTTACAGAGGTGAGATGGGAAGCTACATTGCAATAATTCCGATTGTCAGAGTCACAGGCATCACAAAAGCATCCTACTTACATGTTAATTGAAGCAGTACACACAAGAATAAAGAGTCAAACCGATTCATACAAAACTTTTTTGGCATCATAGGTATTTCTTATCATAATTAGGATGACATTTGTTTAATTTAATGTAATTACTTGTGTTTGAGTTGTTTTAGGGCAGTGCAATCTGTATTTTGGAACATGGTTAAACAAGTTAAAAGCTGGTCCAAGATAGCTGGGTTAACCAACATGTCCAAAAAACCAGCTTGACTACCTTAGGACCGACTGGTAGCTGGTTTGTTGCTGGTTCAAGATGGTCTAGCAGCCATTGACCACAGTTAACAGTTTTAAGCTGGATTTTCCAGCAGGTATTTATCTTGTTGCTCTGTTAGATGATCCTATAGAAGTTGTGTTCTTGTTTGTTTTTGACTTACAGATCTGTATACAGCAAGGATGGAAAGCTCCAAAAAGCCGGTTTGATGTTTTGCCCCTTCTTCTCCAAGCTAATGGGAATGATCCTGAGCTTTTTGAGATTCCTGATGATCTTGTACTTGAGGTTCCTATCTTACATCCAAAGTAAGAAGAACCAAACATATTGTAGAGTTTTTTGGGGGTCAATCTGTTTGGTGAAACATTGTTGAATCACGTCAGTGCTTAAAACGCTTTGCACCTGAAAGGTTTTTCAACTCAGAATGTGATAACACTCTGCGTCAGTACATACCAAAGGAAAATCACATATCAGAGAGGCTGTAATGTGCAGAGCTTCAGGATGCATAGCAACAGGGAACTCAAGCTGAGAGAGTGCCTCTTATGCACGTACATTCAGGAACGTGGGCTAATTTGGCATAAAACTTGCCCTTTTTCCAGATCCTGCCTTAGTTTGCTTGTTTAATGCTGTCAGTTTGACACTGATGTGTCTCAGAGATGATCAGATTGAGATACTTGACATAGGTCTAGATCTCATAAGTCATGCAGATGAAGTTAAACTTCTTATCAAACACTCTTAAAAATAAAGGTTCTTTATTGGCATCTATGGTTCAATGAAGAACATTTGACATCCATGGAACCTTTCCATTCCACTAAAGAGAGTTCTTTAGATCAGTGGTTCCCAACAATGTTCCTGGAATCCCCAAAACACTGCACATTTTCCATGTCTCCTTTGTCTGACACACCCATTTCTGGTTTTGGAGTCTCTGCTAAGGAGCTGATGACCTGATTCAGGTGTGCATGATCAAGGAGACATGCAAAATGTGCAATGTTTGGGGGCCTCCAGGAATGTGGTTGGGAAACACTGCTTTAGATTATTAAAATGTTCTTCACACTAAGAGAAAGATGGTTCTTTAAAGAACTGATCAATGAAAGGTTCTTTGGGGAAACAAAAATGGTTTTTTTAAGGCATAAGGCAAAAAAATATATATATGTATATTTTTAAGAGTGAAGGGTAATAGTGGATAAATGCAATAAAACTGAATGAAATTTATGAAGATATAAGTGAAACCAGTAAGTCACTTAAAGTCAGCTACATATTCTAGTGACTGAGTAAAAAGTAAAACAAAATGTTTTCTTCTGCTCATACACTGCTCAATTGCGAAATAAACAACTCGACTTTTCTGGCATAAATGAAAATGACAGTGGTGCTACTATTATTCAAGAAAATTGCGATTAGGCCATTCTTGAGGAGTAAACCTTGAATTCTGTGTTGAAGTTTGGCTAAAATATGCTTGTTTTATACCCGCAATGTTTCTGTGATTTAAAATGTGTGGGAGGTTTTTATACAGTATGCGAGCAATTTTGACATTATGAAGTCAAATGCACACGAATCAAACATTCTGAGGAAAAGGCCACATACCTGAAGCACTGGTAAAGAAACTACCATTATGAGACGGTTAGCAGAAAAGAACAACAATTTTCAGTACTCAACTTTTGCATTGATATAATGCCCATTATTGGCAGTTTGTCTCAAAACTCTCAAAGAATTGACCAGCCAAACAAACACACCTAAATGGAGGAGATGCATTTGCGTAAAGTTTCTTTTCAAGAAAAATGCTGGTATTATGACAATAATGGACTCAATCACTGCATTATTTAGTGCAATAATTGTGTGAATACTTCTGCATGGCTCAGCCATTCTTCATTTATAACAGACGGGTGGAATTGGCCTTTTAGCTCAACACCTGAGACACCTGCAGGTGCTGGTTTAGAGATAATGACAGTTTTGGCAGTGCTTACTATGTTTTTGCAGAGAAATTATGATGAAAACTGTAAATGGAATATTCTTCAAGCTTAATGGTGTACATCTGCATATGCCAAGATATTCCACTGACTCCATTACGTTATGCAAATAAACCCCAAGAACCTTTCGTTGCAAAACATTTCTGCATGTAACTTTTCTCCCTGTGCTGAATTTAATATTGTCCACTCTCCTGTCTGTGTCTGTTTAGGTTTGAATGGTTTAAGGAGCTGAATCTAAAGTGGTATGGCCTTCCTGCCGTGTCAAGCATGCTGTTAGAGATCGGAGGACTGGAGTTTACCGCCTGCCCCTTCAGCGGCTGGTACATGGGGACCGAGATCGGTGTCAGAGACTTCTGCGACAGCTCTCGATACAACATTCTTGAGGTACCATACCAGACACCCATAATTCACCCCTGCATTAATGAGAATGTTTAAAAAAAATCACACTTTTGAACCCAAACTGCATTACATTTGTTCATTAACATGCATACGCATTAGATATTGTACTGCTGCAGGAAATTAGAAATGACACTTTGTGTTTGACAATCCATTATAATGGATTAAGTTGATTATATGGTATATTACGCATTGTTTATAATTTTTGAATTCAGTATTACAATCTCTCCTCCACATTTACAATGAGTCAATAACATCCTGACTGTTTACCACAAATAAAAATACATGCTCAAATATAATTCAAATAATCTAAAAAAAAAAATGTTTTACTCAAATCTGATTTTAAATCTCCAAAACTAATTTATGTAAGAATCAGCCTTCATATCAAAAGGTTTTTAAGATCATGAGAAATACATATTCATGTCAAGTGTGTCCAAAGTTTTGACTGGAAGTGTATTTTTAGATTCTTCCTGGTCGCTCCAGATCTTCCAGATCTATAGAGGCAGATCACAAGTGGCAGTTCTATTAACCTCGGTTCAGATCCAGAGAGAATACAGTATGAATAGTCTCCCTGTACAGTATGATTAATTCCCTCTATTACAGGAAGTAGCTACAATGATGGGGCTGGACACGAGGAAGACTTCATCCCTGTGGAAGGACCAGGCTCTGGTGGAGATCAACATCGCTGTCCTTTATAGCTTTCAGGTAGGATGAATACATATGGATGGATGAATCTCAGGATAATATGTCAGAATCATATTTAAAATCATAACGAAAATATAGCCTATTTTAGTATCATTAATAGTTTGGACATGTGGCTTCATTTTCATCTATCGATCCATAGATCTATCTATAGCGTTTTTTAGCTATTAAAATCAGTATAATTTACAAGCAGTACAATAAATACTACCACAGTTTAGATATTAATACTTTATTTTACTTTTTCATTTTAATTTGACGTGAAGATGTGTTGACTTGGCATGTAAATAACGTCACAACATCAAAAAAGCCCCTAAAAGTAGGCTTTATTGTCTTTTATACGAAATATAATTTTTTTCTTCGTTTGATTTTGTTGTTCACCCACATGTAATCTTAAACTCAGCCTTATTTTCTGTCACGTTTATTTATATTTGCCAGTATCTCATTTTTCAGTCCATTTCTTTACACAGCTTCTCCAAGAGCCTAAAAGCAAATCCCTGTGTTCACATTTATGCAGCATTCATAGAGACTCGTGCAAGCAGACAAAACATTAACCGGCTTTCACAAATCAAAGAGGCTGAATCCCTTCTGTTCTATTTATTATAGTTAAGCACCTTGGACATTTAACTGAAAGCTCATGTGACTGAAGAAGTATGTTTATTGATATTTATTGCACACCCCCTGCAGTTTGTTTACCCACAAGACCTTATTCCTTGCTTAAAAGGCTTTTACTGTACGGTTTCAACACTGATAAACTAATTAGATGTTAGTAAGTAGCCGTGTTCAGTTTCTTATCTTTCATAATTGCGGATGGAGTCAAAACAATGACAGATAACAATTAAATCTTCTTGGAAAAGTAGATGTGCTGCAGTACAAGCCAATCTGAGGATTTAATAGCAGGTTGTATTGACTTACGTCAACATGCTGCATTAAGCATTACAAGCTATCTAAAATGCATTTGAAAATAACCATGTCCATGAATGCAAAAAATTATGGGCATTGTTGCTGTTCGTACTGGATTTGTGTCAGATAAAAAAGCACAATTTTGGGATTGCACAATATTGTGGACATTTCCTTTGTCAAGCATTGACATTTTATTGCATTTAATACTTCATGATTCTATTATAGAACATCTGATAATTGTATATTATATTAAAAGACAATATACTTTTCAAAACAAGTACTTCAGAATACTAAGCAAACCCCAAAAAGCCTCTTTTATTTTTATTATTTTTAGCTGATATCAGCTCCGTGTTGATTTGCTTCACATGCTGAATTTAACTTCCGTTTTGGTCTTTTTATAGCTGTTTTTTTTTTTTTCAGCCAGGAAGTTAGAAGTCTCACTTTTTCCAATTTTTCCTTTATAGATGTCAAAGGTTACCATAGTAGACCATCACTCGGCCACTGAGTCCTTCATGAAGCACATGGAGAATGAGTACAGGGTGAGGGGAGGCTGCCCGGGTGACTGGGTTTGGATAGTGCCGCCCATGTCAGGCAGCATTACACCTGTTTTCCATCAGGAAATGCTCAACTATCGCCTAACACCTTCCTTTGAATACCAGGTAGGTCTTTTGTCCAGTTTATGTTTAAGTTTGACTTATTAGTAAAGTCATAAATATAACATAAGCATTAAAGTACCCCTTTTCTGTAGTGTGTTATCAGTGCTGGGTAGTTGCTGATTACATGTAATATGGATAATGTAATCAGATTCCAAAAATTAAGTACTTTTAATTAGATTATATTCCATTTTAAAATACTCGTAATCAGACTACAGTATTTTTTTATCAATTAAATGATTACAAATTATTCTCACAATGGCAGTAAATTAAGTAAAAAAGGTTTGTGGAATTCACCCTTTACCATGAGTTTGATTGACAGGTGATCTGACCAGTCATAAAACTGAATCTGCCATTTTGTTCAAGAAACAAACCAGACAGGAGAGTTAGTAGACTCTTTCCGCCATTGAAACAACATACTTTCTGATGTTCATTCATGTTTATTTCCTGCTATAACTAGTAGGAAGAGATGATCAGTTCCTCTTGAACTAAGGCGCCACAGCAATCTGTCACGGCACATTAAAGAGCCACAAAACAGTATTTATTGTTTGAATTTGTTAAAAAAATGACAAAATTGGAAAGCTGAGACTTTGTTTCATACCAAAAGTAACCTGCTCTGTCTTGTCTGTCGGCGCATTGTCAGTGTCAAGATTATCCTATTCAAATCAATGTGATAAATGAGTTACTGTAGGTCAAAAGCAATCTAAAAGTAAACAAAAAGTAGTCAGATTATATTACCTAAAATGTAATATGTAAAATGTAAAATTGTAATATTACCTAATATGTATCTGATTACGTTACTAACTACAGTTTTTGTCGTGTAATTTGGAATCAGTAACTGATTACAATTTGTAAGTAATCTACGTAAGTAAATTACGTAAGTAATTGTGTGTTATATAGCTGTTTGTGAATGTAAAAGGTCTGCAAAAGAAAGAACCAATTCTGAACTGCCTAAGTAGGCTTGTAATAAATTTGCGTAAAGCCAGCCCATAGTTTTCACTGGCTATCGCGAACATCCACTTTGACGCGCCCTCAAACACTTTAGCTGAGACTGAAAGAAACAATCGGCAGATGTAAAAAGCTAATATTATGATATAAACAAACAACACTACTGTTACATGACTTCAACGTCACCACCACTAAGCAGACAACTCTTTCAATCTTTATTTAAAATCTACATATTGGAAAGTTTGAGTTTGAATAGTTTGCAAGACTGCGAGTATAAATACAATAAGGCTGTAAAAGTGGACTATTGAGTAGATGAGTTTACCTGATCAGCGTGATGACGTTTAATTTCTCACCAACCTCTGTCCCATTTAGCCAATGAAAGAAATAAAACAATCAGCCTATTGTGCTCATAATTGAAATGAGCTCTGCAGCTTTCTCTCTCTCTCTCTCTCTCTCTCTCACTCTCCAGCCTGACCCATGGAACACTCACGTGTGGAAAGGGGTGAATGGAACACCCACAAAGAAAAGAGCGATTGGATTCAAGAAACTTGCCAAGTGAGTGGGTGAAGATCTCGAGACCTTTGCGCTGTTTGTTTTTGTCTTGAGCACAAAGTGTATGCTGAGTTTAACCTGCACAACGCTTCTGAGGCTGGCCGTCTGCAGCGCTCCAAATCTTTGCCAGCCTTTTATTGTAATTTTAACCCTTAGCTCAGGAACTTCAGTAAGTGGTTGTGATAATAGCTGTTTAAGAGTGCTTTCCAGCATATTTTCCTCACAATAATGCTGGAACGGCTGCAAATAGTGTGAGTCTAACTCACTGAATCACACTCAGGTGTAATCAGGTTTCCTTTCAGTGTCCCTTTAATGTTCAGCCTCTGTGCTATTACAGTAATTGCCTGCAGGATATAAGTAGCTATGTTTATGTGATTGTGTGGTCACGGAAATGAGGGGAAAGTGTCTGTCAGTGTGTTAAACTCTTACTAAGAGATCATATTCAGGAATTGCAATGCACATTGCCACAATCGATGAGATTTTTAGTGCAACAATTCATCCTTGCTGACATTATAACATGTTACCCAGGAAAAAGACTATAAAAGACTTATATTCAGGAATATAATCGATTTGACTACACTGACACTATCGAATGAGAACAAAACTAACCCCAACCCTTACTGAATTGAGCTGGATGTTGGCACTATTGCCAAGGGTTGCCAGGTTTTCACAAGAAAACCCACCCAATTGCTACTCAAAATTAGCCCAACACACTAACCCTGCTTGAATAAATCTCAATCTCAGGTAGATTATTTGTAGTCTCATTCATCAGTTAGAACAGGCGCCTCAACCCTTGTGGTGTGTGTGTGTGTGTGTGTTTGTTTGACAGCAGCAGTTCTAGATCTTGGAAGAATGACCAAGCAGACAAGTAAATATATATATATATATATATATATATATATATATATATATATATATATATATATATATATATATATATATATATATATATATATTTTTTTTTTTTTTTTTTTTTAGAAAATATTAACTGTCCCCCAGTAAAAAATGTCATTCCAGGTGGTAAAATACTCTTTTTGGCAGGGGTTCTCCTGGTAAAATTCTCATTCCAGGTGCTAAATATCATGTTATTTGGGGTCGTTTCAACCCGCAGACGTGAAAAACAACCCATTGCAACAGTGTTAAAGTAGCCCAATAACGCGGGAAAACTGAAAACTTGCCAACACTGCTATTGCCTTCTGTAGAGTTTATAATTTTTCAGAATTGATTAATTTTGCAACATAGACACTGTTTTGAACTGAAATGAATCAACATTGAACTAACTTGAGCTGAATAATGACACTATTGTCTTCTGCAGAGCTGCTTATAGCTGAAATTAACTTTTGAAAAATAGCTTTTCACTGTTATATGGTAGGGGGCGCTAATACACATCTTCTGAAAGTGTAGAGAATCTCTTGATCAAAACAGGAAAAAAAGGAGCAGAAACAAGCGATAAAAGCATTGCTTATGCACGTTGCAGTCTTTTTTTTTAAACAAAACAAAAGCACTAGATTTTCTCAGCTTTTTGTTCAAAATGTTGCTTTTTTTATGAAACTTACCCACTTTTAAGTGTTGATAAAAAAGAATGCATAAAGGTAGAATAAAATGTCTTGTTGTTGTTGTTGTTGTTGTTGTTTGTTTGTTTAAAATAAGAGGCTCTTTTCCTTCCTTTGATACATTGCATGTTCAGATATTCATACAAAATATTCTGGAGGCCATTCAATTTTTGTGAAAATGATCAAAAATGCTGACAACTTAAAAAAAACGCTGGCGGGAAAGAATTAATGAACTTTACAAAGTTACTGAACTGAATCAACACCAAACTAACTTGAGTTGAAGGACACTATTGACACTATTGTCTTTTTAAAGCTGGTTTACATCAGAATTTGAATTTCTTAGATCTGATGAAGTTTGTATCATTGATTCTGTTATTTTCTTGTTTACTACTGCTTTCAGTATCTGTATTGCAAATCTGTATTGCATAAAGCACTATATACAGTAATGACATATTGACATTGACATCTGACATGTTTGTGTGCGACTTGCAGGGCTGTGAAATTCTCCGCCAAACTCATGGGGCAGGCCATGGCCAAGAGAGTCAAAGCCACCATCTTGTTCGCCACAGAAACTGGGAAATCGCAGGACTATGCAAAAACACTCTGTGAGATTTTCAAGCACGCGTTTGATGCCAAGGTAAGAATGACGGGCTTATTGAACCACACATAATAGATTGACATCTGTGTGTGATTCTTAAAACCCTTCCTGTTCATCCCAGATCAGTGCCTCCAGTGGATTTGCACGTAAACACTGATGTAAACAAAATGACAAAGAATATTGACACAAGACATGTATATCCGCATATCCCCTTATGGTTTCACAACCAAAATCTCTCTTCCAATTCAAGGCTATTTTCACACCAAAGTGCACTATGCGAGAGCTTACGCAAATGTGTCTTTTGACCCAATTTCCTTTGCTCCAGTGCCATAAAATGGCAAGAATCAATACACCCATGCATTGAGCTGTAGGTTAAGATAAGATCACATTACACTCCAAGCTATGTGACATCTCAAACAAGAGTATTGAGTCCATCAAGTATTTAGCCTTGGGATAGCATTTAAATGCAAAGTTATTTTTATAATCTAGCAGAATAATCAATCTTGTTCATGTGTGCTTGTTATTACGTGATTTACATGCAGATGACGCAGATATACCACTTCTCTCTCTATTTCTGCATGTCCTGAAGGCGTTTGCCCTGCCACACGCACTGATGCGTCTTTTCTGTTAATTGTATCATGGCGCATTAGCTGCTCGTTAGACACCGTACAAACTGTTCATTACTGCTACACCCCTTTTGGCGGTATGTCAGGATCAAGAGATAACGTGCCTCCCATTCCTGATGCACATTGTGTGATTTTTCACACTCGAAATCTCTCCGAACGCTTATCTAATAGTCAAACTTTTGCTTCTGGCTTACAAATGAGACAGAAAAACCAATCATGTCTAGTGGAGGAAGTATTATGTATGTTCTCACAAACAGTACTAGTAATTAGATTACATGCTTGCTGGTGCAAAACTGGCCTCTGTGATGAAAGGGAGCTCTAGGTGGTTGCTTGCTTGCTCCCTACTTCAGTTGATTGATTGATTGATTTGATTGATTAATTGTTGTAGTTCAAACAGAAGATTGAATTATACTACAGTATAATACTTGGGATTTGAGTAAAGGTCTTATCTAAGTGAAAGCCTTAGCCTCGCATATGTATTAGTTCAGTAAAAATAATATGACAGACATGTTGCTCTTGTGGGAAAATGTAAAATAAATAAAAAAGTGGCATAATGCACAACAATGCCGTTTTTTTTTTTTTTAGATGGGTATATATGATAATACATAGATATATGATGTTTATATTAGGGGTGTAACAGTACACAGAAGTCACAGTTCAGTACACTCTAAAAAATGCTGGGTTAAAAACATCCCAAGTTGGACTGAAAATGGACAAACCCAGCAATTGGGTTGTTTTAACCCAGTGGTAGGGTCAAATGTTTGTCCAATCTGCTGGGTAGTTTTATTTAACTCAATTATTGTTTAAAAATTACGGTATTGCTTAATTAAAATTAACCCAAAGTATGTTGGAAATGAACATTTATTAATGTCCAATGAATAATTATTAAACAATAAACATTTATTAAATTGCTTATTAATAAATGTATATTAATAAACTATTAAACTATTAAATTTATATGAATAAAATATTAAAGCTTATTAATAAACATTCACCTTTTGTCTATTATTGTTGTCTCTAATTGCATCTGGTTTTTAATTTCCCAACTATTTTGGGTTCATTTTAAGCTAGTCATATAGCAATTTTCAAACAATAGTTGGGTTAAATAAAACTACCCAGCAGGTTGGGCAAACACTTAACCCAACCGCTGGGTTATAACAGCGCAATCGCTGGGTTTGTCCATTTTCAACCCAACTTGGGTTGTTTTTAACCCAGCATTTTTTAGAGTGTACATTCCTCAGTTTTGGGGTCACGGATCAGTAAGATTTCAGTACAGTAGCCAAAATGGTCACGCTTTAAAAGTTTAGTTTCCAATTGTCTATGACTTTTGCCTCAATAAATTGCTGCTTATTAATAGTTAGAAAGGTAGTTGTTAAATTTAGGTATTGGGTAGGATTATGGGATGTAGAATAAGTTCATGCAGAATAAGGCAATAATATGTGCTTTATAAGTACTAATAAACAGCCAACATCCTAGTATGGATGCTAAAAAAGCAACTAGTTATTAGTGAAGATTGGACCCTAAACTAAAGTGTTACCGGACAACGGAACAAATCCACAATGCTATTTTCTATTATTTTATTTTGAACAGAAAGTAGTGCAAATCACAGTTTGTTCCATTTAGTCCCCTACTTGGTACAGTACAGCTTCCAATAGTGTAGTAAGCACTAAGCAGTAGGTCATATTTTTTTTGCAGGGCTAATAAAAAACAAAAGGTGTTTAATCACAATCAGCTACAAACTGAAAAGCATCTCGTGTTATAAAAGTAAAAAAATAAATAGATTAATGAAAAATAAAACTTGTGCTTTAGGAGTGTTACAATTTGCTCTACTCAAACAATATTTAAACATTCAAATCTTAAGCCCAAACCCTCCTATACTTAATTTTGACCTTTCAAAGAATTCTCTTTTGTCCATGAGCGCAGAAAGATGCATTCGACACTGCATTTGGCTGTTTCTCAATATGCGTTCTTAAGCGATCTTGCGTCCTTGTGTTCTTGCTCTACGTCGTCATCAACTGTCGAAATACAGTTCCAATTCTCAAGAACGCAAGAACAGAGAACGCATGAAAGTACCCAGATGTCGAGGATGCATCGAATGCAAACTTGAGAGAATCAAACCGTTAAAAATCCCAGAGGACGCTGCGGGCGGTCGACATACGGAAGCCTGTAAACTTTAAAGTTCTCGTTCTCACTTATGAGATTCCCACTACAAGCTCGCAAATACGTGATGGCTCGTGAAAGTAAACCGTTTGTTTTGCTTAATTTTAATAAAGTGATAACGTGAAGAAAGCCTGCAGTATTTTTATTGGAATATAAAAAATAATCTTAATATTGACAAAGCCTGTAGGCCTAACACAAAGGCTACTCATTTTCATAAATACACACTGTGAAATAAAAAGATAGGCTATAAAATTATGTGAAAACAATGTTTATATGTCTATAATAATGTGAAAAAAAAAATCTTTTAATAGGTTATGATAATTGTTTGTGATGTTATGTTGTATTTATTGTGCATTAGCCACTTATAATATGCTGAGACGGTCAGTTGAGCAACAAGATTAATCGCAGCACATCTCAATTCTCAAACGATGTGTTCTGTGTCCTCGCGTCCTTTCCGAGTTTGTTCTTTCAAGGTCGCCTGGCAAGACCGGTCTCCACGAGAACGCAAGTCCGTTCTCTGCGTTCTTGGAATTGAGAAACATGTGATTTGCGTATGTGCTGCTTCTTCTTCTGCTTTTTTTCCTGTTGTGGTGGTTAGCAAACAGCGTTGTATTTCTGTGCACGCCCCCTTCTGGATTGGAGAGTGAATCGCCCGTGACTGACTGTATTCGTCGTCCGATTGCATGCACTGAAGCGTGATGTCCGAACCGTACGGCTCAGGACAAATATAAGAAATGTATGTTGAGCAGCAAATAGGAATATTAGAACGAAAGGATCATTGACACTAAAGACTGGAGTATTGATGCTGAAAATTCAGCTTTCCCATCACAGGAATAAATTACATTTCAAAATGTATTTAAATAGAAAACAGTTACTGTAAATTGTAATAATATTTCATAATATTATGGCTTTTACTGTATTTTTGTTCAAATAAATGGTCTTGGTGAACATAACACACTGCTTTCAAAAACATTTTTTAAAAAACAAACAAACTTTTGAACACATAAGCACAATTAAGCACATTTCCCCACATTTTTCATTACTATAATGTGAAAAAATCACATTCCCTGTTCCAGTCACATTCCCTGACTCTCCTCAATGTAATTTCAGTAACACTTTTTATTTGCTAGCTCATTTTAACTAATGCAGCTAAATAATGTCATGGACCCTTATTGTAAAGTGTTACTGTAATTTCTTCTCTCCTCTCTCATATGTCTATAATGAAAAGTGGCATAAAACACAACAGTAGTACTAATGCAACTATTTAGATGGATGATGTTTACTGAGGTCATAATATCATGTACATACTGTATATAGCAGCATAAGTAATGTGTATAATGCAGTATAATATGATCCTGCAGGTGACGTCCATGGATGAATATGACACAGTCGATTTGGAACACGAGACGCTTGTGTTAGTGGTGACAAGCACGTTCGGCAATGGGGACCCTCCTGAAAATGGAGAGGTGAGTTATTAAAATACAAGTTTGCTTTCATACGCTAGTGTTTCACTGAGCACATCAATCATTTTCTTCTGCTTTGAATCTAATTGTCAACACTTTACAACACAACAGAATGTGCTCATCGTGATGATAAAGGACTTCACACATATACTGTACAGTGGAGAACCTGCATTATGCTGACAGGTCCTGGTTGAATTTGTGATTGTGAACATGCGTGGGAAGGGCCGGTAACTTCACTCCTGTTTCTCTTTCTCCCTTTTTCCACTCTACAGAAATTTGGTGCAGCTCTGATGGAGATGAGACATCCCACCACCAGCGTAGAGGACAGAAAGTGAGTGTGTGTGCACGAGTGGAGATGCAAGCGAATGATTTTCTTCTCATCCTCCCACCCATCTGCTTTCCCATAATTAATTTTTTTCAGTGTTTCAGTTCACACACCTACGCAAAGTCTAACATATATGCATCAGACATACACATTTACGCATAACATGCATTTCTTCTCTATACGCTCAAACCATTCACATAAATGCACAAAGAAATCTCTCTCTCTCTTTCTCTCTCTCAGGACGTACAAAGTGCGTTTTAACAGTGTTTCTTCATATTCTGATACCCGTAAATCCTCCAGCGACGAACCTGAAACCAAAGCCAACTTTGAGAGCACTGGACCACTTGCTAATGTCAGGTACTTGTAGTGCCTGTATGTGTATGTATGTGACTTTGTGTAGATCTGTATACTTTGAAAAAACAACAAAAAAACAACAACAAAGTAGTAAGTACATGTCTGGGTTATTCCATCTCAAAATCAGTTTTTTTTAGGATTAGGATAAACTATGCCACAATACAATTAAAAAATATATATGTTTTTGCATTTAAAAAAGCACAATTAAGTACTATTCCCCTTAGATTCTCTCTATATTTTTAAATTGTATTTAAGTGTTGATTAATCATGTGAATATTTATTGTACTTTTATTCTTTAATTGATAACTGATTTCAAAGGGTGAATTATTACATAATTAAGGGAAAACGTTGCAAACCTAAATTAGGCCTAAATTTCATAAAATAAATACTTTCTTCATACAAAATATATTTACTTATTTTACTAGATTCTTTTGTATTTTTCTCTTAAGGATTATTATTTTTAAGTTTTTGCATTGTGGCATATTTATCTAAACACATAATATCTAACATCCTCAACAACTGCCTAAAAAAAAACTATTTCCAATTTTGTGGTGACTTGGACTTGTTTTTCATGATATTGTCCTATATGTCTTTATGTACATGTGTGCATTTCTTCTGGTATCTGTCACTAAATTTAAAGGGTTAGTTCACCCAAAAATGAAAATTCTGTCATTTTATCATTAATTACTCATCTTTGGAACACAAATTAAGATCACCTTCATTTTCAGAACACAAATTAATGAAATCAAAAATTCTGACGTAGAACTCAAAAGTGCTGCACTGTGTTTACTACGTCAACTGTGTAGGAGATTGACATGGAAGAGAAGAAATTGTTGAATAAAGTCATTATTTTTGTTTGTTTTTTGCGCACAAAAAGTATTCTCGTCGCTTCATAACATTAAGATTGAACCACTGGACTAATATAACGATGTCTTTACTACCTTTCTGGGCCTTGAAAGTGGTAATAGTGTTGGCAGTCTATCAGAGGCCAGAAAGCTCACGAATTTCATCAAAAATATCTTAATTTGTGTTCCAAATATGAAGGTCTTACAGGTTTGGAACGACATGAGGTTGAGTAATTAATGACAGAATTTTAATTTTTGGGTGAACTAACCCGTTAAGTTCATCAACTTCTTCAAAACTAAAATACAAAGCACCTAAGAGCAGAGAACAACCATCTAAAATAACTTTAGTTTTGAAAAGAAATTCCATCCTAAAGCAATCAAAAGAAATTTCACACTTTTTGCATGTATGTGTGCATATGCTTGCGTAACATCCTCTCTGGCCTTGAATTTCATCCTGTTTCATAGTTTAGGATCAAAGCTCACAGCCTCTGGCCTGATGTCCACAACCATCCCACTCTTATAATTTACTTGGTTTTGTATATACGGTGTATCTTCTTGTGTGTGTTGTTGTTTGTGTTCATGTGCTTCAAGTGTTTTCAACACTTCGTTTCTCCCATGCAGATTCTCTGTGTTTGGCCTTGGCTCCCGGGCATACCCACACTTCTGTGCGTTTGCCCACGCAGTGGACACGCTGTTCGAAGAGCTTGGTGGGGAACGAATAATGCGCATGGGAGAGGGAGACGAACTCTGTGGCCAAGAGGAATCCTTCAGAACATGGGCCAGAAAGGTCTTTAAGGTACTGCCCTAAGCGAGCAGTGGGCTGCAGTCACTACTTTGCATTGATTGTTTATTCATTCAGTATTCAAACACATATGCACAATTTTATTTTATTGAACTTGAAATGGATTTTTCCATTTTTTTCCATTTTTGTTTTTCTTATTTCATATGTCAGGCTTAACAGGGTTAAATAAAACCATTTAATTTAGGTTTGTTTTGTTTTTTTAGACATTTTTAAGCTTAATAAAAAGATGTAAAGTGTATATTTCTTGCACTGCACTTACACTTATGGTTTAGCTCATGATACATCATAAAAAGTTGTCAAGAATTTGTTTTGATCCTTTTTTTGTCCTTTTTATCCCAGGCTGCATGTGACGTTTTCTGTGTCGGCGATGATGTTAATATCGAGAAAGCAAACGATTCCTTGATTAGTAACGATCGCAGCTGGAAGAAAAGCAAGTTCCGGATGACATACACAGCAGAGGCACCGACGCTAACACAAGGTACATTGCAGCTCTAGTGCCTTTCATTTATTAAGGAATGACTCATTTCAGAAAGCCAATAAGCTTTTATCAAATTAAATGATACTTAAAGTCTTCCCCTGTGAATGGCGAAGCTTTTTTATTTGCCACAAAATTTATGACGCATGCCAACTGACTCTTGAAGGGACTGCCATTTTAGTGGCTCATTAGCTTGACACAGATTGTCTCAGCGCCGTTTTAGCATTACCCAGAGGATTGTAAACACTTCTTATTCAACTGATGAAAGTGTAAACAATGCCTTTAAGGCTTCCGGATCTGATTTCTTATATCATAGACTTTTTTGCTATTGCATCTAAAGTCCTCAAAATGATCTTGAAATGGGCGGCTTGGCTCCATAATGAGTTTTATAGCAAATCAAGTTGTAGGGCCGCTAAATTGTATAGTCTAATTCCACACAGCACATTTTTAACTGTTGATTGGTTTTTGTATCCACTCTCAGCACTTTACAGCATCCATAAGAAGAAAGTTTATGGGGCCAAATTTCTGCAGAGACAGAACCTACAAAGTGCCAGATCAAAGTATGTTTTTTGCTAATATTCTGTCCAATTTCAAATGATCTCATATTTACGTTGTCATGAAAGTCTTTCACATTACGTTTGACTGAGTTCTGCCTTAAAAAAAACTTTAAAAAGTTACTAAACCTTCCTTAGCAATTGTTGCTATCTCTGCCATATTTTCTGAGAAGCTTTTGCTCTTTTCTAATGTAAATCTATGTAGGATTGGTGTGTTTGTATAGTTTTCAACTGAGTTTTTCAAAAAATTATTATAAAATGCTATTTCCATATTGTTGCAATCATTTATTAAACCCTGAAAAGTTAGGAAATTAAGGAAAAGTGAGCTAAATTAATGTCAATAACATAAAGCTAATTTAAGCCTTGAGTTTTTAATCATGTTACTGTAAAATGTAACAATTTATTTTAAGAAAAATGGCAGATAAAATGCTTTTCAATGTCAGACTTCACTCCAGCCTATTATAGCAAAAGTACCCAATGGGGCAAAGTGTATCAAATTGCTATTGTGTATGAATATATCTTTTGTAATCTCTTTAATAATGACTGCAACTGTTTCATATTACGTTTTCTTCCTGTCCATCAGCCGATCAACTATATTTGTACGTCTTGATGCCAACAATCACGAGACCCTGAAATACCTGCCTGGTGACCATTTAGGAGTTTTCCCTGGCAACAACGAAGATCTAGTTACAACTCTTATCGAGAAGCTGGAGGACGCACCTCCTGTCAATCAAATTGTGAAAGTGGAGTTCTTAGTGGAGAGAAACACAGCATTGGGTAACTATGAAATAC
Source organism: Chanodichthys erythropterus (assembly GCF_024489055.1). Classification (NCBI taxonomy): domain Eukaryota; kingdom Metazoa; phylum Chordata; class Actinopteri; order Cypriniformes; family Xenocyprididae; genus Chanodichthys; species Chanodichthys erythropterus. The sequence continues at coordinate 20,804,432 of NC_090233.1, read as the reverse complement.
ATGCAAATATGTTTTTTTTTTCTTGTCAAAAAAAAAAAAAAAAAAAAACACATTTTTATTATAAAACTATATGAAATACTATTCATACTATGGGACTGAATGCTTGAATATGATTGGTTGACAAACATTCTACAAACATTTCATGGAAAAGCACGGCTAAAGTAGTTCCAGGCAGGTCTTGACCACATTACATGTCCAGATCACTACACTAAATGATTTCAGTTATTTCAAAGGTCCTTACAGCCTACAACAGCAAAAGAACTAAAACCCACAACGACACGACCAAGCAAATAAATATAGTAAACAATAGGATAAAAACGACAAATTATTTCCAAACTGTAAAAAAATATTTTTATGATTTGTCAAATCAACTTCAGTAAATAATGTGGTTCGGATAACATATTATTTTGAGTTTCTGTTTATTAAACCAATGACCTTCATTGTATTAACTCAAATTTTTAATTTCATTGAACTCAGAAGTTTAAGTCAACCAGGTAATTTACTTTTTTAAGTTGCATGTTTTTCGCAACAATAGTGTTTTATTATGTAAAAAGCAACCTGATCTCATGGAAAAAACATACCTGTGGGAACATCATTGCAAAATGCAAAATACATACCAACACAGTAGGTACATAACACTGCAGTTTCCAACAGAAATGAACACTAGAGGCAGTAAAACAGCAAGTATTTTTAATCCTTTTCATACAGTTATGATTACAGGGTCAGATTATGGATTAATAAAGACTTGTTTTCATGTCTCCTTGCGCAATATTATGTTATGATCTCAAAAAACTTTTTACCATAGTACATGATTTGTAAACGAATACATTTTGGGCTTTGCATCGCTTAACAAGCTCCATATATTTCACTTTTCTGATGTAACAAAGGTTCCTTGTTAGCTCAGCTGATACAGAATTGTACTTGGGATGTGGAGGGCCTGGGTACGAATCCGGTGAAGCATGACTTATGATAAAAGAGCTCAAAGATGAGAGATCAAAAATGAAAACTAGCTAAAATGGCTAAAAGTAGGTTTAGGTGTAGTGTTGGTAAAACCTTATTTTAAAACGTAATGGAGCATTAAGTTTAGCGCCACTCACTGGACATATCAAATCAGAAATGCAAAACAAGCTAACACTTTATTTTAGTTATTTTCTTATTAGCATGCATAGAATATTGGCTATGTATTATTATTATTATTAAGCAGATATTAATGCCTTATTCTGCATGAACTTATTCTACATTCTTAATCCTACCCCATACCTAAACTTAACAACTAACTTATTAACTGTTAATAAGCAGTAAATTAGGAGTTTATTGAGGGAAATTTTGAAGTTAATCATTGATATGTGTTCCCTATACTTAAGTGTTGCAAAAAAAACAATGCAAAAAAAAAAAAACCCTAAAAAAACATACTAGATTCACGTTCATCTGTTTTGGATAAACAGAACACGCTTTTAGCGCCACTCAGTGGACAGTTCACATTATAACAGTCACAAAACATGAATGACGCAACGCATTTTCGTTTTGCAAAAATGTTCCCAAATGTAAATTTTTCCAATGAGCCTGGGCTGATGGAAAGCACATATCTCTTTCTCCCGCTCTCTCCTACTCAAATACACACACATACAGTACGGACACACACTCGCACAGATACATGTTGTCAGCGCTGCTCTGAAGATTTTATCAGTAAAATAGTTTAGCAACTTAAAAGCTACATTACATTTCTCACTAGCGATGTAGAAATAGTGCTGTTATTGAAGCAGATAAACTTACAGTTTTGCTATTAGTAGAAACGCTGCTGCCGAATACTGTTGCCAGATGCAGATTTAGGTAATTGACACAAGCTTAAAGGTGATAGAGAGGATTTTTTTCGTCGACTGAGAATCCAAAGACTGTTACTGAGTTTTTGAAATGAGCGCATGCGTAAGAACAACCCCCCTCCTTCACAGCTCATTTCAAAGGAACGCCTCCCAAAAATCGTGCATTGGAACATGAGTGTTTACCACCGGCATTCGCTGTGTCGTGTTTTTTGGATTCATTATGTCGGACTCACCGCAGGTAACTCATAATCTGTACTTGTTACTCCTGTCTCCTAACAAAAACATTGCATGCGGCGCCTGTGGAGTGTGGAAAGTTACTGGAGCGCGCAGCCGCGCTCGTCTCTCACAAGGAATGCCACGGCAGTGATTGACAAGCCAGAGGGCCAATCGTTTACGCGATGATCGCGTAAACGATTGGCTGATGTTTTTAAGGTCCTACCTCGTGCACAGATGATGTATATTAATATTATTCCTTTCAGTGCACCTAATAAATAGTCTTTTATCAGTTAGTAAAGACAGTTTCAAGTAATATTGCAAAAATGTATAAAACAAAACATCCTCTTTAGCACCTTTAATCTCTCTCTCTCTAATAACTGCATTAATGACTGCATTAGTCTGCTATCAGTGACTTTAAGCCTCTGTCACTAGCTCTTAAATGATGTTTTGAAATTAGCTACGGCGGCGTGGGATGAGGTGCGTAAGAATTAAGTCCTACACACGAGTGTTTAAGGACAAAAACCTGACAAATGTCTTGAAATACAACATCTGAACAATGTTTTGAGGTGTGGTAACCATAGTATAAGCGGAATAATTGACTCCGGGCCGTTGAATTATTAGAAAATAATGCACACCTGCTTCACATCATGGCTGCATTACCACCTCGGGTGTGCATTATTTTCTAATAATTCAATGGCCTTATTGCTTACATACTAATTATTCCTTACATACTAATCCAAAAATGAAAATATAATATGAAATGGAAAAAAGTATTCTAGAATAACAATCTAGCTTAATAGCAGCTTTAAATTGTTTCTTGCAAATGTCAACAAATGAAAAGCAACTTTCCAAATCAACTTGTCTTTCAATCATCTGCTTTGGTATCTTACGGAAAATGACAGAATCTACATAAAATAATCTGAAATGACATATCACTTTTGATGAACAAACAGAATGAGAACAGAGATGCAATGTTTCTAGTACTTTGTCCATATAAGTCTGCCAGTCCCCGTCCCCCCCACCCCCATTCAAACATTATTTTGATTTCTCCCCTTTGAACACAGAGGAAAGGCTTTCTCAATATGCCATTGTCTGTTGAACAGTGCGTTCACCAGGTGTTCTGGTGTTCACAATGAGTCAAAGATCAGGGTAACCTGGTCCATAGTGCTCATCATGTCACATTTACTGAAAAGTGAGCTAGCTTTCATTCATATCACTTACAATAACACTTACAACTGATATCCATCAGGATATTGTACTTAAAACAGATCCTGTATTCTGAGGGTTTATAAATTATACAATTCACTACTCAAAATGTATGCGCTGACATTGAGTAGATTAGCATTCACAAACTCATTATGCTTAACCTGACAATGTGTAAAGTGTGCATGCGCCTTTTTAAATAGTTAAAAATGATTTAAAAAAAAAAAGTGGTTTTGCTTTAAAGGTGCTAAAGAGGATGTTTTGTTTTATACATTCTTGCAATATTACTTGAAACTGTCTTTACTAACTGATAAAAGACTATTTATTAGGTGCACTGAAAGGAATAATATTAATATACATCATCTGTGCACGAGGTAGGGCCTTAAAAACATCAGCCAATCATTTACGTGATCATCACGTAAACAATTGGCCCTCTGGCTTGTCAATCACTTCCGTGACATTCCTTGTGAGAGACGTGCGCGGATTGGCCCTCTGGCTTGTCAATCACTGCCGTGACGTTCCTTGTGAGAGACGTGTGCGCTCCAGTAACTTTCCACACTCCACAGGCGCCGCATGCAATGTTTTTGTCAGGAGACAGGAGTAACAACTGCAGATTATGAGTTACCTGCGGTGAGTCCGACATAATGAATCCACTAACACGACACAGCGAATGCCGGTGGTAAACACTCGTGTTCCAATACTCATGCACGAGTTTTGGGAGGCGTTCCCTCGAAAGGAGGGGGGTTGTTCTTACGCATGCGCTAATTTCAAAAACTCAGTAACAGTCTTTGGTTTCTCAGTCGACGAAAAGATCCTCTTTATCACCTTTAATTTCACTGGCATTATGATGGCTTATTCAATGTTCGCACACAACAATAAAATCAAAAATTTAAATCTCATGTAAATGCAATTCTCTTGCATTGTTAGGTTTTTATAATAAGCTGATACTTGCTAGTTATCAGTGCAGTGTGCGTGTAAACACTCATTTTAACATTTGCATAGTGAATTGCAATTGTATCATATTATTAATCAATTGTAAAACATAATTTAGATGCCACATGACAAATCTCTATATACGATGAATGCAGAATTAATTTGCCTTGGATTCATTATAATCTATGACAGATATTTAGATTAAATAGACAATTTTGAGATCAAAACTTCACCGAGAGGGAAAGATTTTGATGCTGGCATGCTATTCCTTTGCAAATCTAACTGAATCAAAACAATTTTTGATGCCAAATGAAGTGCTTTCAATCACATTTCTATCAGGGTTTCATCTCTTGTGCCAGAGGCGCAGTCCCGTTTCTCTATTTGAGCCTTTACATTCTATTTGTTCTCTTTTGTTGAAGTTCTCCCTCATCATATATGGTTATTTATCTTGCCTCTGTGCATGGAAAGAATTATGATTATTTCACAGTTGTTGTGTTGAAGAGATAAGAGAAGGTGTTAAAGAGATACTACATATATTTTTGGTGGTACTGACCTATCATACAGGACCTATTATCAGAGTCTTTTAAAAAGGTTAGCTGAAGTGAGATTTCTCACCCTTTCTTGTTGAGAAATATGTCAGGATGACTGAAAACTGGCCAGTGACCTTTACAGAGGTAATATGAGGTTGCTGCAACTCTTTCTCCTTGATCTGGCAATCATTACAGATGTGGTCTCATTGAAGCCTGCATTATTGTGCACAAAAGAGGTATTTTAATAAAAGTAGGTGCCTTGGGCACATCATCAGGGTACAGTTCACTCAGAAATGAAAACTCTGTCATCATTTACTCATCCACATGTCCTTCTAATCCCATACAACTTTCTTTTTTTTTTTTGGAATACAAATGGAAAGGTGATGATAAAAAAATGATAAAACAAGCACCATGAAAGAAGTCCAAATTATCTGTCCACTATATTCCAAGTCCTCTGAAGGCATATAATAGTTTAATGTGTGAGGGGAAAAAAGCTACAATTTAAGTCATAGTTTGCTTAAATATTTTCCTCCACCATAACTCTCAAATCTCATCTGCATTTGTGAATATCTGAATGTCACATCAAGTTAGACTTCAGTGATGACAAACTACAGAAGAGATTTTCAGCGAATAATGACTTAAAGGATTAGTTCACTTCAGAATTAAAATTTCCTGACAATTTACTTATCCCCATGTCATCCAAGATGTTTATGTGTTTCTTTCGTCAGTCGAAAAGAAATTAAGGTTTTTAAGGAAAACATTCCAGGATTATTCTCCATATAGTGGACTTATACTGTATACATATACTGTATATAATGTTTTTGTTTTTTTGGAAAATGACCAATCATTTCACTAAATAAGACCCTTATTCCTCGTCTGGAATTGTTCAGAGCCCTTTGAAGCTTCACTGAAACAGCAATTTTGACCTTCAATTCGTTGAACCCTGGTGAAGTCCACTATATGGAGAATAATCCTGGAATGTTTTCCTCAAAAACCTTAATTTCTTTTCAACTGATGAAAGAAAGACATAAACATCTTGGATGACATGGGGATAAGTAAATTTTCAGGAAATTTTAATTCTGAAGAGAACTAATCTTTTCAATTTTAGTTTTTTTTTCTTACACCTATAATATGACTAAAATATAGTGCATACATCATACTTTTATTGAATTTTTGGCTTGATATCAATACATGTTGCCTTGATTTTTTTTTTTTTTTCTGCATGGAAAATAGGATTCTTAACAAATCAGAATCTCTTCATCTTCTTCAGGTGTGATAAGTAACTGGACAGATGAGAGTCGTATTCCGCCCTGTACCATCTATCAAGCTTTCAAATACTTCCTGGACATAACCACCCCTCCTAGTCCTCAATTATTGCAACAGTTTGCTCCTCTAGCAACTAATGAGAAACAGAGAAAGAGACTAGAGGTGCTCAGCAAGGTAAGAAAACACTGCATGCCTGCACACAAACTTGTGTGTTTCTCTAATTATCATGTGAGACATTTATTTGCATCAATACAAGCCGTGCTAAAGCTCAGTAATGATCTAAGACCCGTTTTCATACACCGTATTAGACAAAAGGTGTCACGTCTCCACATGCGTCCCTGCATTTTCCGCCTCAAATCGGCAGTAATTTTCTCAGTTTGATAACTTATTACCTGAAAATCAACCCCCTCCTCCCCACTTCCTTTTTTCCTCTCCCATGCCTGTCTTGCTCTCTCACACAAGCCTCTCAGCGTCAACTCAAAGACATGGAAATATTTCTCTTTCATTGCTTGTTCCCACTGAAAATGGCTGCTTAGTTAGTGAGTCATTCTTTTTTGGTTCAAATGATTCTGATGAAAGAATGGAGTGAAACAGAGGAGAAAGAGAGGTTCATGTCAGTGAGGATGGCAACTCCCCACAGTGTCTCTCTGCCTGATTAAAATAAACATACAATTTACTTCTGTATATTTTAAGCATTTATTTGGAAAACACTAGTGAAAGTTTGGGGTCGGTGAGATTTTTAAATGTTTTTAAAAAAGGTCTCTTAGGCTCACTAAGGCTGCATTTATTTGATCAAAAATACAGTAAAAATTGTGAAATATAATTAGAAGTTAAAGTAACTTTTATTTTATATATATTATAAAATGTAATTTATTCCCATGATGTCAGCTGAATTTTCAACATCATTATTCCAGTCTTTAGTGTCACATGATTCTTCAGAAATCATTCTAATATGCTGATTCGCGCTGTTTAATATTCCCGTGGAAACCATGATACATTTATATTTCAGTATTTTTGATGAATGGAAAGTTCAAAAGAACAGCATTAATTTAAAATGGAATTCTTCAGGTAATAGCTGAAGGTCAGAAAGGATCAAGAAATCTATGATGAAGAAATTATCAGGAAAAATGAGCAAGTAGTCTATATGATTTTTCCACCACTGTTTTTTGTAATTTTTTGAAGCCATATGATCAGGTAGTGTAATTAAAAATATACAGCTCTAGTAAAAACACTTTTATTGTATAAAAAAGAACATTGTGCTAAATAATAATTTATGTTCAAAATATCACATACTGTAGATTAGGATTGACATGATGGTGAGTACATGGTGTCAAAAACCCTCTTTAAAAGGAGAGATCTGAGAAAGACATTTCTGGCTCTGTTTTACACTCACATGATTAACGCTTATACGCAAATTACAACGTTGACAGTTTTTTTTTACTCGCTTCTTGCTGTCAATTCACGGCTTGCAGAATGTTTTGAACGTTTGCCATTCACGGCCACTCATCCAGAGCTCATGTGCCAAACCAGAGCTACTGAGAACATCATGTTGATGTCATGTGCTTCATTCTGTGTCTCCTCAGGGTTTGCAGGAGTATGAGGAGTGGAAGTGGTACAATAACCCCACCATAGTGGAGGTGTTGGAAGAGTTCCCGTCCCTCCAGATCCCCTCCACCCTGCTCTTGACCCAGCTACCCCTCTTACAGGCACGGTACTACTCCATCAGCTCCTCTCCAGACCTCTATCCGGGAGAGATCCACCTCACTGTGGCGGTGGTGTCCTATCGGCCCAAAGGTAATGAAAAAAAGAAAAGAAAAACCAGAGGGGATCGCAAAGGGGTTGCTTTTTCATAGTTCAGGAAACTTAATAATGTTGCTTATAATTTAAAAAAACAAAAAAAAAAAAAAAAAAAAACAGTAAAAATGCTACAATAAAAACCTTTTAAGATGTTAGCTGTAAGTTACCTTGCCATATATGGTGGAAAAATGGTTAAATGGTTTACCATTGCATAATATGTAATGTATGTAATATGTAATACAAGCAGTGTTGGGGGTAACGCATTACAAGTAACACGAGTAACACAATCAGATTACTTTTTTAAGTAACAAGTAAAGTAACGCATTAAAATTTAAAAGTAACGCATTTTAAATTTACAACAAAATATCAGTTACTTTTTCAAATAACTAACGCAAGTTACTTTATTTTCCCATTTATTGACTGACAGCTCTCCTGTCCCCAGGTTGAGAGAAAGAGGCGTTGTGTCACTAAGCTGTGTGAACATGATAGTTATTGCAGTTCTAGACTAAATGTGAGGATACATTTACTCATCTCACTTGCACAAAAACAGATTCAGTATTCCTCAAAATGAATAAAAACAGTGAAATCAGAAAACTCAGAACTGAACGCAAACCTGGACTAATTAAATGTTAAGTAATAAATATATACTTTATGCATTTAATCTCACTTTATTAACCTATGTCTTTGTTGCTGACCTTCAGTGTTCCAATTCAACCATACTAATAACAAAGTCCCTTTAAGGCAAGTCATTTCACTCGGCGGCCATCTTTGAAACGCCTCTTGGGCATCCTGGGCATCATGCAATCTCCTTGAATGGGGAAACATCAAATTCTCCAAAACTGTTCCCCAACCTTACGATTAAATTTCATATTTGAAATCACCAATGAAATCTAACAACAACCGGCTCATAAATTTAGTTTCTAAGCGCTCGAATCATGACAAAAAAACTGTATTTTTTAGGCTGGATCAAGCTAATGCGCATGCGCGTCTGACTGTTTCTATAGAAATCGGTGATTCTAACGGCTGCTGAAGTGACGCGACGACTTTACCAGTCGGCGATTGGCTCTTATTTAGAAGGTGGGACTTATTGCGCGTTACACTTTCTCCCATTCAAAACAATACAAGTGACACGTCTTGTGTTATTCTATAGTCTTTGCTAATAAGCAAAATTGACTTAGATAAACATCACTTTTTTTTTGCATTTCCTTCAGCATGAGCTTATTCTTTTCACTTTAGGTGTGAAAGAGCCTTTACATTTGCCAATAAAATATAACTTTGTTTTTTAATATACAAAAAAAAAAAAAAAAAGCTACTTTGCATAAAAAGTAAGATCATTTGTTACTTTTTTAGGTATTAATGCAATATTGTAACGCATTACATTCCACAATCACACACAAGTCAAATGAAGATCCACCGCTATGCTCCTCATACCAGAATCCAGTACAAAGACTATAGAATAACACAAGATGTGTCACTCGTATTGTTTTGAATGGGAGAAAGTGTAACGCTCAATATGGCGGAATAAGTCCCGCCTTCTAAATAAGAGCCAATCGGCGACCAATAAAGTCATCGCGTCACTGCAGCAGCCGTTAGAATCACCGGTTTCTATAGAAACAGTCAGACGCGCACCTCTGAAACATGGCAAAGAGACGCGCATTTAGGTCTGCGTATGCGCATTAGCTTGATCCAGCCTGAAAAATAAAATTTTTGTCATGATTCGAGCGTTTGGATAAAACATTTATAAGACAGCTGTTGTCAGATTTCATTGGTGATTTCAAATATGAAATGTAATCGTAAGGTTGGCGAACAGTTTTGGAGAATTTGATGTTTCCCCATTCAAAGAGAAGGGACTTTGGTCCAGTATCTCTTAAACATATTTTATTAAATTGTTATGGTTTAAGTTCTCGCAGGAATTATTTTACTATACCTATTGTTTTTTGGTTTTTTTAAAACCTGTTACTCACCATGAAAATAGCCAAGGAGGCTGGCATGGTGTTAAAACACCAATCGACCAGCTGTTATTTAGTAAATGTTTATTGCATTATTTTAGTGTCTTGTGTTTCACTGACTAATGGTGTTTTTTTCTTTGATTGCATGACACTGTGCACATTTATACACAAGTATTGGCCTTGTTTTATGGACAGGCCACTTATTATGAACTCTGATTCATCATGTGATTTTCTGTTTTACCACCTGCATTATTAAGGTGATTATTAGTATATTTTAAGGCAAAAAGCAGATTTTGATAATTCAAGTAATAATACCTAAAACAATGTGACTGTGTTATTTTCTGGCAACCACAGCTGCAGTTTTTTTAATCATCAATTTAACAGAACATTTTTTCGAGTGAGATTTTAAAATTACTTATAAAATTACTTGTAAAAAAATAGAATCAAATAAAACAGTATGTACCGTATATGTATGTACTCTACATCACAGCTAAATTTGATTCTATCCATATACACCACAAGCAATAGCAAACTCATATTAAATTGCATAATAGACATTATATACCTGCAATTAACATTTTTTTTGTTTGTTAGTTTGTGGGGTTTTTTTTATGTCAATGTGCAGAGATACACTGATGTAATAAGTGATTTAAGCAGTCTTTCAGAGACCCTCTATTTGATGAAAGCTAATGGTCACCAGAAACACATTTGAGATGCAAGTTTGTACCAGGTGTTAACAGTAATGTATCTCAGCTGATCACTTTAACACCAGATGTTCAAAGCAGGTGTAAACAGGACCTGATGTTGTGTTTAACCAATGCAATCCACTTCACAGTGTTTTCCAGTGCTTCTTTGTCACTCATTTCAAACTGTGAGTGTCACACTAAACAGCCTCTCACTTTCAATGACATACAGCCTGAAAACTCACATTTCCCCAACAGCGGTATCGTATGAATAATTGGGTGCTTAATAAGAGACTATGAACTTAATTAGCAATTTGACTGAAGTGCCTAATGAATTGTGAATAATCTGTATTGTCAAAAGAGAAACCAGGCTGATTGTCTGTGGTATTAGACTGTTCATCTAGTAACTGCTCATTTATTTTAAAGATAGGGACTACATAAAAATTAAAAGATCAAATTAATTCTAGATCTACTCATTTGCTGTTAAGCCTTTTTTGTTATCATGCGCAAAAGAGAGAAACTGTGATCTAATCTCTTTTCCACATTTTTAATGCATTGTAAACATGTAATTATGTGCATAATGGCGTAATTGGCGGTTAAAATATAGCAATTTCACTCCATTTGAAGCAAGTGATGTCAGCCCTGTGCAGTCCTAAATTGCCAGGCATTAGATCAGTGTCAGAGGATGTCAGGTTAAAGGATTATGTGCTTTATTCCGGATAGATGGAGAGGGTCCCGTACACCATGGAGTGTGTTCCTCCTGGCTCAACAGCTTGGAAGAAGATGATACGGTGCCATGCTTTGTCAGAGGGTAAAGCGTTTATACACTTCTCACATATGTCCACTGAGGGTAGTTTTCTTGTGGATTTGATGGAATCAAATGATGTATTTTGTGTTTCAGGGCTCCAACATTCCGTATGCCTAAAGACAGCCAGGTTCCGTGTATTCTGATTGGTCCAGGCACTGGAATTGCTCCATTCAGAAGTTTCTGGCAGCAGAGACTCTATGATATTGAAAATAAGGGTATGCTTATTATTGCTTCTAAGTTTAAATTCTAAGTTCTGAGAAAGGAAAGTGTCTTGGGTTTGATTAATTTTTTACTTTGTTATTTAATACATTTTCAAGTGTGACTTTTCACACTTATATATGACCCTGGACCACAAAACCAGTCATAAGTCGCGAGGGTATATTTGTAGCGATAGCTAACAATACATTGTATGTTTCAAAATGATCGATTTTATTCCATGAAGATATTTTGTAAATTTCCTACTGTAAATATATATAAAAATGTGTTTTTGTGAGTGTATATGCGTTGCTAAAGACTTTATATGGACAACTTTAAAGGTGATTTTCTCAATATTTAGATTTTTTTTGCACCCTCAGATTCCAGATTTTCAAATAGTTGTATCTCGGCCAAATGTTGTCCAATCCAAACAGCTTATTTATTAAACTTTCAGATGATGTATAAATCTCAGTTTTAAAAAATTGACCATTATGACTGGTCTTGTGGTCCAGGGTCACATATGTGTTCTATTTTTTGTAGAAAATGTATTCATTTATTTTATTTGTCAGTTGTTTTAATTGCTGGAATGTACAAATGTACAAAATTTGCATTTAAATTTCCTGAAAAGGGTCAAGCATTGTTTAATTAATTTGTTATCTAATGCTGTGATATTCCATTACTTTTTATAGAATAAAATGAAATAAAACGTTTATTTATTTTTATATATTAATTTATTTTATTTATTATTTTGTGGGTATAATATATATATATATATATATATATATATATATATATATATATATATATATATATATATATATATATATATATATATATATATATTTATTATACCCACAAAATATATATATATATATATATATAATATAAATTTATTATTATTTATCATTTTAATTTTAATCATTTATTTATAATTTTAGGATTAATTGATAATTTGCATATAGCACTAATATACTTTGGCATTTGTCACTGAAGGGATAGTTCACCCAAAAATGAATATTCTGTCATCATTTACTCACCCTTATGTTGTTCCAAACCTGTATGAGATATTTTGAAGAACGTTGGTGTAACCAGTCAGTTGATGGTAGCCATTGACTTCCATAGTAGGAAAAAAAATTACTATGGAAAATTACAATGGCTACTGTCAACTGTCTGGTTACCAACATTCTCACCAAAATATCTTCTTTTGTGTTCAGCAGAAGTAAGAAACTCATACAGGTTTGGAACAACATAAGGGTGAGTAAATGATGACAGAATTTTCATTTTCGGGTGAACATTCCTTTAAAACTTAATTTTGGCATGTTTTATTTGACCAGGAATCAAGGCATGCCCCATGATCTTGGTTTTCGGTTGTCGGCAGTCACAGATTGACCACATTTACAAGGAAGAGACCATCCAGGCCAAGAACAAGGAAGTGTTTAAAGAACTTTTCACCGCATACTCCAGAGAGCCTGGGAGACCAAAGGTGAGAATATTATGCCTTGGCAAATATCAGTGAGGATATTTCAAATCCATTTATACTCCAGCATTAGTGAGGGTTTAGATAGATTGCCCATGTGAATCATAGAGATTAGTGGGAAAATGAAAAATGGAAAATGAAAAAGTCTAATTTTTCCTTTAAAAAAAAAAAAAAAAAAAAATTCAGTGAGCAAAGCAAAGGCTTTCTGACTTATCAAATAATAGTCAACTCTTCATGTACCATGCCATGTGGCTCAGATGTCTATTCAGTCCCTTACCTCACAATTTCATATTCTTTTCTCAGAAATACGTCCAGGATGTGCTTCGTGAGCAGCTGTCTGAAACAGTGTACAAGTATCTGAGAGAAGAAGGAGGACATATCTACGTCTGTGGGGACGTCACCATGGCCGGAGATGTGCTGAAAACAGTCCAGCAGATCTTTAAACTGCACGGCAACTTGACTCTGGAGGATGCCGGCTTCTATATCAGCAAACTAAGGGTCAGATCCCACTTTTTTCAAAACTTTACACTATAGCCACTATTTCCCCCAGACCTGTTGCTGTCTGCGTTTCCATCACGGTCTAAAGTACCATGAAGATAGTCTGGTGACGTAGGAGTGCACGCGACTTTCTAGTTCCCACTGGATTTCGTCCTCCGCATATAAGCTTAATAAAGCCTGAACCTCATTGTCAGTCCATCGTTTGTGTTCTTTAAACTACATTGTTGATTTGAATAGCAAACAACTCTTACTGCACGCACCGCAACAACATTTTTAAAAGTGGTGGTTGAAATAAATTGCTGCGTGGAGTCAACCAATCAAAATGCTGCGTTAACTCAACCAATAAGCATGTTGAGCGCCCAAATCCCACCCCCGAAAGTTCCTGTTTGCAAGCAGGGACTTTCGGAGGGGGACATTTTTACCTGGAACTTCATTTAGACCCTGGTTCCTGTGATCGAAACACACAGAGTACCAACCCAAAGTCCTTAGTTCCTGGGGAAAGTTTCTGTTGTGGAAACACAGCTTATATTTAGTGTTATATTTGGCCATTTATTTAAAACTGACGCTTTGTGTGCAAAGGTAAATCAAGTACAAGGTCATCTGAGAAGTTCCAGTTACTTTTTTCAAACTGTTTTCTCCTCTTTCTTATTGAAGGATGAGAATCGATACCACGAGGACATTTTCGGTGTTACTCTGCGCACTTACGAGGTCACCAACCGTCTAAGGTCGGAGTCTATTGCATACATCGAAGAGAGCAAGAAAGACACGGATGAGTAAGTCCTGTTTGCTTCTTCTTCATCCATCTCTCTCCTCGAGTTGCCTTGGGTTATCCGTGCTTGTAGGAGGACCTTGTACTGTGTAGATTACTGTAGATACTGCCTCTGGACCGGCATCACTGAATGCCAGCGGTAACCATAGAGACGGAGGCTGAGAAGAGGCTGCAGCGTAACAGGATTAGTGAGAAGAGAGTGGCTGTGCTATTCTCTGTTTGTGCTCTTACAGATAAGAGCTTGTTCATTGCACACTTGCTGTAAGAGCGGAGGGAGGGAGAAGTGCTTTAACCGTAGCGCACTGAACTGGCCTTTTCGCAGTATGGCCACCATAGTTCCTGTGAGAGGTGTCACTTATTTTGATGTTTTATGATGAAAGTCCTTGTATTGGAGGACGAGAGGTACCTTACAATCTCTCGCCATGTGTCATCTGGTACTCTGTTGGACAGTGGGCAAAATTGAATAAATTTATATTTATATTTATTTATATATATATATACATATATATATATATATCTCAATTAATCGCATCTAACATAAAATATATATTTACAAAATATCATGTTTTACAAAATATGCTTTTATCAATATATATATAACTTTTATGTTAGATGCGATTAATCATGATTAATTGATTTGACAGCACTAATCACAACATAATTAAATATCATCATGAAATGTTGCAAAGAATGCATAGAATATGAAATGTGAGCATGATTAAAGCATGAAAGGTGTTTATTATTTGAATTACTTTCATCATGCAGATTTATTCATCAAATTAATCACAATTACAGCAACACATTTTCTTAAGTTAAATGAAAAAAGGCATGAAATATGAAAAATATACTACCGTTCAAGAGTATGGGGTCAGTAAGATTTTTTAAATGTTCTTGAAAGTCTCGTCTGCTCACCAAGGCTGCATTTATTTAATCAAAAATACAGTGAAGACAGTAACACTGTGAAATATTATTACACTAACATAACATAAAACTTAACATAAAATAACTGTTTTCTATTTTAAAATGTAATTTATTCCTGTGATACAAAGCTAAATTTTCAGCATCATTACTCCAGTCTTCAGTGTCACATGATCCTTCAGAAATCATTCTAATATGCTGTTGCATTTAATTATTATTAATTAAAATATAAATCTATTAATTATATTTTATATTTTGTGATTGATATATATACTGTATGCATACCCTCTCTACCCCTCCCCTTTTTCTCTTTTTTTTTATCTCTTTTAATCTTTATTTTCTTTCTTTTACAGGGTGTTTTGTTCATAGTTTCATTTTCAGTCCATATTGCTGGTTTTTGCTCATAATCAGCCAACCAGAAGCATGATGGGACACCAACCATGATTCGGGAAAACTGTGCCAAGTTTGTCCAATTTAAAAACGGTTTCTTCTTTTCCTTTTTCTAAATGGAATATTTCATTTTCTTTGCTAGGTCTTGTTTGATGTGCATCTCTATGATCAAATCTGTATTAATACAAACACCTTTCACTTGAATTTCTAAATGCACTTTTTTGTGTGTCTTTATGCTTTGTCCTCAATGGGCTGCGTGCACTTAGACATGGCCTGCCTTTTTAACATGTAAGCAAGATCAGTGGCTTTTCTGATGTACAAACATGCATAGATATTGACTTTTGACCATTAAGAGATGGGAAGCATTTGATTTAGTTAGTGAGTCTTGGGGTTATTATGCATATTATGATCTGTTTTTATTAAAGACCAAGTCTCTATCCATGATAAAGAGAGGATGTGCTAGCATTTACTAAGGGTGAGTCATCTTTAAAAGAACCAAACACAGACCAAGAGATGAACTGAGTAGAAACATAACCAGTTCGCTTTGCATTCACACTGTTCTTGACCTTAAAAGTGGGTTCAGATCTCATTTCGGTCCATATTAGTTCATTTTGGTTGTGAAAGAGTCAATTATATTATCAGTTATATTAATTTATAATATTAATTTGTCTTCTTCCTCCTCTTCTTCTTCATAATAATAATATTTTATATTCAATTTAATATTATTATTATTATTATGATCATCATGATAACACTTTACTATAAGGTCCCATTGTGCAATGCAAAACACGTTACAGTATTTATTCACCTTTGTTAATGTTAGTTAATAAAAATACAATTGCCAATTGTTAGTACAGGTCCACTAAATAATATTACCAGATATAACTTTTGTTTTTTGATAATGTAAATGTTGAAATTAACATTAACTAAGATTAATAAATGATTTAGAAGTATTTTTGATTGTTAGTTTATGCTAGCTTATGTATTTAACTAATGTTAACCAATGGAACCTTGTTTTAAAGTGTTGTTGTTGTATTATTTGATAATAAAATAAAAATAAAAATATATAATATAAAAATTATGTTTCAAAATAGAAATCATCTCAGGTTACGCATGTAACCATGGTTCCCTAAGAACAGGGAACGAGACTCTGCGCTGAAATCACGCTATGGGGAACGCCACTCGTGACCCGTGTTCGAAATGCCAAGAATCACACAACTCCAATCCTATTGGCCGGCGACAGCCTATGACGTCAAACGGCGCCAACCGTGACATATAAATTGAGCGACCGAGGAAGCAGTCGGACACCTTCTTGTCTTTGAGGGACTGTTCCGCAGGCACCCCTAAGCATGGCAGGGAAGCGCAGAGTCTCGTTCCCTGTTCTCAGGGAACCATGGTTACATGCGTAACCTGAGACGTTCCCTTTCGAAAGGGAACTCAACTCTGCGCTGAAATCGCACTATCAGGAGCGATATACCCACGCCGCCATGCTGAAGGAGAGTGCATGCCCAAGAAGTCTGAACAAACGTCCGGCAGTTCCAGACAAAACCGGGAGCAACTCTCCAAGGCTGTCAGTGACAGCATTCCCTACAGCCAACAGCCCAAGCTGAGCCTAAAAGAGGCCTTCAGTAAAAGGCCTGCCAAGGCTGCTAGAGGCATCTGAGACCAACAACCCGTGGGGAAGTGGTCACTTAAAGGGAATTTGGCCAGGGGGATAAATTCACCCCTGACACCACCAAGGAATGGTGTCCAATGCGCAAACTCCGAAAGAGGAGAGCAGGTAAGAGCGACTGCGAAAGGGCAGTGAGCAACTCAAACCCACACACAGAGATAGGCATCCTGGAGAGCGGAACTCAGTTGAGCACTATAAACCCTCATACTGAGGGGAGTAAGACCACTCATCCTAGGATCTACTCAGCTTCTGATAAAGTGCTGAGGAGGCTGTGCGCTAGAGCACCCTGGTACAGGGGAGCACAAACCAGCCTGGGGCCAGTCTGAACGGGAGACTTCACAGAAGTCTACAACCAATGACCAGCTTAGGGAGCTAAGCACAATTACGCAGTCAACCCAGAGGGAAGTACGAAGCTCAACCTAACAGACAGACCGTACTGTAGGCACATAACCATGGAGGCCAAACAAAAGGGGCCTACAACATAGCTAAGAGTTCTTACAATGAACTAATATCACAACATGAACCCAACACACAGGGTGGTATTCAGGATGGCCCATAAGGCCATTCGACGGAAAACATAGCATGCTAAGCGCACGACCAACCAAGTAATTAGGTAGCTGTGAGTGCCCACAAAACAGCCCGTCCAACACAAACCAACGAGCAGTGTACTCGGTAAAAGCAACCTTCTACTCTTTAAGCAAGAGGAGTTCAACGTACGCCATCATGTGCTAAAGAAGGCCCCATGGGCCTATAACCTCAGCAGACACGTGGCATCAGCTTGTGGCAGTGCTATCAAGCTCCAGGCAGAACAAACCGACTACAGAGGAGGTTAATGAGTCAGCCAGAGCCCTGGCCAGCCAGCGACATCAAATTCCCTTTACTGTCTTCAAAAACAATGTAGGGCCCGAGGGCCTACCTGTTACATGTGGCGTCAGCTAGCGGCCATTAAGAGATGGGCATCCCGGAGAGCAGAACTCGGCTAATCGCTATAAACCCTCGTATTGAGGGGAGTATAATCCGCTTATCCTAGGATCTACTCAGCTTCTGATAAAGTGCTGAGGAGGCTGTGCGCTAGAGCACCCTGGTACAGCGGAGCACAAACCAGCCTGGGGCCAGTCTGAACGGGAGACTTCACAGAAGTCTACAACCAATGACCAGCTTAGGGAGCTAAGCACAATTACGCAGTCAACCCAGAGAGAAGTATGAAGCTCAACCTAACAGACAGACCGTACTGTAGGCACATAACCACGGAGGCCAAACAAAAAGGGGCCTACAACATAGCTATGAGTTCTATAGAGAACTAACATCACAACACGAACCCAGCACACCAGGTGGTATTCAGGATGGCCCATAAGGCCAAAGAACTGAAAACAAAGCATGCTGTGCACATGACCAACCAAGTAATTAGGTAGCTGTGAGTGCCCACAAGACAGCCCATCCAACACAATCCGGCGAGCAGTGTACTCGGTAAAAGCACACTTTTACTTTTTAAGCAAGAGGAGTACAACGTACGCCAACACACGCTAAAGAAGGCCCCATGGGCCTAAAACCTCAGCAGACACGTGGCATCAGCTCGTGGCAGTGTTATCACGGTTCAGGCTAGACAGACCGATTACCAAGGAGGTCATTAGCCAGTTAACAAAACAGTCCCGAAAAGACGAGAAGATGTCCGACTGCTTCCTCGGGCACTCCCTTTATACGTCACGGTTCGCGCCATTCAACATCATAGGCTGTCGCCGGCCAATAGGATTGGTGTTGTATGATTCTTGGCATTTCAAACACGGGTCACGAGTGGCGTTCCCTATAGCGCGATGTCACTGTTATACAGTAGGGGGCGCTATTACGCATCTTCTTAAAGAGTACAGAATCTCCAGATCAAAACACAGGTGAAGAAGAAGCATAAACAAAAACAGAAGCATTGCTTATGCACATGTAATCTAAAGCGATCATCAAACATTAAATAGCATATAAATCAAAACTGATTAATATTCTTGAATGAAATGTGGGACCCATGACAAGGTATAGGACTGTGCAAGCTTTGAGGGTGTTGATGGACTCGATCTATGTTTTGATCATTCGATCTATGAATCTGATCCTGACGAAGTCTTTCACAAAAATGCGAGAAAAACTTTCTCAGCTTTTGGTTCAAAAGGTTACTTTTTTACTGAAACTTACCCAAATTGAAGTGTTGACAAAAAAGAAAGCATGAAGCTAGAATAAAATGTTTGTAGTTGTATTTTCCCTTTGTGTTCTTTCCTTTGATATGATGTATGTTCAGGTAATTCAACAAAATATTCTGGGGGCCATGAAAGTTTTGTGAAAATGCTCAAAAATGCTGGCGCAGACTGACAAGTTTTTAAAAAAAATACTGGCGGGGATAGAGATAGAGTTAATATATGCCAGCATACCAGCTGTGTAGAAGACGCGTTAGAAAATCCATGCGTTATCACTTCGGAAATTTTACAGTGTCCTTGTTACACATTATATGCACTTATCAACAGTAAATTATGCATAATTACATGCAACTAACAGTAAGTACCTGTAGTTAATTAATATTACTCAGTACTTAAAGGTGCAGTGTGTACATTTTAGCGGCATCTAGCAGTGAGGTTGCGAATTGCAGTATAGAGAAGCTACAGTGGCCAACACAGGACAAAGATGTCATCGTCTGAGACAGAAGAGAATAGCCAGTCAAGCAAACATGCTCTGTAGAGCAGTTTGTCCATTCAGCGCTACTGTAGAAACATGCCGGTTTGAGCCGCACGATTAATCGTAAAAAATCGCAATCTCGATTCAAACACCCACGCGATCTTATTTATTACTGACAACGATTCGCCTGTGTCTGTTAAACCTTTGACAAAATTATACTGGAACATGCAAATCTGTGTTCATGCTGCCATTCTGAGCCAGAGAGAGAGGTTTTGAACCACACAATAGTAGTATTTCTGTTACAAATATTCAAATTATCACAGAAGTACTGAGATTAAAGTTTAAAGTTAGGATATAAACACTGATGTCTACGATAGTGATCGAAATAGAGCAAAACACCTTTTGAAATGAACATGGCGCTTCAAATAACGATTGTATTTATTACATCTTATGCCACTAGGTGGCAACAAGTGACTGTTAAAAATGTATTGTCATTGAATCATCCATTCAAAAGATTTGTTCAAAAACACTGATTCATCCAGTAATGAAACAAGTATTTATTAAATAATTCATTTAAAATAAATTAATAAAAAAAATTCCCAGCAATTAATATTTTGTCAGAACCTCTAATGAATTCCCCGTTATTTTTAGTTGTATATCCAGAATCATGGGAGAATCGTGATCTTTATTTGAAACCAAAAAATCGTGATTCTCATTTTTTCCAGAACCGTGCAGCTATAATGCGGGCACAAAATGGCAACTTAACACGTAAGGAGACCTGCGGTGTATTTAGCTATCATTCTAAGGTAATAAAAACATAATGGTTCACTATGTAAGGTCTTTATACACTACTGGAAACATAGTTACCTATATTATATTGCAGTAGATCCTCCTAATTCACACATTGCACCTTTAAATGTATAATTACACTGGAACAAGGACCTTAAAATGTCATCACTGGTTACTGTGCATCTGAACGTGCTGAAGTGGTTAGTTGTAAATGTTTGTCTTGTTAACAACTAGCCCTCAATATGGAAAGAAATATAATGAACATTAAGGAAAAAAATAGAGTGGTTATTTTTATTATTTCCTGATGCACTAAAAACATCTCACTTTTAATAATTAATTCAGTGAATAAAAACATGAGTGTGGATTTAAAGAAAACTGGTTGGAATTTTAAAATCAAGAAAATTAAGATGAGGCTAATTTTGAATATTCGATATGCATTTATCTCAAGCTAACTGTAAGAAAAGACTCTCTAGGCTAGTTCTTTTATGAAACATCCTGATCTTCAGTATTCAGGAGGAAATGACAAAAATGAAAGAGGTGATGCACCTGTTTTGCTTTATTATACTTCTGTATCCCTTTTTCCTCGCTTCTCTGAGACATGGCACTTTTCTTTGAATCCAACTGAGATCTGGATTTCTTCTTTAGATTTAAGATCAACCGTTGTAGTTATTGTTTTGCATTAAAGGGTAAACGCTTGCAACAGAGAGCAAAAAATCAATGCTGTGCATAGTTCAGTTTTTTTTGCATGCAATGCCTTTTTGATGGCTGGAGGTTTCTGGAGATGAATCCTTTAAGAAAAGTCACTGTTTTGCTTCTGATATGTATGTTCGATTAGATCCTAGCTCGCTTCGGATTTGCTTGGAAAACTTTGAGTTATGAGTGGCCTCTGGCATGAAAAATATTACATTGATTTCAAGGGACTTTGCTTTCTGTTGTCTTTCTGTAGGAGAATATTCTTGTTCTATGTATGCTGTTAAAACTGAATGTTTCCTTCCCCACATTTGGGTTTTGCACCGTTTAAACTCTGTGATTATAAAAAGTCTGGCAAAAAAGAAACACACACATGCATATATTAAAGGGTACAGTAAATATCTAAATATATATGAGAATTTTTTAAGAATGTATTTTGATTATGGGTATTGATTTGGTTTTGTCCCTCTGAGTTGCTTGTAATTTATTTTGTGAATATGATGTCTAATCTTTACTTAGTTTGGGGGAACCTGAAGCATTATTCTGAATGCATGATGTTACAGTCCTGTTCTTCTCTTAACCTGCACTGTGTGTGTCCATTTAACTGTTGTGATCGCGTCCTTCCTCTGTGACTGGACGGAGAAGAAGCTTACGGGATTTTATTTTCTCTTTTTGTGTTTGTTCTTTGCTGCTGCTAAAAGAAACTGTTCCAATCAATTTCCGCTGTTAATCTTATATTGTGGAACTTTGAACATTGAAACATTTGCCATTTTAATGCATATACTGCAAGAACTTTGCATCTACTTAATAATAAAAAACATTTGTATGTCAAGACTTGAAGTTATTTGCTGTTCTTTCTAAAGCGAACAATTTTAAATTGTATGTCGTGTAAATTTGTAATGCATAAAAGAATATGTGAAATTTTGAGCTTATGGAGATTATGGTGTTTCATGTAATAATTTTAATGTATTAATGCCAATGTGTGAATGACTCTAGACGTTTTTGCCAGGAAAATGAAAATAATGTGACGTTTACGGACGTTCATTCTATGACGCATAAAACGAATGTTTGTGCATGGATAATGCAGAAAAAGCTCTGTACTGTATATGTCAATGTGTCATCCAAAGGAAACGGATTAATTCAAACTATAGCCAGCTCTATATAGTCGCAAACATACTTTAATCAAACTATCATAACAGTGTAATTTTAATTACCTCATCAGTCGACATGATGCTGGGGAATTGCAGAGCTGGTGCAAACATATCCACATTGCTCTGATCAGATGCTTTCTTACCCGCTGCTTTCTCATCGCCGTCATTGTTGTCTTTATTTTGTTTGTTGAGAGGAAAGTGCATGCAGCACGTATTTACATATTCATCTAAACCTCACTCTCAGCAGCTGGATAGCGTCGGGATTTTTTTTTTTACTTTGTAGGGGTGTAACGCATTCAAAACCGAACCGAAAAACTGCGATACAACACCCACGGTACGTACCGCAATACTCGAACGCGCCTCGCCCCCTGCTGCCCCGCCCAGCCCTGGCCCACTGCATCTACCATACACAACCAATAGAGCGTTGCCTAAACACCAATGATTTGCAATAAGCTCTGTTTTGTTACTTTCGATAAGAAAAAAAAAGTGTCACCTTTCAAATTCTGTCAATTTTATCATGAAATTCAAATAAAAAATGCCGTTTTGACGCTCTTTATTGTGGCGTGACAGATCTCTGTACAGCAGCAGCATGGAGCACGAGTGAACGTGATCATCTCTTCCTATAATATGTCATGTAATCCTTCAGTCAGTGTTTCAAAAATGTCAATAAAACAGCTTGTAAACGCTGTCATGTCGCATTTACCTCAGCTGAGTCCACAGCTTGTTAGTTCACCAGAGAAATTAACTCTTTTGCTAAGTATTAGCCTATATATTCATTATATTTTACTTAACTTGTTAGTGATGTCTTGATTATTTAATGTGGGTTAAGGATTAATTCACTTTCAAATGAAAATTAGCCCAAGCTTTACTCACCCTCAAGCCATCCTAGGTGTATATGACTTTCTTCTTTCTGATGAAAACATTCTGAGAAATATTAATAATAAATATCCTGATGCAGTAATGCGCTACCAAATGAGTATGAGCTCAAAGCTCAAAGAAAGTGTCTCCATCCACATCCATCCATCCATCATAAACATATTCCACACAGTTAATAAAAGGCCTTCTGAAGTGAAGCAATGCGTTTGTGTAAAAAAAAAATAAAAAAAAAAATCCATATTTAATAATTTAAAAAAATTCAGTTTCCGCCAGACTGCCTTCCGTATGCTTCAAAAAGGCGGTCTGGTGGAAGCTAGATATTTTACTTCATAACTTGTTAAATATGGACTTTTTTTTTTTTTTAACACAAACGCATCGCTTCGCTTCAGAAGGCCTTTACTAACCCTCTGGAGCCGCATGGAATGTGGTTGGAGACACTTTCTTCAGCTGATACTCGTTTGGTAGCGCATTACTGCCATTAAAAAGCTTGGTTGCGTCAGGAAATTAATTAAAATATCTCTGACTGTGTTCATCAGAAAGAAGAAAGTCATATACACGTAAGATGGCTTGAAGGTGAGTAAAGCTTGGGCTAATTTTCATTTGAAAGTGAACTAATCCTTTAAATAAATCTGTCATGAAAATGACAGCCACTGTATAAATGATTATATTTCAACAACGAATTGCAGTAAAAAATATAATTTTATAATTCGATTTAGAATGGAAAAACTGCCCTATGTGCAGTTTACAAGTTTGCATACAATGTTTTTATTTGATTGTTGATTATTATATTTGAAAATAAATAGCAACTGAATTTAGGCTAAGTTGGGCTTTGAACCTTTAATATTATAGTAATGTTCAAGAAAGGGCTCCCTATATAGTTTACAGCATTAGCAGAGATCATAATTTTTATGATCATAATAATTTTATAAATAATTATATTTTAAAATAACATAATTTTATGATTATGTACGTAGCGAACCGTCAGTTTTGTGTATTGTTACACTCCTACTTCCAAGGCTAAGCTAAAAACGGGGCCAGTGTGTTAAAGGGATAGTTCACCCAAAAATGTTTATCTGCTTACCCCCAGGGCATCCAAGATGTAGAGGACTTTTTTTCTTCAGTCGAACTCAAATTATGATTTTTAACTGCAACCGCTGCCGTCTGTCAGTCAAATAATAGCAGTGATTGGGAACTTGAACAATAAGAGTCGAAAAAACTTCCATAGACAAATCCAAATTAAACCCTGCGGCTCGTGACGGCACATTGATGTCCTGAGACACGAAACGATCGGTTTGTGCGAGAAACCGAACATTATATCATTTTTTACCTCTAATACACCACTATGTCCAACTTCGTTCAGCTTCCGGCTAGTGAGGTCTGATCACGCTCTGACAACGGAAGTGATGTCTCACGCTCATTGAAGTATATGGGCGAGACATCACTTCCGTCATCACAACGCGTTTTTTGACCTCACTAACAGGAAGCTGAACGAAGTTGGACATAGTGGTGTATTAGAGGTAAAAATTATATAAATAATGTTCGGTTTCTCGCACAAACCGATCGTTTCGTGTCTCAGGACATCAATGTGCCGTCACGAGCCGCAGGGTTTAATTTGGATTTGTCTATGGAAGTTTTTTCGACTCTTATTGTTCAAGTTCCCAATCACTGCTATTATTTGACTGACAGACGGCAGCGGTTGCAGTTAAAAATCATAATTTGCGTTCGACTGAAGAAAAAAAGTCACCTACATCTTGGATGCACTGGGGGTAAGCAGATAAACATCAAATTTTCATTTTTTGGTGAACTATCCCTTTAAGCTCTCTTGGCCACCATAGACACATAATAGGCCTAGGTAAATGTTGCCATATTCACTCTAAAAAAAAGTGCTATATAGCACTAAAAGTGGTTCTTGGCTCGTAATCTAACCACTTTTGGTGCTATGTAGAACCCATAAGAGGTGCCATATCGCATTTTATTTCTTTAACAAAAATGGTGCTAAACAGCACCAACAGTGGTTCTTTGGCTCATAGAGAAGGGGCTTTACAGGTTCTTTGTACGGCAGTGGTGCTATATAGCACCTTAATCACACCAAAGAACCACTGAAGAGCCATGCAGGGGCTTAACAGGTTCTGTATATGGTAGCGGTGCACCTCATACCCCTTTTTCACCAAGGCAGTTTGAGTGCTGGTTCGGAGCCAGAGCCTACTTTCAAATCAGTTCTTTGTCTTTCGACACACAAAGCACCAGCTCCGAACCAGAAAAAGTGGTTCGTAAGTAGCACCAAAACATTGCTGGGCTAGAAGTAAGAGCCGCTTGCGTCAGGGGCTGGGGGCGGGAATACCGTGACCAACAAGAAACTTGTGACCGCCATTTTTGAAATAGCAGCTAATCGAGCTAATAGCAGCTCGATCGTAATCTCCGTCTATACAAATTATGGCGAGCCGTGTTTGGATGCCGATGTAGGTTCGCAAAGCCATGCGCATATTTGATAGAAGGCTTGTTGATAGAATTGTTGATAGAAGGCTTGTTCGAGATGCATCGGAGCAGCGCGGACCGATTCGGCGGGTGCCGCGGGTCCGTTTGTGGAGCATACGACTCCTTGTACTTTTGGATCGTTCTCGCAGAGCTTTGATGTCATGCACCGATCGCTTTGCGAGAAGCCGATGCATCTCAAACGAGCCTGGTGTGTTTGTGTTTGGCGCTGCAGCGCTAGCTTTGCTGTGAAATATGAGACGTATACAGTGACGCAAGACCTGGCTCTGTGGTGGCTCTCTAGCCTATGGAAAGGCAAACTGGTTCTTAGAAGGCTTGTGAGTAGAACCAACTCCGAACTGGCACTAGCACTAGCTCTGAACTAGCACCTGGTTCGTGCTGGTGGAAAGAGGGTAACTGTCATCCCAAAGAACTGGTGAAGATCTGCTGAAGAACCACGGAAGCACCAAGATTTGGTGCTATTCAGCACTTAAAGTGGTTCCCCTATAATTACGAGCCAAAGAACCACTTTTAGAACTATATAGCACCATTTTTTTAGAGTGGAAGGCTGCATCCGAAAACTTAGGCAGCTGACTTGTTGCCTTGCTGCCTCATCAGGCAATGACTTTGCAGGCAGCGTTTGCATACGAAGGCACCTTATAACCTCATGAGATTTCAGACAGACTTCTGAGGCAGCATAACGGTTTAATGATCTAGAGCAGGGATAGACAACTCCAGTCCTGGAGGGCCAGTGTCCAGCAGAGTTAAGCTCCAACCCTAATCAAACACACCTGAACCAGCTAATCAAGGTCTTTAGGATTAGTAGAAAGTTATAGGCAAGAGTTCTTATCAGGGATGGAGATAAACTCTGCAGGGCACTGGCCCTCCAGGACCGGAGTTGTCCATCCCTGATCTAGAGCAATAACTAAGCAAATGTTTAATTATAACAATAGTAATTTCCCTCTAGAAGTGGAAAACTTTGGTCAAAAACTTACATTTACATACAAACTGACCACCAACCATGACTTTCAGATGCCAACTTTCTTTTCTTTTTGTTTCTCAACTGTCACCAAATGGAACGCATGATTGTGGGATATCAAAGGCAGCAAAGGATACATCTACTGCCTTCAAAAATCAATCAGATGAAGGTATCTCAGGAGACAGGAAGTGATGCTAACATTGGATTGATGCCTTCCTATCTCGGAATGCGTCCTCCGAAGGCAGCATTTTTAAGTTTTCAGACGCAACCTTATATTAGTAGATCTTTAAAATGTAACTATGTAAAAGAAAAACTAAACGTATTTTTATTTCAGACATTTTAGATTAAAAATAAATGATATGAAGAATATAGTAAATATAAATAAGTTTTGGTGATTACTAAATATTTAAAAAATAATTATAAAAATATATAGGCCATAAAAACTTAGAATGAATATATGAATATATGAATATATATATATATATATATATATGAATATATGAATATATAAGTATGTTCTTTGTTTTATATAATTGTTTCTCTCTCTCGCCACTCACTCACTGCTGAAAAAGATTGAGTGTGGCTTTATGAGAGGAGAAATGACACCATGGCAACCAGTCAACAAAACAAATGAGCTGAACAATAGCCCACCCTCACTGTTCATGCTCTCCTGCTGAATGGACAAACTGTCCAAAAATGCAGCTCTGCAATTAGTCAAAGTGACTGTCAGTCAACTATGACCCTCCTACAGAGCAGGTTAGTCTGGGGCAACAGGAGACAGCACTGCACTGATTTGCTTTCTCATGGATTTTATTTAATTTAAGGATATCGATCCTGGCTGACTTGGGAAACCAGAGTGAATTGAATGTGATTTAGTTTGAACAAAACATTCTTAAATTCATTTTCAAACAATCACAAAGTCTCAAAACATACATAGAATGGTAGTGGGTAAAAAGGTAACAAAAGATAGCATTCTTCCATCTGTTTGTGAAGATGATGGAGATGATGGTGGAAAAGAAGAGGATTTGGGAGGAATTGCAAGCAGGCCGGTCAGCAGACCCAGAAGTTTCTACAGCAGAGGAAGTGTTGATGGCCAAGTGAGTGTCCCTGCTCATATTTCACGGATTCTGCTCACACTTTACAATAAGGTCTCATTTGTTAACATTATTTAATACATTAACAAACATTATGTGAACATTATATTCTTACAGCATTTATTAATCTTTAGTTCATAAAAATGTTCATGTTCACAGTGCATTATCTAATGTTAACAAATGCAACTTTTGATCTTAAAATTTAATTATTAAATGTAGAAATTAACATTAATGCCACAGAGGTTTGTTCGTTGTTAGTTCATGTTAACTAATGGTAACAAATCATACCTTATTGTAAAGTGTTACCCTATCTCTTATGATTTTATCTTAGATAACACATGACAACTAGTATACAGGTTCCTGGATCAACATCCTTGCAACCAATCGGACTTTAGGGTTTAGAGGAAATGACATGGTTTGGCCTATGAAAGGTTGAACACTGGTTGCTGGCATCCCATGGAAGTAGTGAGTGTGAATGTCTTCAGTGTGGTTTATGAATACGTTTAATAAATTTGCATGAATTTAATTGAGGGAAAAATGCAAACTTAATTTCCAAATACTCAGTAATAGTAAACATACAGTGTCAATTTAATACACTTTTGTTAAGCCATCCCAAATATGACCACCATAAAAGCGTCCAAACGGCATTTGAATTAAATAAAATAATACACTTCTGTTCAAAAGTAGGGTCAGTAAGATTTGAAAAAAATGCTTTTTAATTCAGCAAGGATAGATTAAAGTGATCAAAAGGTTATAAAAAGGAAATATTCAGCATATTAGAATGTTTTCTGAAGGATCACTGAAGATTGGCGTAATGATGCCGAAAATTCAGCTTTGATTACAGGAATAAATTACAATTTAAAATTAAAATAGAAAACAATTATTTAAAATTGTAACAATATTTCACATTTCTAATTTTACTGTATTTTTGGTGTACAGCATGAGAGACTTAAAAAAAAAAAAAAAAAAACTTACAGACCCCTACCCTTTTGGAAGGTATATGATGATGTAATTTAAGCACCAAATTCATCAGAAACTCATGCTCTATCATATTTTGAGCAGATGATTGGAATGTGATTAGCTCCTGACCAGTGTTGGTTTACATCTCATTGGATAAAGTTTTGGTTTTCTCAACTTTTTGATGCTCTCACCACTTGCCTTGCTCCACTGTCAATCCCACAATCCCCCGCATGAGCCTGTCGCTCAGCAGCTCCCATAGAAAATGAATTGTAAACGCCCGCTCATCTCAGCACCAGTGGGCGCATACAGTTACTTTTCAACCACTCACCACTAACCATCTGGCTCCATTCTGGAATCTGGTACTTTACACAATCCAATAAAATCAAGTCCTATCCTACAGTATGTTTTTTTCCCCTCACAGTATGTTCCATTTGGAAATATGTCATATTGTGGAAGTAAAATGGCTTGTGAATGGTAGGATTGTGCACGATTCAGAAGTGAAACGTAGAAATTCATATAACTGTAATGTTAGAATAGCAAAGTTTGTCAAGACAAGCTTGGAATATTGAATTGACAAAGTTGAGGATGTATGGATGGATGGATGGATGGGTTTGTGGATGAACGGATGGGATGGATGAGTGGGTGGATGGATGGATGGATGAGTGGGTGGATGGATGGATGGATGGGTTTGTGGATGAATGGGTGGATGGATGGGTTTGTGGATGAATGGGTGGATGGATGGGTTTGTGGATGGATGGTTGCTTGGGTGGGTGGGTGGATGAATGAATGGATGGATGGATTTGTGGATGGATGGATGAGTGGGTGGGTGAATGGGTGGATGCGTTGGTGGATGGATGGGTTTGTGAATGGATGGGTGGATGGAATGGATGCATGGGCGGGTGGGTGGATGAATGGATGGATTTGTGGATGGATGGATGGAATGGATGCATGGATGGAAGGATCGGTGGATGGATGGGTGGATGGAATGGATGCTTGGGTGGGTGGGTGGGTGGGTGGATGAATGAATGAATGGAATGGATGCATGGGTGGATGGATGGATGAGTGGATGGGTGGATGGATTTATGGATTTATGGATGGATGGATGGGTTTGTGGATGGATGGGTGGATTGGATGCTTGGGTGGATGAATGAATGGATGGATGGATTTGTGGATGGATGTATGAGTGGGTGGGTGAATGGGTGGATGGATGGGTGGATGGAATGGATGCTTGGGCGGGTGGGTGGATGAATGGATGGATGGATGGAATGGAATGGAATGGATGCATGGGTGGATGGATGGAATGGATGCATGGATGGAAGGATGGGTGGATGGGTTTGTGGATGGATGGATGGATGGAGGGAATGGATGCATGGGTGGATGGAATGGATGGGTGGAGGGATGGATGGAAGGATGGGTAGGTGGGTGGATAAATGGATAGATGGAAGGATGTGAATGTTATCTATAGAAATTGACATAAAAATGACAACGTCTTATTGGAAAGTTTTGAAAAATGTTGGAAAAGCCTTGAAAAAGTTTGAAGGTTTATAAGACTTACTGACATGAGTGAAAGATAGATGGCCAAATGCTAAGATATCATTTCTGAGCATATTCCCTGCCTGAAAATTTGCATTCTTCTGCTCAGAGAGTGCCTAGATCCCACAGCCAGCATCAAAGCATAAAATTGGCCCATCAGGTTGAAGATTATACAAATGAAGAAGACGAGGTGGATGAAGGTCGAGGCCACCCAGGTGATGGACAGCAGCAGGAGGGAGAGTGTGTCATCGGTGACGAAGATTTTGACACAGACCTGGAACTCGACAGATTTCACAGTGAGAGTTCTTATTAAAAGTGAAAGTGTGAATATGAACAGAGAGAGAGAGAGTGGGCTGGCGGGGGGACGTGGGTGATGCACGTTCTGATAGAGGGTGTCAAAGAGCTAAGGGGCAGAGAATATGATGTTTCCACTCAATGGGGAATAAAACAGGCAAACGGCCGTGAGTCATGCTTGTAATTTCAGACAGGCTTCTCTCTTTCTCTCTCTCTCTCTCTCTCTCTTTCATTTTTCACCTGCTCGTTCTGCAGATACCGAAACACCTACACAATCCTCTGCATATACATAAATCATGGCTCGATCCATCTCTTACTATCTCTCTGATGGCTGTTTATTCAGCTTATTAGAGATAGCCATCTGCTAGATTACTGCTGTGTGCCTCCGCATAGCTTAATGAATGGCTTGGGAATTTTCCACATTCATGATAATTGCGCATCTCAATGAGAAACAATGATACATTGTTGTCGTATTTGGTTTACAAAGTCACACCAGTTCATCTCAGTTCATTCAGTTCAATTGAGTGGAAGGCTGCACGTGTGAATACTACATATTGGTTATCTTATGATTAACGGCGCTTGCTAAGGAAAACATTATTATTTTTACCCATAACCCCTGTTTTAAACTTCAATGAGTATCTTGTCCTTTACCGTTTGAGCTACAGACAGGAAAGACACAGTACCTTAAATGATTTGAGATGCATTATTCCTTTTCTAAGCAATCAGATTCTAAGCAGTTTTTAAATGTTATCTGTTCTATGTTTTTTTTTTTTATGATTCATTATTACTTATTGTTTTGCATTTGCATTTCTTGTATTCTAGCAATTTAATGTGGGAAAGGTGCATTATAAATAAAAAGTATAATTATTATTATTATTAGACAATTCTTTTTAACACAGACAGCAAATTGATTAAAAAATACTTACTTTTAAGTCTACAGTTACAGGGCAAAATTATAAAATTATATTAATATATTTATTAGTATATTTATGTATATATTGTTTGTATTATAAAATCACACTTAAAATAACCCTATTGTATTATAAAAAAGTGTTTCTTTTACAGAATATTATAGAATTATACATTTCATGCTTTCAGTGTTCCAAAAATATTTACTATAATACATTGAAATATCTGCAATTTATTTGTTGCTAACAAAAAATGATGTGTTTTGAATGGCCATCAGTGGAGAAAAATTCCTTTTGCCCCCAGACAGTGTTAAAGGGTTAGTTCGCTCAAAATGAAAATTCTGTCATTAATTACTCACTCTCATGTCGTTCCAAACCTGTAAGACTTTTGTTCATCTTCAGAACACAAACTAAGATCTTTTTAATGAAATCTGAGATTTCTGACACGTTATTCACAGCCTACACAAATACCACTTTGACGCTTCAGAAAGTTCATAAAGAGATTGTAAAACTAATCCATATGAATTGAGCGGTTTAGTCCAAATTATCTGAAGAGACTCGATCACTTTATATGATGAACAGATTGAATTTAGACTTTTATTTACACATAAACTTTGACGAAGACTTTGACATTGATCAGTGAACATAAACAGAAGCTCAACCGTACATGCTTCACGCGCGAGACAACCCTCATTGGTTCTTGTGGAAGTTCAAACGTGCTGCGTAACCCGAGAATGAACCTCATTGGTTCTCACACGTCAAGCAATCATGCTTGAGCTTCCGTTTACCTCAACTGATGTGTGCGCTGATCAATGTTTATATGTGAATAAAAGTCTAAATTCAATCTGTTCATCATATAAAGTGATCAAGTCTCTTTGGAAAATTTGCACTAAACCGCTCAATTCATATGGATTAGAATTTTCATTTTTCACTCATAACATCCTAGCATTAGTTCTTGTCTGTTTGTCTGTATGGATTGAGAAATAATCCTTGTATCATCACTGCAGCTGTCAATATTTTACCAATTTGCTTCATTTATACTAGAGATATCTTATCGAACAAAAGAATGAGATTGTGCATTCTGATTGTGTTTTAGATGAAAAACAAGCATATGACCCTACAGGCGAGTCTCACTACAGAGAGGCTTGTAAGATGCTGAACGTAACTCCTGTGTCCTACTTCCTCCGAAATATGAACCAGAGTGAACTCAACATGATGCATTGTGGATTGGGCTCACAGGTAAGAGCAAAAAACTGATTTAATGTCATACTTTAAAACAGAGATGAAATAATGCACAACAGAGTGCAACAGTGTCCGCCCACTTTTTCAGCGGCCTTGGTTCTGGAAGTATTTTTCCCATATGAATTTTACAATAGTCTTCATTAAAGTGTTATTAGCCAAGAACCAAGCCAATCAGCTATGAGGTGAATCATAACAGTACAAACTTTGATTTGAAGCAAAAAAGTTTTTGAAAATTGGTAAAAAAACAAAGGTACAAGACTGTGTGGTTAACGGCTTTAGTGAGGGAAGAACTACAGTCCCATGAAGCACTGCAAACAACAATCAAATTAAAAATGATGGAGAAATACAAAACTATACTCATTTACAAATGTTGTTGATTATACTGTATGCATAAAAACAGTATTTATTGCAAAAAAAATTATTATATATATATTACAATTTAAAATAACTGTTTTCTATTTAAAAGTTTTTTAAATTGTAATTTATTCCTGTGATCAGATCTTTCAGCATCTTTACTCCAGTCTTCAGTGTCACATGATCCTTCAGAAATCATTCTAATATGCTGATCTGCTGCTCAAGAAACATTTAATGTGTAAAATTGTATAAAATATTTGTGTACAATATTTTTTTTCAGGATTCTTTGATGAATAGAAAGTTCAAAAGAACGGTGTTTATTTGAAATAATCATCTTTTGTAACATTATAAATGTCTTTACTCTCACTTTTGATTGATTTAATGCATCCTTGCTGAATAAAAGTATTCATTTCTTTAATTTATTTAAAAAAAAAAATTAAAATTAAAATTCTTACTGACCCCAAACTTTTCAACGGTAGTGTATAATGTTACAAAAACTTTGTATTTCAGATAAATGCTGTTCTTTTGAACTTTCTATTCATCAAGGAATCCTGAAAAAAAGTACACAACTGATTTCAACATTGAAAATAATCATTAATGTTTCTTTATCAGCAAATCATCATATTAGAATGATTTCTGAAGGATCATGTGACACTGAAGACTGGAGTAACGATGCTGAAAATTCAGCTTTGTCAACATAAGAATAAATTACATTTTAAAATATTTTCAAAAAGAAAACAGTTATTTTAAATTGTAATAATATTTCACAATATCACTTTTTACTGTATTTTTAATTAAATAAATGCAGCCTTGGTGAGCAGACGAAACTTATTTTATAAACATTAAAAATCTAACCATTTCCAAACTTTTGACTGGTAGTGTATATATATATATATATATATATATATATATATATATATATATATATCTATATATATATATCTATATATATATATATATATATATATATATATACGCATACATACATACATATCAATATTGAGAGAGTGCAGGGAGATCAATTCAATTGGTCATTTGCAGTACTTTTAAAGAGATCTGTACAGTAATATAGTTTTAGTAATATAGGTAATGTAGTTTTTCACCAGGAACATGATTAGGCTATTTATTATTTAGAGAAAATTAATGGAATTTTTAATCCCAGAACTGTCGCACTTTATTTGGCACGATTTGTTTGTTTCGATTCTCTTTTATTGCAGAATCATGGGTAATGTAATTTTTCATGAGGATTCCCACTGTTAAACATAATTGTTTAAAAATGAGTTAAAATAATAAGGGACGATGGCTTCAGTAAAACCATATACCATGACGTCAGTTGGTCTTTTTTAAGGTTTATAAGTTATTGTTAAAAATCAGTTCTCCTGTGGTGAAAATGAATGGGATTTTTACTTTTGGAACCTGACTGTTGCACTTGTATCCACCAAAGCATTTTTATCCAGCTGAAACGCCTAGCTGTGGGCGCTTATTCGGCGCAGCGTTTTGTTGTTGTTGTTGTTGTTTTGTTTTTATTCAGTTGAGATGCTTTGGTTGCTGTGATACAGAACATCCGCGGAAGTGTTACTAGTATCTGATTTGGCAGATAGTTTGTTTCTAAATATAAACATGACAACACAATGTAAAGTATAGCCTTGTTTTGGAGGATTTTGTTCAGTTGATTTTGTTGTTGTGCACGTTGTTGTCTGTACAAGCAGGATGTGACAATTGGTCGGTGTGGTATTTGCCCTGCCCCTCCTCCATTGTGATTGGACGACTGGGTAAAAAGTGACTGATGAACAAAGTTGAAAATTTTTTCGGCTGTGTCCGAATGCTTTAAAATGCTGCCTTCAGAGGCTGATTATTAAAAATAAATATAGCATCTGAAAGTTGCGGTTGGTGGTCAGTTTGTGTGTAAATGTACATTTTTGACCAACATTTCAACATGTCTAGCGAGAAAGCATTGCTTAGTTATCACCAAAGCTCACTCTCCTTTGCTTTAGATCATTGAACTGTTACATTGCCTCAGAAATCTGTCCAAAATCAGTTTCGTGAGGTTCCTTTGTGCGCAAACGCTGCCTGCAAAGTCATTGCCTGATAGGGCAGCGAGGGTACAAGTCGGCTGCCTGCTGTGTTCACACCAAAAACGAATAGAGCGTCAAATTCGCGTCTAGTTTGCCGCTTGAACATTTTGAATGCATTCGCGCGTCTAGAGCGAAATAGACGCGCGTAAAAAAACAAGCGTCCGAGGCGAAATCCGCTTCTTGTGGGAGGGGCAAGTGCTAGGCGGTTGTCTGTTTACAAGATGGCTGATGTTGATCGTGCGTTCATCGAGAGAGCAGAACAGCGGCGTAGGGGTCAGCGTCGCGGGAAGGCCGCGGGTCGAAACGTGTACGTGACTCAAAAGTGAAATGTGTATTTACAACTTACCAGGTAGCCCAATCTCCTCACCGACACTCTTCCAAGCGAGCTCCTTTTTATTCCTGTCTGAAGTATGAACTTGTGTCATAAATCTCTGGGTGACTGCTCACTGATAATATCAGTCGTTCCTCCATTTTGAATGAGTGACTCCGGGCGGGCCTGCCGCCACAGCAGCAAGCAGGCTCCTGATTGGTTAACGCGGCGCAAATTTACGCCAAAGTTCAAATTTTTCAACTCGGGCGTCAGACAGACGCGAATTCGCGTCAAAAGCACCATTCGCGCGAACTAGACGCGCTCCCATTTAAAACAATTGAAATATGCTGGCCTTAGGAAAACAATGCTTTGGTGGACACACGGCCTAAAGGGTTACAAAACAATGTCAAACATTTTAAAAACTCTCCTCTATAGGGTACCAAAGCTCTGGCGGTTTCTTTGGTAACCAACACCTCCATTCTGAAACTGAATCTACGAGATAATTGGATGGAGGGAATGGGCGCGGCTGCCATCGCTGACATGCTCAAAGAGAATTGCTACATCACAGGTGACTTTCTGCAGCCACACTGCTACCATCCCACACACTACTTCTACTTCACAGTACTGCCTTGTTTTCTGTTGACTTTTATTTGGGATTCACTGGCAGTGTCCACTTCAAGTCTGTTTGATCTCATCTGTGAGACAGTCTTGTCATGTATTTTATAGTGGAACATGGTGATCGGACAGTCTGGAATTTTTTCTAGGCCCTCTCAAAGTGAAATGAATAATTCTCAGGCTGAAGGAAATGCAGATTAATGCCTGTACAGTAGTCAAACACTCAAACAAATTTTTCAGCTGTGTTGCCATTCTGGACACAGTCAATAGATAGGAATAAAAACAAAGTAACTTGCATTACTTATTTGAACTTCTTTGAAAAGTAACTCAGATATTTAGTTTAAATTTAAAAATGCGTTACTTTACTTGTTACTTGAAAATGTAATCTGATTACATAACTCACATTACTTGTAATGCGTTACCCTCAACACTGTTTATCATTCACTGTGCTTTTCATGAACTTTTATGATTGTGCAGTTGATTGTGTTTTTCCCTCCCAGAAATTGATTTGTCTGAAAACCGAATGGGCGAGCATGGAGCCAGGGCTTTGTCCAGCATGCTGTTGGAAAACACTACTCTAGTCTCTCTCAACCTCTCCGGGAACCATCTGGACGAGCGAGCGGCCAGACACCTGTCTCCAGCTCTGATCGCCAACCAGAAACTTCAGCACCTCGACCTGAGTCACAACAGATTCGGAGATATGGCAGGTGTGAGATGGTGTGAAAAGCTTGCTACGAAAGGTTCACTGCTTGAGCTTAGACATGATTACGGCAGACCTCTACTTCAGTAACTTTGCTTTTAAAGGGGCATTTAGTGGTATTTGGCTGCCCAGTGTTGAATGGTTGCACATAACACTTGAACTGGAAGACTACTGCATGGCCACTTAGTAGGACAAGTACTAGAAGAAAACAGCTTGAGATTTGACCTAACACATGCATAACAATAAAAGAATGTTAACCTTCACTCGAATATTCCACAATGGGAATCAAATTAAATATGTCACTTACTTTGATTATACAGGTGATTTTACAGCACTCCTGAGTGTGATAAAATAAAATGTCTTGACACAAAACTTGGATAATTTAGTTTCAGTTCAATAAGCAAAATATAACTCTCAGACTACATTAGTGCAGATACATTGAAAAATACATCTTTTTAGTTTTGGCCTTCTGTCCACAATGAGACAACGTTTTTGTTCAAGAAAATAAGCTTTTTGAAGATGCTTTCCAAAGTAGATAAACCGAGCAAACAAACAAACAAAAATTCTAAGAACATTTTGATAACGTTCCTATTAAGTTATGAAAACGTTATTTCTGAACATTTCAAACATCCACTTTTTAAAAACGTTTTTTTTTTTTTTTTCTTGTTCATGCGAACATTCAGGGAACATTCCATTATATAATTCTGCAAACATTATGCAAATATATTTTACTTTTGAATGTTGTCTGAACATTCTGAAACAAGTAGTAACATTTAAACATGTTAGAGGAACATCCAACTAAAACCTTTAAGAAAAACGTTCCATGAATGGTGTTTAAATAATGTTTTTGTGCTAGCGTTTTGAGAACATTATTATTAAAGACCAAAAAACTTAGAACGAACATTCTCTCAACGCTACTGGATGAATGTTTTTTTTTTTTTTCATTTTTTTTAGAGAACCTTGTTTGAACATTAGTTAAAGTTCTGAAAATGTTCCCTGTTAGCTGGGAATGATATCTATGATTATATCGGTATGTGCCTATCTTCTTTCAGATTAACACAATATTTAAAAATATCTTGTTTTGTTTTTTGTTTTTGCTTTATAATGACAGTGAATGGGGGGGCTTGATTATGAAGCTTGATTTATGATGTATATAGAAGCGGAAATAACAACCCTTTCCATTATAATTAGACGACACGTTTTATTCATATCAGATACACATTGTGAAAGTAACTTTAAAGCTTACTCTATTCTTCCCCAGTTCACCGACTCACTTAGTTTCATGTATTTCGGGAGAAGTGGATGAATTCACGGGTTGTAACCTAAATCCAAAGGATCCGATTCTCTGTGCGGCGCCCATCGCACATATGGCCAAAGTCCCTTTAAGACAAGTCATGATTTCACTCGGCGGCCATCTGATCACACTTTGGCTCTTATTTAGAAGGCGGGACTTATTCCGCCATATTGCGCGTTGCACTTTCTCCCATTCAAAACAATACGAGTGACACGTCTTGTGTTATTCTATAGACCACTTTGGAGCAGACGTCACAGTTACGTCACTTGCAGCTGCGCGCGCATACTGGTTGCAGAAAAATAGCGGTAGCAATTGAAGGAAGATGTGCAAAATCCACAGAAAAGAGAAAAATGTTTTGTTGTGCCTCTGGATGTTGGAATCGGAATGCAAAAAATATAGTCTTGATTTTTAAAGAAAACCTTCGTTGAAAACGTCCTTTGAAGATAAACAGAGACGTTTCACAGACTGGACTGATGACACCTGCAAGGATTAGTCTACTATTAAAGCAGGAATTTGATGTAGCTAAACAGTAGTCTACATAATATTCACATATGCAGTTCAGAGGACATACTAGCAGTTACAGCATGAAATAATTATAATTAAAATAATTTAAACCTATAATATTTTACATAGATAACTTTTAAACATAATAATTTTTATTTCACAATTCTGACTTTTTTATTCTTGCATTTGCGCGTTACTCCCAGTTCGGACTTTATAACTCAGAATTGTGAATTTATTTCACAATTCTGAGGGGAAAAAGTCAGAATTGCGGGATAAATTGCAATTCAGAAAAGACAGAATAACGAGTATATGTCACAATTCTGTTTTTCTTTGTAAGAAATGTGGATGTAAACTCAGATTTGCGAGAAATAAAAATCAGAATTGTGAGATATAAACTCGAAATTAACTATTTATTCTTTTATTTTCGTGGCTTCCATAGACTTCTACTGCTCAACTGTCATTTTCTGCAACCAGCTAGGCTCCGCCCACAAAAAACGTAATCGCTGTTTGCAAACACCAAATTTGTCTAGTCTTTGATATGGCTCAACTAACATGATCGTTAAAAAGGTGTTTAAACAGCAAAACACATCCACTTGCACATATTCGGCAATCGAATATTAGATATTTCATGCTATAGTTAACAAATTTGTGAATATTTTGAGAAAATAAATTCTGTGTTTAACAAAGGGTTATGACACTTATACGTTTTATCAAGATAATCTTTACAAGTTAACACAATAGATTTTGAAGCCTAAATAAAGTCGTCAGATATAAAAGGCTAACAGTAGGCTATAAACGGAATACAGCACACCATGGTCACGGATCAACGTCATCACCGTCAAGCTTCTTCAAACTTTATTTAGAAAACAACTTTAGTTATAAACATGCTCGCATTATGATCTGTGCAGTTATGAATACTTATTCACTTTTTCATGAGAAATGCTGTCCAAATGTCCCATTTTTAATGATGACGTCTAAAGTCCCCGCCAAAGGAAGTAGTCCCTTTTAGCAATTTGTTAGCAACCGCCGATTTTAAGACACAGTAAAAGTTTAAAAAATCACAAGCGGGTTATAACTGGTGTGTTTTATGTCATAGATCAAAACATGAAAGTATTTAGAGGCTTTGTTAACCACAGACCTTATTTCAGGCGATTTAGCAAAAACCCATTCAAAAAACCCATAGACTTTACGGTGTTGGAACCGGAAGTCCTAAAACGCTAACTCGCTTCCGGGTTTTGCCTACAAAAATGCGTCATCCCTGAGGCACTCTATAACGGTCGCCTTAAAAAAACTCACGCTGGGGGGTCAGACAGAATATTTTAAACTTACGTAATCCACAGTTCCTGGTTCCAGAGGGTTAATAATGGCCTTCTGAAGTGAAGCGTAAAAAATATCCATAATTAAAACTTTATTAACTATAATAACTAGCTTCTAGCAAACACATGTATCGATTTGCGGCAGAAAAGTGACCTCTGACCCGACACATGACATAATGATGAATGCGGAAGCGCAGAGGATAGAGCAAAGCAAAATAAAAGAATTAGAAGTCTAAAATGAGAAATTTTAAAGAGAAAAGATTTCAATATAAGAGAAGAGGAGCTTGAGTTTTTTGCACAGCCCTATTTTGTTTAAATCATGAGAGGCGTCTAAGCTTATGCTAATCCTACATCCTACGTCATACATCGCGTCACGGGTTACTCTTGTGGCACAAGTCGACTTGCGCGGTATGTGTACGGTCGTCTGCTGGAAGCTAGTTATTTTAGATTATAAAGTTTTAAATATGAAAATTTTTCTTACAAAAATGCACTGCTTCCCTTCAGAAGGCCTTTATTAAGGTTACTTTTACGATGGATGAATGCGCTTTTTTTTTTTGCTTCAAAATCAAGCCCCCAATTCACTGCCATTATAAAGCTTGGAAGATCCAGGATATTTTATAATATAATTCAGATTGTGTTTGTCTGAAAGACAAAAGTCATATACACATTGGATGGCTTTAGGGTGAGTAAGTCATGGGGTAATTTTAATTTTTGGGTGAACTAACCCTTTAAAATCTACTGTTTTCAAACACATCTGGTTCATTATTCATACCTTTCTGTGAGAATGCATGGAAAAGCAATTTTTCAAAATAATGTAGTTTTCTTTTATAGCTAAGTGCTCTCTTCTTTACTGCAATGCAAATTGGAAATGATATTCAGCTTCAACACAAGCACAATATCTTCCTATTTGCAAGCATCTGAGATATCCAGAGGGCTGGATCTCAAATTATCAGAAACTCCATGATGATGAGGGATATAGAACATAGTCCTAAAGCCCCATAGCTGTCAGCATGAATGACAGAGTGTGAAAAAAGGGAAATTGCCTCAATAAAATATTGCATATCATCATCAAGAGGAACTCCTCCATGACCTGCCATGATTCATACATCCTTAACAGATTCCACTGGCACATCTCTGTTCATATTACATATGGTGATGGCTTTCTTTTTATAATCATACACAGCTTGCTTATTCTTGGCAGGCAACCCTAGTGACCATTGAATATGTGGTCAATAAGGCCTGATATATTTATATAAAATATGATATATATTCACTATTCACATATTCAAATATGATATTCACTGAGTTCTTATTTATTTAAGAGCTTTGAAAATGGAAACAGTTTGAGGAAATGCTTTTTATTAGCTATGTAATTTTCTACTGTTCAAAAATCTGGGGTGTGTAGGATTGTTTGATTGCCAGAGCTGCATTTACTTGTTCAAAATACAGTAAATATTATTATAATTTAAAATAACGGTTTTCTATTTGATCATATTTTAAAATGTAATTTATTCCTGTGATGAAAAAGCTGAATTTTCAGTGTCACATGATCCTTCAGAAATCATTCTAATATTCTGATTTGCTGCTCAAGAAATATTTCTTATTATTATCAGTGTGTAAAACAGTTGTGGTGATTAATATTTTTTAGATAATCGTGAATTTTGTTTCTCTTCAGGTTTATGCATCTAAAGGTAATCTATGGGTGGGCATAACGAAAAAACTGTGTCAATTTAATAGAAATAAAGCTGTTTTCAAGATAATATTTGACACATATTTATATATTATATTATTATAACTTTTTTTTTATTGAAGGAAGAGGGTCACTCACAAGGGCACCACCATATTTAGGGCCTAAATTACTAGTTACTAGTCAGTTAGATGATACAGAAATCAAATTATAAGTGGAAGGCACAATAATACACTGAATTAATAACAGCAACTCCCCCATGTTGCTCTTTTCCATCTTTCTCCTCCCCTCAGGGGAAATCCTGGGTGCTGCTATTGCCGAGAACACAGCAATGAAGTCACTCAATCTGGCTTGGAACTGCATTCGAGGAAAAGGAGCCATTGCATTTGCCGAAGGCCTGGGGGTAAGAGAAAAGTCCATCCTCTGCCAGAGTCAGTCACTCATGCTAAGAATTTACTTTAGCCAAAACATTTAACAACTCAGATAGAGTACAATGCTGTTAGATCCACCATTCTATGCAGAAATCAAAGTTTACTTGATGTTTTGAGATATGAAAACATACCTCCCCTGTTCAAAAAAAAAAGAGCATTTCCATCATGATGACAACTCTTGGAATAGTTTTAGCATGCTATTGAATATGGGAGTGTATTTGGTCTTGGTGGACCAGATCTGTTTTGCTTCTGCTGTTGATTATTGCTGCAAATATAACTTTCTACTGCTAATAGATACACAGAAATGCTGCTGTGAACATGTAAGATATGCTACTGCTGCATAAATAGAGATCTAGGCAGGTGGAACTGGGGGAGGTGGAGGGTTTCAGAGGAACTCTAGTAATAATGAACCAGACTATTTAAATGTTCAGCAAGCAATCTCATTGGCTGCAGGGTCAGCAGAGGCCAATCAGCTTGCACCATATGGTAATGATGTGAGTGTCTTCTAAGGATAGTTCACCAAAAAATGAAAATTCTGTCATTAATTACTCCCCCTCATGTCGTTCCACACCTATAAGACCTTTGTTCATCTTCAGAACACAAATTAATATATTTTTGATCAAATCCGATGGCTCAGTGAGGCATGCATTGCGAGATAGTTAACACTTAATGTTATGAAATGACGAGAATACTTTTTGTGCGCCAAAAAAACAAAATAACAACTTTATTCAACAATATCTAGTGATGGGCGATTTCAAAACACCGCTTAATGAATCCTTTGTTTCGAATCAGTGATTTGGAGTGGGTATCAAACTGCCAAAATCCATTGAAATTTCAAAACACTTATAATGTAACAAAGCCTCATTTACGGAAATCACGTGACTTTGGCAGTTTAAAACATGCTCTGAACCACTGATTTGAAACAAAAGATTCGTAAAGCTTCGAAGCTTCATGAAGCAGTGTTTTGAAATCGCCCATCACTAGATATTGTTGAATAAAATTGTTATTTTGTTTATTTGGTGCACAAAAAGTATTTTCGTCGCTTCATAACATTAATGTTGAACCACTGTAGTCACATGAACTGTTTTATATATGTCTTTAGTTGCTTTCTGGGCATCTGAAAGTGTTAATTAACTTGCTGGCAATGCAGGCCTCACTGAGCCATTGGGTTTTATAAAAAAATATCTGAATTTGTGTTTCTGAAGATGAACGAAGGTCTTATGGGTGTGGAACGACATGAGGGTGAGTAATAAATGACAGAAATTTCATTTTTTTGTGAACTAACCCTTTCAGATTGCATGTAGAGAACCTATTAGCCTGTGCCCTCTAGAGTTTCATGTCTGAACTAGATATTTATTGAAGTTAATTTGCACAAAAACAGCCTATTTAAAATATAGGCTGTTTATTATTAAAAAAAAAAAAAATAAATAAAAAAAAAATATATATATATATATATATATATATATATATATATATATTATTATTTATTATTATTATTTTTTTTTTTAAATATATTTTTAATTTTATTTTTAATCTGATAAATGATATGACCCCTATAAAAAAGGAGCACTTCATTTCCGCACATGTGTTACTATAGTCGGTCTGTTGGATTTGATTTTTTCAGGGAAATATCTTCTTGCGGACCCTGGATTTGTCGTACAACGGCCTGGGCAAAGAAGGAGCCGTGGCTCTAGAGGAAGCACTCAAACACAACAATACACTGGAGGATCTCAACATTAGGTACTGTCGCCATAGTATGGTTATATATCATAACTGTATTTATGGACAGCAGGATGTGAGACTGTCCTCACTTATTCTTTTTTTATGTGTACACAGACAGCTGTCTTGATTTATTGCCGTAATTATGAGATGGTAGACTGTTGAAATTGTAAAGTGTTTGTCTGCTAAAGTTTTTTGAATGTTCACAATGCACATTAATTCATGATTTATTTGCCATGGCAAACTCAACAAACACCAGACTTAGCAAACATTCAATAAAATGACAAGTGCCTCCATAAACACTTTTACTTTAATTGCTAAAAATACTTAACTATTGTCTTTTTCTTTGTCTGCAGCAATAATCGCATACCCTTTGAAGGAGCCATCCATTTTGCGTTGGGCCTCAAAGTGAACTCAACTCTACGAATTCTCAAAGTACGAAACTTTAGAATAGGAACAACAGCTGAATTATTGAAGCAAGCAATACTAAAGTGGCTT
Organism: Chanodichthys erythropterus; assembly: GCF_024489055.1. Classification (NCBI taxonomy): domain Eukaryota; kingdom Metazoa; phylum Chordata; class Actinopteri; order Cypriniformes; family Xenocyprididae; genus Chanodichthys; species Chanodichthys erythropterus. Next base: position 20,760,168 of record NC_090233.1, on the reverse strand, counting down.
TTAAGCGTAAGCTTTCAAGTCTGCGTCAAAAGAGATTAATGGCATTTCTTTCTTTGTTATGACTAATTCTGTTGGTTTTAACTGTGATCCAGATGTCTAGGAACCCAGTGCAGTCAGCGGGATGCTTCGCCATTCTAAAATCTGTTCAAGCAAACCCAGAATCTGCAGTTGAGTTCTTGGACTTCTCTGTAAGTGACTCTTACCCAATAATTTCTCATGTTTCCTTTGATATTTATTGGTTTTCTTTATTTCTAAAATCAATTTTCTTGTATAGGACATTTGCGTGGACCAAGAATTTGAAGACTTATTCAACAGCACCAAAGAAACGCTCCCAAACCTTCAAGTGAAACATGGTGGAAAAATTAATGCTGCATTTAAAAAGAGCTGAAATTATTATTTTTTTTTTTAAAAAACAATCATTGTGGACAATACATATAGGCATGTAGAACAGCAAATGTATTTTTGAACTTGCATACAACTGAGACTAAACTGATTTGAATCTAGCCTCACACTCCTCCACATGGAAAATTGGATCAAGTCATAGTTGATGGATCATGGTTTCTGGCGTTAAGGGAACAAAGGTTCAGTAGAATGATGTTTAGAAGAGAATTTGATGGCATTAGTGACCTTAGGCTTTAAAACATATCTAACAAAATGGGTACTGACATGATGTGAGGAGCAATGACAAGATAGACTTTGTGTAAAACAACATTTACCTAATTCTTTTTATACTACACTACTGTTCAAATGCTTATATATATATATATATATATATATATATATATATATATATATATATATAATGTAAGTGTCTTATGCTCACCAAGATTGCATTTATTTGTTCAAAACACATTATTAAAAATCATTACAATTGTTTTATATTTGAATAAATTGCAGTATATTTATTTCTGTGATGCAAAGCTGAATTTTCAGCATCATTACTTCAGTCTTCAGTCACATTATCCTTCAGAGATAATTGTAATGCTGATTTCAAAAAACATTTATTATTATCAATGTTTAAAACAATTGTTCTGCTTAAAATGTTTGTAGCATTGATTATTGTAACTTTTGATCAATTGAATCCTTATTTGTTGAATAAAAGTACGGTAGTAGTGTATTCATGCAGTTTCATGTCCATTACATGTAATATTTGTCCTTCTAAAAATTATTTCTCACACTGCAACACTATTCAATTGAACAACGTCAGCAGTGTCACATGAAATCTTCCTTATCAAAACTATGGTATTTAGGCAGCAAACTGGCTATTGCATTCGGTCCCATTTCATTATTATTAGCCTATTATTCATTTTTTTTTAAAAACACCAACCTAAAACTAGTTAACAGACAAGTTTAATTGCATCAGCGACCAAATCAACAGATTAATCATCGTGATTAATGAGTTTCTAAAAGCGTTGTTTCATGAATCAAAGGCGCACATGGAGCTGAAGTCCAACAGTTCAGGCGAGTCAAACATTAACTCAGGTAGAGAGTGTGTCGCAACAACTGCAACTTCATATAGACGCCAATCTTTAAACAACTCGCGAGAATAATGGCGACAACACGATCTCTACACATCCTCAGGAGACAGCAGCATTTCCTTAACAAGGTGCATTCAGCATGGGTGGCCAGGTAATGTGGATTTGTCACTGAGAGATGCATGTAACACGATACAAATGCTAGTTAAAGTTAATCAGCAACGCAAGTAAGTCAATATTGACATTATCCTTTTTTTTTTTTTTTTTAAATCAGGGGTTTTATTTTAAAATACATGTGAATGTATGAGGGGAAAGTGTAAATTTTAGTCTGACAAGGGAATATCTAAGAGTGCAAAATATAGCCTAGTCTCTAAATTTGCGCCCACAATGCATATGTAGCTAATATTGCTAGATAGATTATTCACAATAAATAATATTTTCGTCTGACATGCTCTGACTATAATTTCTCTGTCTTTGAGCACTTAGTTTTAACTGGTTTTATTTTAAAATAGATTGTATATTCATAAGTAGACACACACGCGCGCGCACACACACACACACACACACACACACACACACACACACACACACACACACACACACACACACACACACACACACACACACATGTATTCCTATTATTATGAGGACATTCCACAGACATAATGATATTTATACTGTACAAACTGTATATTTTACCCCCTAAATTTACCCATCACAGAAAACTTTCTGCATTTTTACATGTTCAAAAAACATAGCCTAATTTCATATGATATATAAGCCATTTAAAAAAAAATGTCCCCACAAGGACAAGGTTTTCGGATATTATTACCATCTTTATGGGGACATTTTGTCCCCTTAAAGAATTAGTTCACTTTCAAATTAAAATTTCCTGATAATTTACTCACCCCCATGTCATCCAAAATGTTCATGTCTTTCTTTCTTCAGTCAAAAAGAAAGTTAGGTTTTTGATGAAAACATTCCAGGATTTTTCTCCATATAGTGAACCTCAGTGGAGCCCAAAGTGTTGAAGGTCAAAATTACAGTTTCAGTGCAGCTTCAAAACGTTCTGCACGATATATATATATATGAAGAGTTTCGTTGCAAAACGAGATAAATCCATTTTTTTAATTTTTCAAAAATCTTGTTTTTTGGTTGTGTATTCCAATTAATATCAATTCAACTGCAGTTGGTTTGTTTTGATTTAAACCTTCATAACTTAAAAAATACAGCTAAGTAGCACCATAAAACAAAATAATAACATGATAACATAATAATAAACATGTTTTGACAAAAATGTTAAAAACGGATTTATCTCGTTTTGCAACGAAACTCTTCATATATATATATAAAGTTTTAACAATAAATGCTTATCTTGAACTAGCTCTCTTCTTCTTCTCTATTAGAATTCCTGCAGTGTAGACACTGCTAAGTGTATTAATGTCCTCCACAGGTCAAAGTTTGAAATAAATTGTCATATACAATATGCTAGTGCAAGTATATAACAATTAGTTCAAACTTTGACCTGTGGAGGGCAGTAATACACTTATCAGTGTCTACACTGCTGGAATTCTAATAGAGAAGAAGAAGAAGAAGACAGCTATCTTAAAACGTATTAAAAAAAAAAATTTAGAGAATGAGCAATGGTTCCTCTAGATAAGACCCTTATTCCTCGTCTGGGATCGCTGTAAACTGTAATTTTGACCTTCAACCGTTTGGAGGCCATTGAAGTCCATTATATGGAAAAAAAAAATCCTGGAATGTTTATATCAAAAACCTTAATTTCTTTTCGAGTGAAGAAAGAAAGACATGAACATCTTGGATGACATGGGGGTGAGTAAATTATCAGGAAATTTTAATTTGAAAGTGAACTAATCCTTTAACGTAGGGTTTACCTGAACCACACTCTCTCTCTCTCTTTCCTACTGATCTAAATGAAGAAATACATAGACTGCCATTGCCTGTAAATAATTCTAATATTAATATCTACAGTCTAATCCTCCAAAGAAAACCTTTTGCATATTTGGAGTAAAAAAAAAAAAAAAAACACATTTAATTTATTTATGACTCAGTGGTCTCTACAGAGAGCAAATTTGTCCCCAAAGTATAGCTAAGCAAGCTCTCCACATATAAATTATCATCAAAATGTATTTTTATTGACAAAATTCATCTTATGTAACTATATGCATCGAATTTTTCCATTAATTTTTGACCCACGTATGTGCTGTAGGAGGAGGTTAGCTATTTAGCTATAAAAGTTAATATTAAGTCACAAAAACTGCATGCATAATAATGATTCTGATGGAATTTAGCATGTTATGCTGCAAGCCGTTGCTGTCACTCCTTCAAACGTCACATCAACTACCCAAGCTTTTTTATACTACTGCGCGTTGCAGCTTGTGATGCATCATTTATATATTTATTAAACACTTGCTGAAACAGTTTTGCTTGTGAATCTTTAGAGGTTTTGCAAATAAAAGTGATGAAGGCTGGTTGAGTTCCATGTTTGCACACAAAGTGGATGCCAGGAAAGATGCCCACTCCAATCTGCTCTCCAAGAAAGAAACCAGCAACCTCTACAAGATCCAATGTGAGCCAATCCATCTAAAACCTTCGAGGATGCGCTCAAATGTTTAGGCCTTGAGAGAAATTGTGCACGAAATATAGTTGATAGGAATTGCTAAAAATATTCCCATGCATGAATGATGTGCTTTCTTGTCGTTTCGCTCCGGAAAAACTGCCTAAACTGTTTGTTTTATACTAATTGCTTTAATAAATCAGCCTCCAAAAAGTTTATTTGTAGAATTCATTTGTGTACGGAGCATTGTAATGAAAATTGGGTTTAGAAAAATGAGGGTCATATTTCATAAACGGTTGATTTAAGTGATAAAATCACAAGGGATTTCACTAAATTCAAAATGTTGCAAAAATAAGATACTGGTCCATTTGTCTTTCCTGACATCTTCAAATCCTATTTTTTCTTTCAGTTCACAATGTCAAGCCAGAGTGCATGGAGGCATACAACAAACTGTCGTAAGCTCTCTTTTGATTTTGCAATAATATACAGCTGATCAAGTCTATTTTCTTCAGTCTTGTTTTCAGTATGACACTTGCAGGCCTGCATTGTCTAGATTTGATGTACTTTGATTCCTTGATTGTCCCATGTGACATGATATGTTATCATTAGTATAGCATCGATATCTCAACACAGAAATAAAACTGCACGTCAAGCCATTTCATGGGGTTTTAATAGCCTACTGACCATATTGGTGATCTGCGGTTTAAGTTTAAAACATGTTTTTAAATTACTCCCATTGTCTAATTTCAGGGATGAGGTACAGAAAGAACTCCACCGCGATGCAGATTATCCATGTGAAGTCGTTGGAAGCTGGAACACCTGGTATGGTGAACAGGATCAAGCAGGTGAGATGAAAAGCAAAGTATTTAGCTTTTTCCATTGCTGGGACAAAACCGTGGAATAGTCTTCTTGTTTCCCTTAGATTAGTTTCAACAGAATCTGAATTTAAATCTAAGCTAAAGCTACTGTTCCTAGAGTCTAAGATAAGTCTTTTGATGCTTCCTCTTTTTATTGCATTGCAGTATATATAGTTTATATGCACTTTCTTATGTCTGCAATGTCTATTTTAAAGGGATAGTTCACCCCAAAATGAAAATTCTGTCATCATTTACTCAAGTTGTTCCAAACTTGAATGAATATCTTTCCTGTGTGGAACATAAAAGAAGATATTTTGAAAAATGTGGGTAATTAAACAGTTGATGGTCCCCATAGACTTCCATAGTATTTTTTTTGTCCATACTGTTGAAGTCAGTGGGGACCATTATTACCAACATTCTTCAAAATATCTTCTTTTATGTTCCACATTAGAAAGAAATTCATGAAGAGTTTGGTTCCAAAACGCAATAACTCCATTTTGATTAATTTGAGTAAAAAGGTGTTTTCTTTACCAAGAAAGTGGCAAGATGAAAACCACTAATTTCTGTTTCAAACTTTCACATAGCATCTTTTGGTTATAAAAACACTAAAAATTCAAATCTACATTTTGATTTTAAAAAGTTTATTATAAAAACTTATTATTTTTTCCCCAAAATGCAATAAATCCATGACCTTTTTTTTCCAAAATACAATTAATCCATCAACATAAAAGTTATTTTTCAAATTGAAAATACACAACAAAGCAAGTTAATTCACATATATGACTGAGTCTAAACTTTGCCAATATTTATTTTATATACAGGCATTTTACTAAAAATACATTCAGCCGTTGCTCCCAAAATGAATTCAATGGATCTTGTTAATGTTATAAATTATTTGTCATCACCGATTAACGAGTATCTGGCGCCACCGCACGGTTAAATAAACACATTTGCCGAGTACATTGGTATTAAAACGGCTTTTTAAAAAAGCCTTCAATGTTTACAGTGGGTGGAATGGTGCGCTGTGATTGGTTGAGCGGATATATCACGTTCTGCAGAAAAAGGAGACTGGCGTTTGTCGCTTTTTGGAAAGAAAGGGAGAAAACATGACAGAATAACATGACGGATATCACATTTTGCGCAAAATTGATAAATGACTTTTCAATACCGACCAGATACAATACTGATTTTGGCGGAAACTCAATTTTTTTGAAAATGGCGTTTATCGCGTTTTGGAACCAAACTCTTCTCATACAGGTTTGAAACAACTTGAGCGTGAGTAAATAAATGTCATTTTTGGGTACAGCACAGTGGTCAACTACTGTTGTTTTTACTGTGCTTTATAAATAAAACTTGATTTGAATATGATTTATTTTTGTAAATACAATGTTCAGAAGTTTGGGGTCAGATATTTTTTTAATGTTTATAAAAAAAGTCTCTAATGTACACCAAAGCTGCATGAACAAAAATGTTAGAACAGTAATATAGTGAAATATTATGTGATGATTAGGAATTCATAATATTAATAATATTAGGAATTAGGATGATTATGATTAGCATCACATGATCCTTCAGAAATCATTCTAATATACTGATTTCAAGAAGCATTTCTTATTAACAATGTTGAAAACAGTTTAACATTTTTGTGGAAACCATGAAACATTATTTCAGGATTCTTTGATGAATAAAAAGTTCAAAAGAACAGCATTTATATGAAATATAAATCTTGTGTAACTTTATAAATGTCTTTACTGTCACTTTTGATCAATTTAATGCATCCTTGCTGAATGAAAGTTCTAAGGAAAATCTTACTGACCTCAAATTTTTGAAAAGTAGTTTGTACTTCCATAAATCTGTGTTTTTTTTTCAAGCACGGCCTGGATGTTTTGTGTATGATGTTACAGTACTAGAGTGACACATGCTGTTTTGTGGTTGTAGTGCATCTCTGGAGATACTCTGGTGGATATCCTGCTCTTATGGAGTGTTTGCGCAAACTCAATCTCAATACGGTATTTAACACATCTCTGTGCTCTTAAAAATTGGAATTAATAATGTGACAATCCATATATTTGTGTCATTTACCAAAATGTTTTCCTGTACAGACGTATCTTGCATTTCGAAAAGAAAGGAGCAAAATGTTGATCTCCCGACGCAACCAGCTTCTTTTGGAGTTTAGTTTCTGGAACGAGCCTGTGCCCAGAATTGGCCCCAACATTTATGAACTGAGATCATATCAACTACTAGTAAAGGCCATTTAGTTGTTCTTTTTTATATAATAATAATAATATTGCATTGCATTTTACACCTTTTTTAACTTTTCCTTTTTTTTTTTTTTGGTTTGTTTGTCCTGAAATTTCTCAATCAAGCCTGGTACTATGATCGAGTGGGGAAATCATTGGTAAGTTTGTGATGTGTGCAGTTTAACGTAAGAAAAATATATCACCATGTTGCATATTTAATCTGTTTTATGATGTTCCAGGGCTCGAGCAATCAAATATAGACAGGAAAACAATGAAGCAGTGGGCGGCTTCTTCACACAGATCGGTGATTTGTATGTTGTTCATCATTTGTGGGGTAAGAGCATCTTTTTCTTCTTCTGCTGATCATTGCATATTAATAAGTGGCGACACTTTAAAATCTCTCAGTTGTACTGACTATATTTAATGTGTTTTAGCTTATAAAGACCTGCAGTCCAGAGAAGAGACCAGAAACGCTGCTTGGTTAAAAGAGGGATGGGATGTCAATGTGCACTATACAAGTGAGAAGGAACCAAGACAGATGATGTTTGGAATAAAATATGAGCATATTGATTATTGCATACTGCATAAGAAAGCTTAGTCAGGGTAGCGCCATATTTAATTTTTATTGGTAATGAAAACGAGTCTGTGAGCGATAGAAGTGCAGTGCGTTCAAAGGATTGTACTGTTGTTTAACAGCATACAAATTGTTCAGCTGATGAAACGTCTTTCTGACATCTTAGAGCAGACAAAAATGCCATGAAATAGTTTTAAAAGCTGTGAGTTGAGGAAATGACATGACCTAGGACCTTTATGCAGTGCGTGCCATTGTAAAGACTGTAGGTCTATCCCTCAACGCCTCGTTTTCATCCATGTTAAGGGGTGGTCACTACACTTTTCAGTCCATTGACTTCCATTCATATGCATGCGAATGCAAGAGACAGGAAATGCAAGCTCATGTGAAGATGTTTCTCATTTCGGCACATTCTAACGTTCAAGTTTTGTGGATGACCTGCAAAGTCATATCACGTGAAGACGTGCTGCCAATAGAATATAGATAATCCACGGCTTGACCTCTTGGCTGAATTAAAAGAATGCACATTTTTGCAGTAAAGTGGAGTGGAGGACTTTTTTATCTATTGTTATTTGTTATATGATGAATTTATGTTTATAAAAAAGATGTAGAGTGTAAAGTCATATCCTGACCATTGCAGTGCCCATAGAAATTTTGCACGTCTAGTGGGACAGCAGCTTTAAATTCAATATGGCGTCTAACGTCTATATGGAAGCTTGTTTCCGCCACAGAATCAAAAAATTTCAAAGATAATTGCGATCTCACAATTTACATCTCACAATTGGGAGATATAAACTCACAAATGAGAGAAATAAAGTCAGAATTGCAAGCTTTTTTATTTATTTATTTATTTTTTCATTTTATTTCATGGTGGAAACAATATTCCATACTGCCTATTATATATTGTATGTGAAACAGTATGCCAAGTCATGTTTATTTGTATAGCACTTTTCATTATGCATATCATTTTAAAGTAGCTTTACAGAAATATACACTACCGCTCACTTTTTTGTTGACGCAGGTCAGTGGAATGAAAAAAAAAACAAAAAAACATAAGGTCTAGAGACGCGTTTTTTAAAAGTTTAACTTCTTTTAACTTGAATGCCACGTTTTTAGAATGCTGTGTCATATGCAAGACACTGCGAAAGAAACCAAAGAATGATTTCTGAAGGATCATGTGACACTGAAGACTGGAATAATGATGCTGAAAATTCAGCTTTGATCACACTAATAACAATTTAAAATAGAAAAAACAGTTATGTTAAATTATAATATTTCAGAATATTACTGTTTTTACTGTATTTTACGATCAGATAAATGCAGCCTAGGTGAGTGAATACTCTTTCTGGGTATTCCAAGCATACGGAAATTTGCATAATCCATAATGCACACAGTATGTTCTAGTGTTCTGCAGAAATAGTAAGCTATTCCAACCGTAATCAAAGTGTTTTCTTTGTAAACAGCGCCATCTGGTGAATTTAAGTAGAACTGTTCACACACAGTACATCACATATAAGCAAGGCAAGCTTTTGATGAGTACATTGACTTGTTTATGTCTGTTTTTACAGTGCCTCTTATCCAAAAGATGGAATCGAGAATTATGATTCCAATGGAACATTCCCCTCTGCAGTAAAATCAACAATGTTTCACCTATAGACAATCCATCTGGAAATCGAATTTCATGTAGAGTTTTGTTCTGACTTGACTCAAACACATCTGAACCAGACAATCAAGGTCTTCAGGTCCTCTTGAAGAAGACAGCTGTGTTAGAGTAGAGCGGGACCTAAACTTTGCAAGAAGGCAGAGCAAAACGCCAGTGTTCAAGCCATTCTTAGAACTACAATGACAAACCTCAGTGCCTTTGTATGAGACTGTTGGAAATTAAAATAGTAATCTGATATATATATAATATATATATAATATATATATATATATATATATAAAATGTTAAAATTCTAGTCTTGTTTTTAGTCTCATTTTCTTTTCTGGTGCATTATTTGGCCTGTTTGGCGTGTTGGGGTGCTTGATGAAACTTTCATCTGAAATGCTGTTGCTAGCTTTACATCGGCGATTAAAACATATTTGTTAAATTGAATGCATTTATCAGAATGCTTTATTTTGTTGTCCTTAATTTGAGCACAGATATCGAGAACTCCATTTTTATGTGTATAATAATAAATGATTACATTTCTGCTGACTTTTAGTCTCTTCTTACACTGAAGGAAATCTTGTGTTTACTTGTGATGACTTTATAATGCTTTTATAGTATTACCATGGTAATTTTCTGTAAAACTATAGTATATGTAGGTTTAAATGAAAGCAATAGTAATCCCAGGTTTTGGAGATCACTATATATAAAAATTGCCTATGAAATTTTATACAATTGTTTAATTAGATGCTAATTATATTCCATAAGAGCATGATATGGAGTTTTGTATATTATTAAGGCCTTATTTTAAAGGAACACTCCACTTTTTTTTGAAAATAACTATTAACATTTTCATATACAATAACATTTTCTAACTCCCCTAGAGTTAAACAGTTGAGTTTTACTGTTTTCGAATCCATTCAGCCGATCTCCGGGTCTGGCGGTACCACTTTTAGCATAGCTTAGCATAGTTCATTGAATCTGATTAGACCGTTAGCATCTCGCTCAAAAATGACCAAAGAGTTTTGATATTTTTCCTATTTAAAATTTGACTCTTTGGTAGTTACATCGTGTACTAAGACCGACGGAAAATGAAAAATATCATTGCACCTGCTGCACCCATGGCATGGCAGTAAAGTTCCTTGATTATTACACCGGAATGAGAGTATAGTTCCTAGCCATATCGGCCTAGAAAATCGCAATTTTTCATTTTCAGTCGGCCTTAGTACACAATGTAACTACAGAAGAGTCAAGTTTTAAGTAGGAAAAATATTGAAACTCTAGCGAGTAGCGAGATGCTAATCAGAATCTAATCAGATTCGATGAACTATGCTAAGCTATGCTAAAAGTGGTACCGCCAGATTGGCTGAATGGAGTCGAAAACGGTAAAACTCAACTGTTTCACACTAGGGGAGTTGGAAAATGAGCCTATTTTCAAAAAAAGTGGAGTGTTCCTTTAAATAAATAAAATAATTTAATTACAAACGTAACATTTTAGAGATTTTATATTTAAGATATGAACTGAACATATTAACAGTTCATGCCCCTCATGAGCAGCTATTTTTGTGAAATTTGTCCATCTTAGATGCTGCTGTCCCTTTAAGAACAAGGGGGTGTGTGACACAGCTCTGAGCCGAACCACACAAGTAGAATCAAATGAACTGGTAGAATGACAATAAGCGTGAAACTAGGCTCTCGTGAAGGGCGGGGCTTCGCGAAACGGATGTTTTAAAATTCAATGGATCAAAATAATAATTTTCCTGTTTTAAAATAATCGTTTTTCTCAGTTTCTCCATGTCATTTTGAGGTGTAGATTACTGCCTGAAATGTTTGCTGAAGCGAACTATTAGACGGCGTTGTCACTTGATAGCTGTTTCTTTTCTCAGCGCGGGACAGTATCGACCAATCACTTATGCTATCACGATCACGTGTGATGACTTGATATGGATTTTAAAACATTTTACACAGATTGCTAGCGTATATATTCATTTGCCAGGTGACAATCCTTGAAAATCCTTATCTCCAATAAGACAAATAAGCAGCTTTGTAAATTCGAATTAGCTTTCTGGGGCTCCAAACGCCCCCTAGAGGAAGCCAACTGTATATTCCATTGAAAACAATTTTTTTAGATCCACATTCCAATAATTTCTCGAATCGAATTACATCGAACGTGTCACTCCCACCAGCCAGCCACCAGCGTGCCCAATGCACGAGGATGAAGCGTTTTGCTAACGCGCACGGGCTTGTAACATCACATAGGCGGATCTCGCGTTGCGTTATTAAACGCGCCCACCTGCACTGTATAGAATACATATTCAACGGCGTCTTTCTGGTGGACCAGTAAACGATGGACCTGCACATCTTGGACCACAAACTGAGGGTCACTTGTATCAGCAAATCTGGTCTGGAACATTACACCCATCCCCTGATCAAACTGATATTTTTAAGAAACAGGACGAGGTAAGAACAGCCAACGCCTGTATGAGTTTGCAAACATGTTTTTACGCGTTTGATGGTGCAATATATCTTGTTTAGACACAAATTCAAGAACATAGCGTACCTGTTTACAGTGTTTCCAACTGCAACTTAAGAGCCTCACCCTGTTTTGGTTAGTTTGGAGAAATTATAAATAACCAAATAATGTCAAATCATGCACATGCTGTACTTGAGGCCTTTGTAAGCTTACAGTTACACACTTAAATAGCTAAAAGGAAGCTGTTTCCATAAAGTGCGCAATTTCTTGTGCTCAGACATGTAAATGGCTTGAAATAATGGCTGTATCTCAAACTAGTGAACTGGCTACCTGGATAGACAACTTATTTGGGCATGTAGGTTTTGACATGCATCCATTAAGTAAATTAACTTGGGACAAAATAAAAACTTTTTAAATTCATAGATGTATATACAGTGGGGACAAAAAGAGCTGCTTTTGCATTTTTGGTAAAAGTGAACATATTTTAAGTAATTTTCTGTCTCATTTGCAGACATTAAATTGTATGTTAATGTTGGCATTTTATTTATAAATATATACACACACACACACACACACACACACACACACACACACACACACACACACATATATAACCATATATAACAACACTATAACAGCACATATTTAAAATTATATTGCTGAATAAACAGTTAAAGGTGCCCTAGAATCAAAAATTGAATTTACCTTGGCATAGTTGCATAACAAGAGTTCAGTACATGCAAAAGACATACATTGAGTTTCAAACTCCATTGTTTCCTCCTCCTTATATAAATCTCATTTGTTTAAAAGACCTCCGAAGAACAGGCGAATCTCAACATAACTCCGACTGTTACGTAACTGTCGGGATCATTAATATGTATAACCCCAATATTTGCATATGCCAGCTCATGTTCAAGGCATTAGACAAGGGCAGCCAGTATTAACGTCTGGATCTGTGCACAGCTGAATCATCAGACTAGGTAAGCAAGCATGAACAATAGCGAAAAATGGCAAATGAAGCAATAATAACTGACATGATCTATGATGTCATGATATTTTTAGTGATATTTGTGAATTGTCTTTCTAAAGGTTTCGTTAGCATGTTGCTAATGTACTGTTGAATGTGGTTAAAGTTACCATCGTTTCTTACTGTATTCACGGAGACGAGCTGTCGCTATTTTCATTTTTAAACACTTGCAGTCTGTATAATTCATAAACACAACTTCATTCTTTATAAATCTCTCCAACAGTGTGTAATGTTAGCTTTAGCCATGGAGAACAGCCTCAAACTCATTCAGAATCAAATGTAAACATCCAAATAAATACTATACTCACATGATCTGACGCATGCATGCAGCATGCATGATGAACATCTTGTAAAGATCCATATGAGGGTTATATTAGCTGTGTGAACTTTGTAAATGCTCTGTATTATAGTCAAGAGCTCGGGGGGGCAGGGAGTGCGCGATTTAAAGGGGCCGCACTGCTGAATCAGTGCATAGTTAATGAAGCCCCAAAATAGGCAGTTAAAAAAATTTATAAAAAAAAATCTATGGAGTATTGTGAGCTGAAACTTCACAGACACATTCAGGGGACACCTTAGACTTATATTACATCTTGTAAAAATTGGTTCTAGGGCACGTTTAATACGCAACACATTTCCAAAGTAGAGTGTGGAATAAATATTGCACAATTAAAACATAATTTTTACTGCAATATTAAAACATTACTTTTTTTTCTGCATTAATGTGTTCAGTTCTCTCTTTATTTTACACTTGAATAAAAGTTGGGGATTAGGTTGATAATATCTTACTACATAAACCACATGGCCAAAGTGACATCTGCGGAAAAGTAAAGGTGTGTGTATTTTTTGTGTGTGTGTGTGTGTTTGGAATAACATTCACTAATGAATTGATACCAGTAAGACCAGTAAATAGGATCCATTCTGATTGCATTACTTTTGTTTTTCTATGTGAATCTGTGCAGCTTGTGTGCTTTTGTATCTCACTCTTATTTCATCCATCTAATGCTAGTACATATACTCAAATATTCAATAAAATATTCTGGGTTGTAAAATGCAGCTGATTTAAGTATTTTGTGGGGCGTTGTGTGAATTTAGTATCTGCTTAATGCCATTGAATTGGCTGTTTTTCTCATGTCTGTGGGATGGCGAAAGGCCTTTCAGGATAGGATTCCTACAGAGCTTAGAAAAAAGATTTGTTTGTGTATTCAATATGCCTGTTCTGGTTCGTTCAGCCATATCTTGTTGAACTTTCCAGAACCTTGAATGCTACAGATAATGTTCCAGAGTTGAGCACATCACTTCCTAAATCCAAAGCTCAAAATGCATGTTTTGAGCTTATTAACTGAAAGCAACTTGCACTGACACATCTTAAAATATGTCAGAGCCATTGTTTTGTCTCAAGATGCACACCAGTAATGTTTTTCCTTGTGAACGTCTATAAAAGCTACTTAAATGTCCTAATTGAACTGAGGTTTAATCGTGGCTTAATCTAAGCCCTGTCTGTGAAACCAGGCCTAAATGTTTTTCTTTCTTTTTTTAATCTTAAAATACAGAAATAAAAGGGATAGTTCACCCAAAAATTCTGTCACTATTTACTCAACGTCATATTGTTCCAAATATAAAAATTTAAGTTTTTTTTTTTTTTTTTTTGATGCACTATCCTAAAATGCGCATAAAAAAGCTGGATGGAAACAAAGCTACTGACACCAAGCAGCATTGGTTCTTGATGTGTATTGCAACCAAATGTGACGGGTGAGATGTGGAAGGTGGTGGTGACAAGTTTCATTTTTGGGTGAACTATGCTTTTAAAGGTCAGGAGTGCTCACACATCTCATCTGTTAATGTTATTTACTCCACATGTGTTGTGCAGCTTTGAGCACAGTGAGTGAAATCTACGTTTAAACCTTTTTTTCCCCTAAACAAATTAAGATTTATCAATAACTTTAGTACAAAAAAGTATTCTAAGTTTATGAAAAAATGTAGGAACAACTGAAACCATGTGTATGTAAAAATTAACCATATAAATATGTTAAGCTGAAATATTATACATGGATATATAAACATTTAGAATATAGTCATGGCCACAAGGATCAGTGAGTGACATAAATGTTGTGTTTCTCAAAGTTTGCTGCTTCAGTTGTTGATTCACATTGTTTCTAGATTATTGGACGGGGATAAGATGCATTTTAAATAATTGCAAAAAACTTAATTAGCCAAAAAA
Source organism: Chanodichthys erythropterus (assembly GCF_024489055.1). Taxonomy (NCBI): domain Eukaryota; kingdom Metazoa; phylum Chordata; class Actinopteri; order Cypriniformes; family Xenocyprididae; genus Chanodichthys; species Chanodichthys erythropterus. The sequence goes on along the minus strand of NC_090233.1, from coordinate 20,745,081 downwards.
AAAAATTACTTTATCACAAAAACCCAAATTTTAGTTTTTTGGCCCTGGCACAAAATGACGAGCTAACATTATTTCACTAATCATATCAGCACATGAGAAAGTGTGAACAAGTACAAGTCTGTATCGTTCTGACTGGATTATAAGAGCAGACTGATTGCTATAAAAGGAGGGAAGAAGTGCTTCAAACTATTGTATTCTTGTGTTAGCAATGGTTCCCTCCAAAGAAAGGCATGCAGCCATTATCGCTTTGCATCAAAATGGCCTCCTCACTAGCAAGGAATTTGCTGCAAAGAGTATTGCACTGGAAAGAACCATTTACTGGATCATCAAGAACTTCAAGGAGAGAGGTTAAACTGCAGTGAAGAAGGCTTCAGGACATCCCAGAGTGTCCAGAAAGCGCCAGGACCATCTCCTCCTGCGGAGTCAGCTGCAGAATCATGTCACAACCAGCGCAGAGCTGCTCAGTATTAGCAGCAGGTGGTTTCGAGGCCAGTGAACAAGCAGAAGTCCACAAATTGAGATCAACTAATAAGGCACGAATGGAACGCCATCAGTCAGGATTTGGCCTAGAAGCTGATATTCAGGATGCCTGAGCAAATTACAAAGGTTATAAATACAAAGGGTCAACACTGTAAATATTGAACTGAATGTTTTTGCCAATAAAAACCTTTCAAACGTGCAAAACACATTTCATTGTTTTCCAGTATACCATAGAAATAAGAGAAAAAATAATCTACAAATACTGAAGCAGCAAACTTTGCAAAACACAAAATTTATGTCATTGACGATTTTGGCCACGGCTGTACATGATTAAATGAAATTGTGATATGGCTTAGTGCAATTACCAAATTGCAAGGGCTCTGATTTAATTAAATTTATGCCTCAGAGTTATGTGTTCTTACACATGAGCAGATCATTATCCGTCTGTGTTCGCAGTGTTTCAAAGCAGTAGTAAATAAACAAATGCAGAAACTTTATCTCTCCATCTGCTCTAAATTTTGGGTCGTTTTAACATGCATTTGAGAATGCAACATGCGCCGACCATCTTCCCAAACTAGTAATGAGAAGCACTTTTCAACAAAAGAGAAGCTTTAAGGACTCCCATCAACTTTCCATCAAAATAAATGTTTGATGGTTTAATGTCAATAAATTACTATTGTAATTTTACAGTTTTTCTTTGATTCACAATTTTTATTTTACAATGAAATATTACAATAGTAATATTTATTTGTTTTTATTGAGGGTTTTTTATATTTTCATCTAGTAGTAATAGTAGTAGTTGTAGTAAAAATATTAAACTGATAAAATAATATTTTTTTTATTAAATTAATAATAATAATAATAATAATAATAATAATAATAATTAATATTATTATTATTATTATTATTAATAATAATAATAATAATAATAATTATTATTATTATTACCTTATTATAGCCATATTGATATATAATCACAAAATTTTGGCCAAATTGTGGAGCCCTACTGGTACTGTCAGTACTGAAATTTTAAAAATGTGACGATACCAGCATTTCCCCCCTGGCGTTTTGAGCACTGTTGAGCGAATTCTTAAACACCTCTGATTGGCCATTGTGTTCATGTGCTCAACAGATATGTCTGGTATTGGTTACAGTGATCAATGCTTAAAAAACATGTTGTACATAGACATCTTTGCTCTTCACCGAGCGCTCACACAGATACACACGGAGTGTTTGAAAGCATGCGTCTATCAATGGATCAAATTTTAAATTGCAATTTTTGTCTGAAATTTGCCCCCCCCCCCATACAAATAATTCACATAATTAATAGTGAATGATACCCATTGTTATTTTGCCAAGGAGAGCTAGGGTACATGTAAAGATTGATCAGTAATTAAGACTTAAAGGGGGCATATCATGAAAATCTGACTTTTTCCATGTTTAAGTGCTATAATCGGGTCCCCAGTGCATCTACCAACCCAGAAAATGTGAAAAAGGACAACCCGGTAACTTTGTTTTGGTAAGCCTTTCTCTGCAAGCATGTGAAAAAACTAGCCACTCAGATTGTAGGAAGGAGATCTTCTTATAATATTACCCTTAATCTGCATGTTTCCACCCACGGTGCAGCCATTTTGTTTTCGTGAGTGACGGTGTACCAGTTCTAACGCCATGGCAAAAGTTCAAGCAAATCATGCTAACTGTTCTGTCATTGGCTGCACTGACGAGCACAGAACACTATTTAGGCCATGTTGGGCTGCTTTAGAGAAGAGGATGAGTTGTTGTAGTAGAGTGTTGTTGCCAAGCCGTCATTTTACGCCGGATTGCTTCACAAATGAGGGTCAATTAACATGACGGCACATACTAGTCATGAGTTGAATCAACTCCACAGCAACTACATAAATTTATCCACTAACCATTCAGAAACATCCAGTTTCATTCTAAATGTTCGGTTTGAACAATGTAAGGTTGAACACTGTTATTGACAATCCTCATTTTGGCAGCATGAGATTCTCCAGCTTTGTTGTTGTTGAGCAACCGAAGCGTGAGCTGTTAAAGCTCCGCCCTCTTCTGGAAGCGTGCCAGGAGCAGCAGCTCATTTGCATTTAAAGGGAAACACACAAAAACAATATGTTTTTGCTCACACCCAAATAGGTGTAAATTTGACAAGCTATAATAAATGATCTGTGGGGTATTTTGAGCTGAAACTTTAGAGACACATTCCGGGAACACCAGAGACTTTTATTACATCTTGGGAAAAGATGCATAATAGGTCCCCTTTAAATCTTTTTTCTGACTTGGGACAACTTGGAATAGAGTAAAGATAGCAAACAAACACTAATATAGCAAACATAGTTCTCTCTCTTTTCTCACCGTTTCTGGAGGATGTTGGTTTAACACCACTCCTACATTTTTTTTATTTTTTATTTTTTTTTTTTTTCCAGAAGGCTTTAAGAGCGCTTGCAGGAAGTTGAACCCTGGGAGCTCTAGATGTTGTTAGGAAGTGTGAGACTAGCTGACACAATACTGCTGTGCTGAGTTAGCCCTGAGGGTGTGGATGTATTATTTCCCTTCTGTTAGGCCCTTGGTTTGATGTGCCTAGTCATTGGGGTCCGGAATGTATTCTGCTGAGTTGCAGACAGCACAGGAATCAGCTGCACTGGGCTGCTGGATGACTGAAGGCCTGTGGGTCAGTGTCAGTGTCAGTGCAGTATCACAGCTCTTCATTCAAATAAGGGCTGGTGCACTGGTGGTCTGATAGGGTTTCAGTCTTCCTTAACTGCAGTAGTTCATTTGAAAGTTGAACAGTGCTGTGCACCATGTTAGCGGACTACTGCACGAACTGAATACTGAAGTCAAAGCCATATTGCGTTTTTTAGTGGTTTATTGCAAAAAATAAATACAATTTTGCTTCACAAAACGAATGTTTGCATGCACTTTCAGTCATTGCATGGGGAAAAAAAAACATCCAGGACTAAATTTCTCCCTTTGTTTTCCTAGAATAAAAAAGTCAGAGGCGGCAAAAATAGTAGTATGATAAAATTATAATATTGTTCATTAGCCTAACTATTTGATCTATTTGTTTACCTTTTTTTGTGTAAATGTATATTGTATACCATTCAAGTTTTATTTATTTATGTATTGTTTTTTAGAAAAAATTAATACTTTTATTCAGCAAGTGTGCATTAAATAGATTAAAAATTACAGTAAAGGCATTTATATTGTGAGGTTACAGAAGATTTCTATTTCAAATAAATGTTTTTGAACTTTCTTCATAATTGAATCCTGAAAAAAATGTATCATGTTTTAAGCAGCACGTCTGTTTTCAACATTGATAATAATAATGATAAATGTTTCATGAGCAGCAAATCAGCATATTAGAATGATTTCTGAAGGATCATGTGATGTCAACATTAGAATGTATAAAAATAAAAAAAGTGATTTTAAATTGTAATAATATTTCACAATATTACTGTTTTTAGTGTATAAATATTTGATTTGTTCAAAAAAATTCCTACACACCCCAAACGTCTAAAAGGTAGTGTATATTTTATTTTTAACTCAATAAATGAACATAATTAGACTACATGACTGCTGCTGTACATAACTAATCAGTATTAATGTATTACATCTTTGGTTTCAGTTGAAATTCATGAACCAGTCTAGATTTCGTTTGCACTAATCAACAGCTCAACAGTTTTTTTTGTTTGTTTGTTTGTCCCCCCCCCCATGACTCCCAGCTGCTTCTCAGATCTGTGGCTCTTAGACAATAGATCCGACTGAATGAAGTGGAGCATGTTGTTCTGGGCTCCTGGACCGGCCCCTAAAGTATTTGGGTCAAACCCCATCGTGAAGAAAGCAATTCACACGAACACACACTCAATCTTGCATTCTCATGCACTTTCAGCACCTCATATTTATCACAAACCAATTCAGCATTAATCAAAATGCAGAACCATATGAATAGATTTCAGATATGGCTCCAACTTCAAGTAAAAAAAAAACAGCATTCACTTTTTCTGCAAAGGGGTCTGATGTGGTTTCTCTCTCCATCCCACGCCTCCCTGCTTGAGTACTCTTTACAACAATCTGCCATTGTTTTTGTCTATTATGCAATATCTGATCTGTCTGTTTGGTTCGTTTGTTTCTCTCTCCCTTTATTTGTTTTCTCTCTCTCCTGTGCTTTATCTCTTTCTCTCTCAGATGCAAATTTTTCAGCCTCACAGAAACTCCGGAAAATTACACCGTTGTCCTCGACGAGGA